>NC_088388.1:20342333-20647666 GCF_037993035.2 Macaca fascicularis
CCTCCTCATTCTCCCTTTGTCCGAGAGACAGCTCTCATGCTCATGGTGGACATGGCATTTAGACTTTCAGAGTTATTTCCAAATGAGGTTTCATATCAGCCACTGGATTGTGCGTAGGCGGCGGTGAAAGCATCAAGTAGTTACAAGCAAACACTTAATGTAGGCCACAAGGTTCTGTAACACAGCTTTGCTCTCATCTTCATTTTTAATATCTGGTGAGCCTCGGAACCTGGAGGTCTTAAAGTTTCCAGCTCAACCTCCGTGGGGCTGAAAGCAGGAAAATGATGGTTTCACCACTTCCCTGCCCCTGCCAGGGACCTCACTATTTTGTCTCCAAGCCCTGCAGCCTCAGCTCTGCAGAGGTCTAGGAAGCTTTAGAAGAGCAGATTTGACTTCAGAGCCCTGGGAGAGTTCAACTCCTGCAGCCTGCATGGACTCAGTGATCATCCCCAACTTCCAGTTAAGTACAGGGCAGAAGCAGTGATGCCCATCCTGCTGATAAAGAAACCAAGACAAATGAATAACTTTGGTGATCATTAGCATAGTCACCAATTATTTCTGACTCTCCATTTTGGGGGCATGTGGTAGAATTGTGGTTCCTGGCTCACTTATTGTTAGATGCAGTCATGTGGCTATTCTGACCAATGAGTTGGGAGCTGAAGTAATGTATATCAGCATGTAGTTGCAGAAACAAGGCCTTCTAGAACATTCTTTCCCTCTGCCATTGCAACCAGCCATATGGGAGATGATGGCCGCTCCATCAGCCTGGGTTACTAAGTGAGAATGACACAGGGAGAGCTCCCACCTAACCTGTGATGGACATGGAGTGTGAGTGAGAAATTAGCCTGTGTGCTGTTAAGCCACTGAGATTTGGGGGTTGTTTATTACTGCAGCATCATCAGGCCTACCTGTACAGATACAGAAAAGAAAAAAAAAAGAACCCCATTTGCATCTTCTATGCTTCAAGCTGATTACATGAAATACTTCACTCAATCCTGACAAATTTCCATGAAGAGAGTGTAGCCATCATTGTTATTGTCATCACTGTCGTTTTGCGGATGAAGAGACAGATTGGAGAGGAAATTGGTCCACCCAAAGTCACCTGGCTGAGCTAGGACTTGAACACAGATCTCTGACTGCAAAGTCCATGCTTTTTCCAATAAACTACTGTACACTACCTGAATTGTCCCATAGCCAGTGTAGTGGTTTCCCCTACCTGCTATTGCCTGGGCTCTGAGTGTCTAGGGTTCTGCTCTCTGGAGCTGGAGCCAGGGAGTGCAGAGATCCTAAGACCCTGGACACAAACCAGGTTGTCCTTGGGAGCTATTCATGGGCTTCCTTCATTCATTCATCCAGATGGCCAATGTTTACTGAGCTCTTACTATCATTCCTCTTCTTTGTGGTGGAAGCACCTGGCCACACATGGACATCAAAAGAGGGGATGAACCATCAAGCAGGAAGGGTAAGATCAGAGGATCAGGGAGGCGGGGTTGTTAACAACAATGAGGGCACCGCCATGGAGTGGCTCAGTGTGGAGTGGGGTGAAGACATGCCAGGGTTCATGTGTTTCTGACATGAATTTCAAACAATAGCAATATTACACCTAATAAGCACCAGGTATTAATCACCTACTATGTGACAGGCACGATGCTAAGAGAACTTTGCATATAACATCATTTCCTTCTCACAACTGCACCCCAGGCTTGCCAATATTAGCCACATGTTGCAAACAAGGACTGAAACGCAGAGGTTTGAAGTAACATGCTAAAGGTCACACAACCAGCAAGTAGCAGGGTTAATACTTGCATGGATGATCTTAGCCTACACACCTTGTTTCTCCTTTCAAATGAATGGGTGCCTATTCAACAATTAAAGAAGGGAGTCCTTCCTGCAGGTGGAGACAACCCAGGTTGACAAGTGGAGGCACCTTTGTGCAGACTGGAGAAAGGCACTGCTTGGAAAGTGTTGGGTAGAACAAAGTTTGATCCACAACCCCTCACCTTGGCTGGCCCCTTGCACAGGGAACCACCTGCACATCTGTCCTTGGTGCCCCTAAAGGACGGATCTTGTTGGTGATGGTAAGGATGTAGACTATACCTTGGGGTCAGTGGTGAGTCTGTGGAGGCTCAAGGCATGGTAGTGGCTATAGCTGACTCTGGCTCCCTGGAGGATGGGTTGAGGGACGGCAGGAGGAGCTGAAGAGAGAGATTTAAATGGTGCAGAGAGATAGAGAGAAAGTGCCCCAAACAAGAACAGAAGCAGTAGTGGAGGGAGAAGTGCAAGACAGTCAATGATTTAGGAGAAGTGGACAGGACTTGGTGACTAGGAGAGGAATCAAGGAGGTGTCCATGTTTCTGGTTTGAGCAACTACGTGGGAGATTTGGGGGCAGTGGTAGCACAGAGAAGGGGATGCACAGAAGGCAGAAACCACATCTTGGGGTGGGGGTGGGAGACGGGACCAGTTTTGTGAGGATGATTTAGAAGTGTCCTTCAAACTTTGAAAAGATAACCCTGCAAACTTACGTCTTTCCTTTTCTTGGTGAACAGCCCCAGTTCCCTCTATTGTCTCCTATGTGTGTCTGTTTATGTGTTTGAACACTGTCCATATTGTCTGCATGACACTGAACACAGGATTGCAAGGATGGCGTGACTGCTAGGTGGAGGCCATTCCCTCTTTCATTCTGTGGGCTGTGCTGAGTTTGTGCTTTGTTGACAAATGCATTACATCTCGAATGAAGTAACAAGGATCAGTTTTTTCACTTTTGTTGCTCCTGCTGAGATACATCCTCCCTCCAACCCCTTCTCTGTATTGGTCACTTCTTGGACGTGACTTAAAAATCCTCCTGTCCACACTTCTCACTGCAGCCACGGCTGCATGGCCAGCTACATGCAGGCTTTGAGCAGCTTTCTGCAGGTATAATCAGACAGTACTTCCCTCAAGCCATAGTACATGCCCCTTGCCTCCTGCCCAAGACCTCTCTGATGCTCCTTTCAGAGATGCTTGTGGGAGTCCTCTGACTCACGATCAACTACGAGTGTTGGGGAGTTAATGCCAGTGGAGCCAGCCTGGATCAATGAGGGTCACAGGCTGGTGCATAAATGCTCTGCCTGGACAAGGCCCCTCAGATGATCAACTCCATGACACATCCTTGTACTGGATTTCTCTTCCTCCCCATTTCACTTTCCCTGTCCTCTCTTCCACTTTCAGCAGCCACTTCTCAAATAAACTACCTGCCTTGAGCTCTGCTGTGGGTAAACCCAGGCTAAGACACCTCAGTCTTTTCTAACACTTTGAGAGCTGGCTCTTTGGATGAAAGAACAAGGCATTACATGTATCCAGATTACATTAAATGTGAATTGCAAATGATCTGGTACCTGAACTAAGAGAGGTCAGATTGGAGGATCTGAGGGCTGATCTTGCTGTGGGTTTTATTTCCTAAATGAGGGAGAAGGGATCTGCTTCCTTTGGTCACTCAAAGAGTCTCCTGGAGGGTCTGACAATTTTCATTCAATTCTGGTAGCTTTTGGAACCTTCTGGATGCTTTCTTTTCAGGCTTGATCTGAAAAAAAAAAGAGTGAGCAACTTAAATTACACTTGTTCCTTCCCCAGTCTCTGAGCTTGAAGAAAGAATAATCTAGAGGTTTTGTTTTTCAGCAGAATTATAGAAAGGACAATGGGATGGCAGCCAGGCAGGAGACTGGGAGGAATGAGGGAAGAAGGTGCTCTCCACTGGGAAAGAAATAAAGAGAGACAGCACATCAGAGTCTGGGGAGGAGCTCTGGTCACCTGCAGTAGGAGTGGAGAGATTCCTGCTTCTCTTTGTGGCTGGGAGAGAGGAGGCAGGTGCAGTGAGGAACACTCGGCAATGCAGGTCTGGTGGGCCTGAGGAGGGAAGAGGCTAGCTAGGTATGAAGCCAAGTGGACCACAGGCTGGGCACATTTGCTCACGTCTGTAATTCCAGTACTTTTGGGGGCCAAGGTGGGCAGATTACATAAGGTCAGGAGTTCGAGACCAGCCTGACCAACATGGTGAAACCCTGTTTCTACTAAAAATACCAAAATTAGCTGGTTGTGCTGGTGTGCTCTTGTAGTCCCAGCTACTCAGAAGGCTGAGGCAGGAGAATCCCTTCAGCCTGGGAGGTGGAGGTTGCAGTGAGCTAAGATTGTGCCACTGCACTCCAGCCTGGACGACAGAGAGAGACTCCATCTCAAACAAACAAACAAACAAACAAGTGGACCAGGTGGTGGGGGCTGTGGGGCTGAGGGGCACAGGGCCATGTAACCTCCTTCCTTGTGTCCCATGACAAGGGAAGGAGAAAGCTCAGGATGTGAACCCCAGGGGGTTCACAACAAGGTATGGTCATAGATGGACATCACAAATCCTTCTTGGTCTACTAATGGATGATAACCAGGGAGAGGTAACCATGAAGATAGGGAAACAGCACTGGTTTCAGTCTCAACTCTGCCACTTATGAGTACAGGACCCATCACTTACCCTCTCTGAGCCTCAGTTTCCTCATCTGCCACATAGGAATAATAATGCTCACCTCAAGGGCCTGATGAGAGGTGTGATGGTTAATTTTACATTTCAACCTGGCTAGGCTGTGGTACCCAGATATTTGGTCAAACACTAGCCTGGATGCTGATGTAAAGGTATTTTTAAAGGTCAGATTAACACTTAAATCAGTAGGCTTTGAGGAAAGCTCCTTTATAATGTGAGTGGGCTGCATCCAATAAATTGAAGTCCTTAATAGAAAAATGACTGATCTCCCCCAAGGAAGAAGGAATTTGGCTAGCAGACTGCCTTTGAACTTGAGCCATAATATCAAGTCTTCCCTGTCTAATCTGCCAGCCCACCCTGCAGATTTTGGACTGGTGTGAGCCCATTTCTTAAAATAAATCTCCTTCTGACACACACACACACACACACACACACCCACACACACACACACCCCCACACCCTGTTGGTTCTGGCTCTGTTTCTTTAGAGAACTCTAATACAGGAGGATTAAATGATAAAAAAAATATAATATAATGACAGATGCCAGACAGAGTACAAACTGTGTGATTCCATTTGTATGAACTTCCAGAAAAGGCAAATCTAATCTATAGTGGACAAAAGTAGGTCTGTGGTAGCCCAGGGCTGAGGTTGGAGGATGGACTGAAATTGGCACAGGAGACTTTTTGGGATGACGAAATGAGATGTGGTTTTGTGGGTATAGACATTTGTTAAAACTCATCAAATTGTAATCTTCGAAATTGGCCAGGTGTCGTGACTCACACCTGTAATCCCAGCACTTTGGGAGGCCGAGGCAGGCAGATCACTTGAGGTCAGGAGTTTGAGACCAGCCTCATCAACATGACGTAACTCCATCTCTACTAAAAATACAAAAAAATTAGCCAGGCGTGGTGGCATGTGCCTGTAGTCCCAGCTACTTGGCAGGCTGAGGCACAAGAATCACTTGAACCTGGGTGGCAGAGGTTGCAGTGAGCTGAGATTGTGCCACTGCATTCCAACTTTGGCAACAAAGTGAGACTCCATCTCAAAAAAAAAAAAAAAAAAAGTGTTGGGACAACTAGATACCCCCATTTGAAAGAATGAAGTTGGATTTCTATCTTACATTTTACATAAAAAAATTAACTCAAAGTGAATCATACCTAAATGTAAGAGCTAAAACTGTAAAGCTCTTATTAGAAAATATAGGAGTAAAATATAGGCTTTGCCTACTCCAGTATCTTAGGTATGAAACCAAGAACACAAAAGACAAAAAAATAGATAAATTGGATTTTATGGAAACTAAAAGCTTCAAAGAATGTCATCAAGAAAGTGAAAGGACAACTGACAAAATGGGGAAAAATATCTGCAAATCATGTACCTGACAAAGGACTTGTACCTAGAATATATAAAGAACCATTAAACTTAATAATGATAAAACAAATAACCCAATTTTAAAATGAGCAAAGTATCTCAATAGACATTTCTCCAAAGAAGATATATAAATGGCCAATAAGCACATGGCAAGATGTTCAACATCATCCATCAGCCATTAGGGAAACGCAAATCAAAACCACAACGAAATATCACTTCACGTCTATTAGGGTGATAATAATTAAAAAGACTGATAATAACAAGTGTTGGTGAGGATGTGGAGAAATTGGAACTCTCACACATTTTTGGTGGGAATGGAAAATGATACAGCTGCTTTGGAAAACTGTCTGACAGTTCCTCAAAAGGTCCCATATGCACGTGACCCAGCAATTCTACTCCTAGGTATTGTAACCAAGATAAAAGAAAATGTATGTTCATACAAAAACTTGCACATGTATGTTCCTAGTAGCATTGTTTATGGTAGTAAAAACATGGAAACAACTCAAAGAATGGCTAATAAAATGTGCTATATTCATACAATGGACTATTGTCTAGCAGTAAAAAGGAATGAAGTACTGATATGAGCTAGAACACCAATGAACTTTGAAAGCGTTATGTTAAGTGAAAGAAGCCAGACACAAAAAATCATATTGCCCATAATTAGCAAATCTTATAGGGCTAGAAAGTAGATTAGTGGCTGACTAGGGCTGGGGATGGGGTGATGGTTGGAAGACATATGGAGAGACTGCTAATAGATTTGAATTTTTGGTAGGGAGGGATAATGAAATAGATTGGGTGATAGTTGCACAACTATGTCAGTATACTAAAAACCACAGAGTTATACATGTTATGTGGGTGAATTGTACGGTATATAAATTGTATCTCAATAAAGCTATTAAAAATGGGTGCATTTGGTGTACAAATTATGTCTCCATGAAGTTGAACAAAGATTTTGTGTGTGTGTGTGTTTGTGTGTGCACGTGCACATGCTCATATAGATGTATATAGCAGGCACTGTTGCTATTCTCATTTTTAATGGAAGAAATTGAGACCCTGAGGCACAGAGAGGTCAAGTGACTTGCCCTAAGGGAGGGAGTCAGGGCCCCACATCTGTTGCTGGGTTCAGGGGAGACTCAGGAGTCACTCGGCTGGCCAGGAAAGGTATAAAGAAAGCAGCTGTCTGGGTGCTTCTAGGAGCTCCACGAGCCACAGAGTTTCTATATGAACCGGTGCCCGCAGGGATGCAGGACTTGTGAGCAGGGGGCTGTGTGTTTATGCAATGTATCGAGGCCATGCCAGGTGCCAGGACCCAGTTAGAAATTTTTCATTAATTACCTTGTTGAGTACTGTGTTCACAGCCACCCCAAAAGGGGGGTGCCAGCCCTTCTCCATATCACAGAAAAGGCAACCAAGCAACTGGGTGACTCATTCAGTAGCTTTCCTGCCAGCCCTTCCTGCCCATGGCAGGAGCTGGGGCCTAGATAGTCCTGGTGTCCAGGGGCCTCCAATCCCCCTGGGCCTCTGTCTGGGTTGGGCCACTCTTGTCAGATCCCATGGGCCCTTTTCCAGGCCCTGGGGTGGCAGTCCACCCTCACCCCCAGATTTGCTGCAGAGAGGCCATGCCCCTGGAGTCTCCAGGGCACCAAGGAGTTGAGGTGCTTCTCTTAGTAAGATGACCTGTGTCTTAGACTGAGGCGGTGGTCGTCCCACAGGCCAGGGACCCAGATCTGTTGCTCAGACCTAGCTTGAGTCCTGGCTCCATTCTGAGATGCTGTGTGGTCACTGGTCATCGCTGTCCCCCTCCCAGCCTTGTGTTCCTGTTTATAAAACAAGGAGGTTGGGCCTCATGAACCTGTGACACTCTGTGGTCCCAGAGGTTGTTCAGCCTGGGGGAAGGGGCTTAGGGAGGGGAGGTCAGTGTCTGCAGCCCGTCAGGAGGGCAAAGTCTGGGCACAGGCTGTGCTCTGTGTCATTCCGCCTCAGCTGGCCTTGTTAGCCCCCTGGCCTTGTTGACAGTGCAGTGTTAGCTTTACAAGCTTGAGTTTCCCTTCACTGAGCCCCTTTGGGAGCAGCCTGTGAAGCCATCGGGTAGAGCTGGGGCCGGTCGAAGGGGTGGCTCATGTTGGCTCTCTTTCAGCCCAGGGAAGACTAGCCCAGCAGAACCCTCCTGCTATGAGAGCTATTTTTAAAGAGCTTCTTTCTCCCTGAGGGTCTCCCAGTTTTCTGATGTCAGCTGTTTCCTCCCGCTGTCTGGACAAAGCGAGGGGGATTTCAGAGACTTAAGCAGGGATGTGGCTGTGTGACCCTTCATTAATGTCGTCAGCACAGCATGGGGCTCGGAGGCCACACTGGGATTTGTTCCTATGTTTAATTCATGTTCCAGGGGCTTTAGTTCAATAATACATTTATTTCAAGAATGAGAGGCAAGACAGGGCCACAGAGGGATGGTAAGGGATCCAGGCAGGGGAGAAAGGGAGACAGAAAGACTTTCTGAGAGTTCTTTAAACTCTGAGGCACCTAGACAAAAGAGATTTAGAGGAAAGAGACAGAATGACTGAGTGGGATAGGGTTGTACCGGTCAGTAGAGGCTGAGGCAGATACAGACCTGAATGTGAATCTTGACTTTCCCTTTGACCAGTTATGTGACCTTGGATAAGCTATGGGTAAAGCTCCATGATGCAAATAGTACAAATAACTAAATCACGGGTTTTTCTGTGTGTGTGTGTGGAAACTAAAATTTAAGGTATATAGTTGCTAGAATAGTGCCTGGATTATAGTCAGCACTTAATAAATGTTCCTTCTAGACTCTTTTTACCATTATTTCTCTAGGCAGACTGCTTGCCATTTGTGGGCAGGGACCGAGTCTTATTCATCTCTGGGTCTTGCCACCTGCCCAGAGACTGGGGTATATTCCAGGGGCTTTATAAATGTCAATGATGGAAGGAGCTCAATGGTGGGCGAGTCCTTCCAGGAGTACCAGCCTGTGGATGCACCAGGCAGCCACCTAGGGGTGCAAAGCTGGCAGGGGAAGTCCTGGTTGGTGGAAGGACCCTTGTGGTTACTCCCATATCCCTTTCCTATCTGTGGCCCGGGCTTCTGTTGGTCCCCAGAGGTGCACTAAAGACCTCCGTCCCTTCATTTGGCTCCCTGATCTGACAGTCTGGTTGCCATGGAAACCAATGGTTTCATAGGACAAAGCACAGGGAGACTGAGAGATGGACAGAAACTTGCAAACACATTATGTAGCATAAAAAACGGTGTGGGAGGCTGTGAGGTGCAATAAAGGTTTCACTGCCACTTGCTTAGGAAAAAAAACCACCATAAAACCTCTATAAGCCCCAGCTGAAAAAGGGTTTTGTTACCATGTTTATATATTTTCTTTTATTCTTTTCTTCCTGTCTTGTTGATGGCTTTTTTTTTTTTTTTTCTTGGCGACAGATCGTAGCAAATCACAGCCCAGGAGTGCTGTTGAATACATTGTTAACCCTGTGGTCCTGCTGTCTTGTTCAAAGGTCCTGACATTCAAACCTCCTTCTGCTTAGAGTCCCTGAAACTTTCTGGGCACCCCTAATTTCACATGTCTAACCTGCTCTGTTTTTGCTTCCCAGTGTCAGGCCCAGAAAGGGCCAGAGGGAAACAGGGGACACCGTCTTCTCTACATCTCCAACAACTATAGCCTTCATGCTGACAACAGCCTCCTCTTAGGTTGACTTGGTTTCTTATGTGAAAATCCTAGCGTGTAGGGAAACTCTCTCTAACCATGTTTCTTCTCTACTCTCACATCACAATAACAGTCATCAGCACAGAAGACTTCTGTGACCAAATGCGTGAAGGTTTTTCCCCAGGTGCCAAGCAGCAGACACTAGCTGGGTATGCTCTAATCCAGTTCTGACCTGCAGATAGTGTCAGATCGTGTGAACTTCGGAACTTCTGACTGACCTGTTTCACGTTGGGGTTCCCATGATGGCCTCTTTGGGTTCAATTCATTTGCTGGAGCGGCTCACAGAACTTAGGGAAGCGCTTATGCTCACTGGTTTATTATAAAGGATATTGCAAAGGATACAGGTGAAGAGATGTGTAGGGTGAGGTATGGGGGAAGGAGGGCAGAACTTCTATGCCCTCCCTGGGCACCCCACCCTCCAGGAACCTCCAGGGGTCAGCTATCCTGAAACTCCCCAAACCCTGTCCTCTTGGGTTTTTATGAAGGCTTCATGATGTCAGCATTCCTTCCCCGAGTGTATAGGATGGGACCCTCTCTGGAGAGAGTCTTCAGACCCACCATCGGAAAGGTGTGGGAAGATTAGAGTCCTGCCTTGGGGCAGGCAAATGGAGGGCAGGAGAGACATTCTGTTTTCTGAGGCCTAACATACCCAACATGATAACAAAAGACCATCACAAGGGATATGGGAGTTACGAACCAGGAACTATGAACAAAAATCAATAGATAACAGAACACCATACCTGGGATGGTGGGGGAACTTCCACTTCTAGCCGAGAGAGTAAGAGAGTCCAGAATTACGCTCAGGCTAAAAACATCAAAAAGCCACAATAAAATATATGAAACAACTTTGTTTCATATATTTCAAAACGTGGTTCCCAGGCAATGCAGGACTGTGAGCCCGAGAAGGGAAAAAATGAGGTAAGCCCTGTGACACTTGGCAAAAAGGGGAAATCTAACAGAGCCCAGCAGTTTCATTGACTTGAGGAGGTGGAGGCTGGAATTTGTGGAAGCTGAGGGCAGCTGGAACTTGTAGGACATAACAGAGAGGAGAGAGATGTGGGTGCGTGTGTGTGTGTGTGTGTGTGTGTGTGTGTGTGTGTGTGAGAGAGAGAGAGAGAGAGAGAAAGAGAGAGAGAGAGAGAGATTGAGAGCAAGAACTAGAGCCAGTTTTCTGCAGAGGGAGACTCTCAAATATTTGGCTGAATACTGGTTTAGGAATGCGTGGGGTGAAACTTCATGAGGCTGGGATAAGTACCTAAGTACTACTGGAAACCAGTAGGCTGAGCAATTCCCAGAGCTCAGAGAGGTCTAGGAATGGTTTATGTTCCCTCTATCCAGATTGGCTAGACCTCAAAATATATGAGGCATCAGAAAGAGTCCTTCAGAGTCCTTAGTAATAGAGCTAAGAGCTTCAGACTAAATGCTGCTTTGGATTTGCCCTAACAAAGCTTAAATAGCAACATTCAGAGAGTCAAATTGATCTCAAATGACTTAACTGCACGCCAATACATTCTTTAAAGGAATACAACAAAATTCAGCAACTAGAACATAAAATTGACTGTGTTCAACATCCAATATGATCCATAGCCTGAGAGAAAAATCAATCCATTGAAACAAGACCCCCAAAAGACAGACATAATGAAACTAGTAGATGATGGTGTTAAAACAGTTATCACAAATATGCTTCATATGTTCAAGGAGGTAGAGAAAAACACAGTTATGATAAGGAGATAAATGAAAACGTCAAAAAGACTGAAATCTAATTTTCAAAAATGTGTATAATTTGAAAAATATGTTGGGGATATTAAAAGGAGATTACTGACTGCAGAAGAAAAGATTAGTGAACTTGAAGACAAGCCAATACAAACCATCAAAAATATAGCACAGGTTTTTAAAGGACAGCGAGAGAAAAAGAGAGAGAGTGAGAGAGAGAGGGAGGATGAATAAATTAGTGACCGATGGGACAATATCAAGTGGTCTAGCAAGATAGTAGATTTAAATCCAAACATATTGGCAATTGCATTAAATGTAAATGAGCTAAATACCCCAATTAGGTGAACAGATGATCATTTTGACTAAAAAAATCAAGACTTAGTTGTATGCTGTCTACAAAAATCTCACTTTGAACATAAACAGTCAGATTAAAAGTAAAATAATGAAAAAAGATATACTATGCAAATACTTATCAAAAAAACTGGGGCAAATATATTAATATTAGACAAAATAGGCTTCAGAACAAGGAACATTAACAGATCAATTCATTAAGATGACATAATGATCCTGTATATGTATGTAATAAGAAAGCCTCAAAATATATGAAGCAAAAACTTGTAGAATTGAAAGAGGAAAAAATAAAATCTTCACTTACACTTGGAAATTTCAATACTTGTCTCTCAGTAATTGATAGAACAAGTAAATAGTAAGGATATAGAAGACGTGAATCACACTTATTAACCAACTTGAATTAATTGACATTCCTAGAATACTCTACCCAACAACGGCAGAATACACATTTCTTTCAAGTGAAATTCACCAAAACTGACTTTATTTTGAGCCATAAAACAAGCCTCAATAAAATTAAGAGTATTTAGATTGTACAAAGTACTACAACAGATTTAAATTAGAAATCAATAACAGAAAGATATAAGAAAAAATCCTCAAATGTTTAGGAATTTATAAAGCATACTTCTAAATACTTCACGGATCAAAGAATAAATCAGAAGCAAAGGTTAAACATATTTAAAATTGAAAGAAAATGAAAACATTATGGCAATAATTGTGGAATCTGGCTAAAGCAGTGCTTAGAGTAAAATTTATAGTAATGAATGCTTCTATTACAAAACAAGGAAGGTCTTAAACTAAAGATATAAGCTTCCAATTGAAAAAATAGAAAAAGAAGAGCAAACTAAGCCCAAGTAGGTAGATGCTACAAAGTAATGAAGATATGAGCAGAAATCAATGAGATTGAAGAAGACAACAGAGAAAATCATTGAGGCTGGATGATCAATAAAATTAACAAACTTTTAGCTAGCCAGACCAAGAAAAAAATGTACCAATATTAGGAATTTTTTAAAAGGTATTACTATAGGTCGTATAAACATTAGAAAGATAATAAAGGATATTATGAATAATATTCGACAACCTAGATGAAATGGACAAATTCCTTGAAAGGCATAAACTACCAAAGTTCACTCAAGAACAAGTAAATAACTGGAATATCCTAAATCTATTAGAGAAACTGAATTTGTGGTTAAAGACTTTCTCACAAAGAAATCCAGGCTTAGATGCCTTCATTGGTAAATTGTACCATACATTTAAGGAAGAGATAATATCAGTTTTATACAAACTCTCCCAGAAAATTAAGTAAGAGAGAAGCCTTGCCAGTCATTTTATGAAGCCAACATTATCCTGATGCCAAAATCAGATGAAGATGTTACAAAAAATGAAAAGTACAAACTAATATGTCTCATGAAATTAGATGCAAAAATATGTAATATGTAATTCTATCATACTGTGGCCAGAAATACATTAAAAAGATAATATATCATTAAGAAACCCCAACGATCTCCAAAAATTGCATATTGCATGATTCCATTTATATAACATTCTTGAAATAAAAAAATCATATAATTGGAAAATAGCTTATTGGTTGCCAGGGATTAAGGAGAGAGTGAGAATGGGAGGGATATAGATATGGCTATAAATGGACAACATGAGGGATCTCCATGGTGATAAAAATGTTGTGTATCTTGAATGTATCAATGCTAATATCCTGGTTGTGACATTGTACTATAGATGTTATCACTGGGAGAAACTAGGTAGAGGGTACATAGGGTCTCCTGTATTATGTCTTACAACTGCATGTACATCTATAATTATCACAAAATAAAAAATTTAATTTAAAAAAAAGTTTTGAAAAAAATAATGATGACACCTAATGTTGGAAAGATGCAGAACGAGAGTACGCATTCATTCCTGGTGGGTATAAAAAATGGTACAGCCACTTTAGAATAGGGTGGCAGTATTTTTCATAAAGTTAAATAGATACTTACCATATGATCCAGCTATCTCACTCCTAGGTGTTTACCAGAGAAAAATGAAAACATATATTCTTAAAAACACTTGTATGCAAATGTTAACAGCATTTGCATATTGTCCCTAAACTGGGAACAATCCAGATATCCATCAATAGTTGTTAATTAATAAATAAATTGTGATATATCCATAAAATGAGATACTACCCAGCAATAAAAAGGAATGAATTATTGATACACACAACATAAACAGATCTCAAAAGCATTATGCTAAATGAAATAAGCCATCACAAAAGGGTATAGACTGTGTGATTCCATTTATATGATATTCAGAAAAAGGCAAAACTGTTGAGCTAGATCAGCGATTGCCATGGTTGAAGTGGGGATAGGGAATAACCTGCAGAGGAGTAAAAGGTGACACTGGAGGTGATAGAAATGTTCTATATCTCCACTGTGGTGCTAATAGTTATGTGACTCTCTACATTTGTGAAAATTCATTGAATTGGACACAACATTGATGAATTTCATTATTTTCTCACTATATCTCAACAAAACTGATTTTGAAAAATCCCATAATGATGACTCTGGCAGAGATCTTGGAAGTTATATAGTCTGACACCCTGATTTTGGAGGAGGTGAAAGTAGCCAGGGATATGAATAGGGCAGGAAGAGTGTCAGGGACGCCGGCATGTAGGGAGGACAACAAGGGGGTCTGTGTAGCTGTGGCACTGGGGGGTGAGATGTGAAGGGGACTGGGAGACCAGGTAGGTCCCATGGGGAGGAGAGAGAGGTCCAAGACACTGGATGCTGTAAGCACTTCAGGCACCTTCGTGTAGACTAGAAAAAGTCATCTCCTCTGAGTTGACCAGCTGGAAAAGAGGTCCCCTGTGTGTGAGCCAATCAGTAAAAGGTGCCAGAATGCACAGCTTGGGGAGCAGATTTTGCCCCCATTCATAACCTCTCTGCCAAATGTCCCCCTGCAGTGCACAGCTATGAGGCATGCCTGCCTTAACCCCAGGTGGCATTATCTGGGCAAGCATCATTCATTGGTGAAAGCGCGTTTCCATTGCCCTCCATCTACATATACCCAGCTGCTATCCATCCCCTGAGGTGTGGGTTAGTTGAGCCCCTGGGTTGCTCTTCAGCTGTTCCCATCGCAAGTGGTCTTTCCTAGTGCACATGAAGGTAAGGTTACAGTATTTCTGGCAAATATACAGCATTGTATGAACTCTACAGAGCCCTCCCCTGCAAGTGTCTCTTATAGGGTCCTCCAGCACAGCACTTAGCTACAATCCATCCCTCTGTGTACACAGCAACATTCCTAGACATGTACCCTAGCCCCCTTCCCCCACATGTTCACCAGAGCATTCATCCTATTACATACACCCACCTCCCCATGGACATACATAGGCTCTAGTTTTCCCTACAAATTCCCTTCATGGCAGACATTGTCTTTTGAAAAGCCAGTGTGTACAATCAATTAGTTTCCCATTTCAATCAGAGGCTATTTATTCTTTTGAAAAAGGAAACAGCGCCTTGGCTTGCACTTGAACAAATGTTCTAGGAGTCCCTTTCTCTCCCCTTTTCTCATATCCGCCCACAGACGTCAGCTTCTGTTCCTGGGGCTTAATCTTGGGGCTGTGGGAGGCCCCAGGAGCCCTCGCTCTCACCCTGATCCTGAATTCAAGATCCCGGGGCTTGGGAGGGATGGAAGCCCAGCCCCTGGAATTCCCACACTGCATGAGCTGCAGTGAAGAGATAAAGCACAGGACTGCAAGCTTCTGGGCAGATGCTCTTTGGAACCATGTAAACCGATTTTCCAGAATTTCTCCAGTTGGGCGTTCTAATGACTCACAACAGGCAAGCCAGCCTCACCACAGTCCCAGGCATCAAACAGCCCCTTACCCCTCTCTGTGTGTTAGCTGCCTGGAGAGAAGGTGGCCTTCTTAATGACAGGTGGGCCAGGTCTCTGAGTACTAAAAACCAGATCAAGGATGAATTGCCTTCTGGAGTTGTCATATGCCTGCCCAATGGGGCTGTCCTGTGGGAATCCATTTATTAATTCAACACAGATTTACTAAGTGCCTACTGTGTGTCAGGAGCATTCAAGATGCTGTGTAGACAGCAGTGAGTAGAACAGGCAAAAATCCCTGCATGCATGGAGCTTCCATTGCAGTGGGAGAAAACAATTCATAAGCAAATCTGCATCTGTCAGTTGGCAATAACAGCTATGGAAAAAATAGATCAGAATAAGGGGGATTATTCTTGCTGTTAATAGGACAATCCAACATGGTCTCACTCAGGAACTGACATTTGAGCAGGGCCTGAATTTATTAAGGGAGTGGACCAAGCCAGTATCTAAGGGAACAGTATTCTGACAGAGGGAACAGCAATTGCAAAGACCCTGAAATCACAGCACGCCTCAAATGTTTGAGGAGTAGCAAGGCCAGTGTGGCTGGAATGAAGTGAGTAAAGGGAATGTAATAGTAATTATGCCCTGTCTAATACACCATCAGTTCCTCTGGGTGTGCCTCTAAAATACACCTAGAATCTGTCCATTTCACTCTACCTGTGGTGCTATCAACTGAATTCAAGTCACCATCCTTTCTGACCTGAACCAGTCTCTTCTCCACTCTTACCTCTTCCCTCCCATTCATCCTCCACACAACAGCCAGAGTGATCTTAACTATGGTAAATTGGATTATTATTCCTAATCTTTTATTTCCTCCCTGTAATAATTATATGCCCTTTGCAATATGAATTTTCAGTGCCTCCCATTAATGTAGACAGTGTATTCTCTAGTCTTGTTGATCAGGGACTTGGCCATGTGTCTTGCTTTGGTCAAGGGCATGTTAATGGACTCAATGCAAACAGTGGCATTAAATGAACTCGTGTGGTTTAGCTTGGTCTTTTACATATCTATCATATTCCATGGGGAGAGCATGCCTTGGTAAACACTGGTTCCAGGATGAGAAACATATGGAGAAGATTTAAGATCAACTATTAGTGTGATTCATAGCCACCCCAGCTGGCCTGCAACTGGCGAGACAGAAAATTAACTGCTATTGGGAGCCACTGAGATTTGGGAGTTGTTTGTTAGGGAGCATTATCACAGCAATAGCTGACTAATACACTTGCTATGGTATTTAAAATAAAATCTCTATACTGTGGACTATAAGACCCTACCTATCTGGCTCTACCCTGCTGATCTCTCCTTTGATCTCAACTCGTGCCACTGTCTCCTTCTTACACATGATGTTTCAGCCACTGCAGTATTCTGTTTTGCTCTTGACACACTATTGGACACTACTCCCTCCTCATGCAATTGTACATGCTATTCTCTCTGCCTAGGGATCTCTTTCGCATGATTTCTATGTGGTTAACTCTTGCCTTACAAGTCTCTGCTTAAATATTACCACTTTAGAGGAAGCAGACAATTCAAAGTGGTTCCCACTCATTCTGTCTATTTTCTTCATGGAACTTAATGCTTGCTGAAATTACTTATCAAGCATTATATTGGCTGGTTTATTGCCTCTCTTCCTCCTCTAAAATGTAAAATCCCTGGAAACAGTGACACCAAATGTTATATTCAACTTTCATCCGCAGTGACTAATATAATGTCCAACAAAGGTTAGTTCTTTGAAAAGGTTATTGAAATTGATAAACCCCTAGCAACACTGAATAACGGTAAGAAAGAAGGCACAAATTAGCACTATCTAAAATGAAAAAGAGACAGGACTACGCATCTCGCAGACTTAAAAATAAACAATAAGAGGATATGATGAGCAATTTTATGTCAATAAATGTAAAAGCTTCAAAGAAATGAACAATTCCATAAAAATATAACTTAACAAAATGGGCACAAGAAGAAATAGAAATTCTGAATAGTAGCATATCTATTAAAAATTGAATCCATAATTTTAAATCTGTTCATCAAGAAAACTACAGGCCCAGATGGCTTCACTGGTAAATTCTTCCAAACATTTAAGAAAGAAGTGACACCAGTCTTTCATAAACTCTTTCAGGGAATAGAAAAAAAGAGAGTACTTCTCAGCTTGTGTTATGATGCCAGCATAACTTTGATACCCAAACCCAAAAGAACATGGAAAATTGAATCCAGCGATACATAAAATGGATAATATATCACAACCATGTGGGTTTATTCCAGGAATGTATCTTTAAAATGATCATGTAGTTTTCTTCTTTTCCTATTAATGTTACACATTATAAAGAGCAAATGTTAAACCAAACTTGCATTCCTAGAATCAACCTGAACTTAGAGAAAGGTCAATTCTACACAGCCCACAGGTTCTCTTATCACATCTCTGACCCCAAGTCCTACCACTCCCCACTGGTTCACTCTACTCGAGCCACAAGGCCTCCTGCTGGTCTGCAAACACCCCAGGTGAGATCCTGCCTCAGAGCCATCGCACTTGCTGTTCCTCTGCCTGGATCACCTTTCTCCCAGACAACTACATATTTAGCAACTTCACTTCCTTTTCTCAAAAGCCATCTTCTCAATGCAGCTTTCCTGCTTACTCTGCCTAAAATTCCTATCCCTCTCCCACCCCTGACACTTTCTAGCCCCTTTTACTCATTCATTTTTTTATCCTTAGCATTTACTACCATCTAATATACTATACATTTTATGTATTTTTTTGCTTATTGCATGTCTTCTCTAATGACAGCAAAAGAAACATGAGGGCAGGGGTTTTTGTCTGTTTTTGCCCTTTTCGCCCTCAGTAGCTCCAGCATCTGGAACAGTGCCTGGCACTGATACTAAATATTAGCAGAATGAATGAATGTCTCAATGTCCTTCATAGGAGGAAATATATTCAGCAAACACTAAGAACTTACTATATTCCTAGGGGTGCTGGAAATGCACAAATGAGTCAAGCTCCATCTCTGCCCTGCAGGGGAAGGGGAAGGAGGTGAGGGGGAGACTCAGATACAGAAACAATTCAACTCAGTTGGTCAGAGTTAGCCGATTTTCATTATTCGAGGTAGTTATATTCTATAAGGTCACTGCAGACACTGAATTAGCCAATATTGAACCATTGCTCCCAGTGAAAATACAAGGTTAGGTTCCTGCAGCCCTTTGGTCATAGCATTTTCATTAGCCAATCAATACATAACCTTGTTTTATGTGTGTTTCTGTTTAAAGACAATGTACTTGACATATATCGTTGATTTACTAACACTGAACTCACAGCCAACAGCACTATATTATACTTCATGTCTGAATGAAACTTACCCAACACATGTTATTTTTCTCCATAGGGTGCCTCTTCTTATGCTTAGGGATACTAGTCGGCACTTCACTGTGTTTGGGGGTCATTTTAAGCAGCAAAATCAACAAAATGCACAAAAATGTGAAAAACCATGGCACTAACTGGACCATGGAAGGATATTTGTTTGCAGTATGAGGCAGAAGCAAGAAGATAGAGTGCCTTGTGGAACCTCAGCTGATAAAGTGTGCATGGAATAACTCAAATTTTTTACACATTTTTGTGAATGATTTGAGTATTGATTTAGGGTATTGATTTGAGTATTGATTTGAGTATTGATTTAAGTTTTAGTGAGTAGATGAATTCACAAACATGGAATCTGCTAATACAGGTTGAGTATCCCTAATCCAAACATCTGAAATCCAAAATGCTCCAAAATTGGAAACTTCTTGAGTGCCAACATGATGCTTGAAGGAAATGCTGATTGGAGCATTTCTGATTTCAGATTTTTGGATTTGGGATGCTCAAACAGTAAATATAATGCAAATACTCCCAAGTCTTAAAAAATCTGAAATCCAAGACACATCTAGTCCCAAGCATTTTGGATAGGGAACATTCAACCTACTGTAATGAGGATCGACTCTACTTAATGGGGCATCTGCAATTTGCTGGCCACGATCCCAGAGCAGCATAGAAGTTGAAAGAGAGATGCGATAGACAGGGTGGAGTGGGGCTGTGGCTGGAAACCTCATCTCTAAAGGAGGCAAGGTCAGACCTCAGGCTTAGAGGAAGACCTGGCTTTCCCAAAGCTCCTTTCTGAGATAATGTCCCCTCCACCATCCCTGCCACCTGCTTTTGACAAACACATTTGCAATCTGCTAACTGTGCCTGGTTTGAATGACTTGAGTTGTCAGGTCTGATTTTGTTCTCTGAAAGTCAATTTTTATTTTTAATTCTTCCAGTTGCTCCACAGAGCTGACAGCTTCCCACAGTGTGTGAGATGCGCCACAGCCAGGGGAGATCTCGGGAAAAAGAGGCCCTCTTCAGGAGCGAAGCTGCTCATGCGGATTTCCTGACAGCCTGGACTAATTGTCTTATCTTCCGCTCTTTACACTAAGAGTATTTACACAGGAATGACACAGAGGCTTTTACCTCTGCAAGCCAATTCCAGGGTTGAAAGCCCACCTGAAATTCCCATCCCCCATCAATGATGCCATGATGGTTTCCAGAGCAACCACGGGGGATGGCATGGTATGGGGAAGGGAACTGGGGAGATTAGGAGGACAGGAGCCCTTCTCAGATTGAGCCCTTCCCCAGCTCCCCCTTCATCGGGAACCAGGTGGGAGGGAGGCAGAGAGGCAGGGAGGGTGTGTGTCTCGATGTTCTGGGCAACAGCCCCACTTTTTCTCCCCTTTTCTCAGTATCGGGATTGGATGTTTTTGTGATGCAGTCTGCACAATGGCCGGGCACTTATAACACTCAGAGAACATGGGTGGTTTCTGCATTATTTATTCTTTTCTTTTTTATCTCCAATGTCCCATGCCATTCAAGTATTTGTGCTTCCAGTCTTTTCCGTATGCTAGGCACTGGGGACTCAGAGGAGAAGAGATCAGATGTGGCTTCTGCTCCCGCTGAGTTTACAGTTGGAAGAGGAGATGAAAGGAATACCCTGACATGTGTCATCCTACCTTCACTCAAGACAAGGGCAAGGGAAGAGAAACTAGGGAGCAGAAGGAGGATATCATAAGAGAACCTAATTTAGTCTGGGGATTTTAAGAAAACTTCCTGGTGGAGCTGACATTTACATTGAGACTGGAAATATGAGCAGGAACTGGCCAGATGGCATGCGAGATGGGGAGGTGATGGTTCCAGGCTGAAAGGACTGTGCAAAGGCCCAGTGGCAGGAAGGCAAACCTGGGGAGATCTCAAAGATTGTCTTGACCTACCATCTTCCCTACTTCCTAGATGAAAAATCTGAGGGCAGTGACTTGTTCAAGGTCACATAGAGAATGAGGAACAGGACTGAGATTGATCCTGGGGGCCATTCCCTGTCTTCTAGCTCTTTCTCTGGTTCCATCAGGCCTACCAATTCCAAGCTTCTCCCAATTTCTTTCTTGGATCACAAGTGATATATCTGACTTCTCTTCCACAACCCTCAGCACTGAAGACACTGACTTGGATGTGGCTCACTGGGGAATGTTCTTCAGTGGGGAGGCAAGAGAGTAGAAGCCTTATGTTTGAATGGGTGCTGCCACAGCCAGGCACATCCCCCAGGCTGTTGGTGGTGTGGGAAGCAGAGCAGGATATGAGTGAGTCACCTCCTTACCAGTGTCTGAGCCAATACCTCCTTGTCCATGGCTCTGCTGTGGCCCTGGTGTGGCCCAGGTTCTCCAATGTCCATTTCCTTCAGAGAGGCCAGTGAAACCTCCCAGTTGGAGGCTTTGCCCGAGCAGCCCTGATAGACTTGGGGATCCCAGAGTCTGCAGGGAGCCCTGGCAAACAACAGACCCACCTTGGAGTCATGGAGCCTCTCCAAAGGTTCTGCTGGATCTTAGGCATCTTCTGGTCCTCCCTTCCTGTTCTATTGATGAGGAACTTGAGTCCAGAGAAGGGAAGGGATGTTATTGAAGTCCACACAGGGACTCAGAGGCAGAGCTGGTTTCCTGCACCTTACTCCAGGGCTCTCAGCAGCTTTGAAGCAGAGGATTATGGGAGGCCTTGAAGACTCCATTATGCATGGTGCTGACAGCAACGTCATCTTCCTTCAACAACTGCAGTACCAGGCAGGCTAGCAGCCGTTCGGTCAGATTCTGATCTGCACTGGAAGTACATAAGATACCACTGAAAATAAGAGTTAGAACCTAGGGGATAGGCCTGTGGGCAGCATCCTCACCCTTTCTCCATGGATGCAAATCTTACCCAGGCACAAGATGGCATGGGGTCACAGCTGTGGGTCCCCCCTGGGTAAATCACTTAGCCTTAGTTTTCTCAAATCTAAAATGGGGATAGTGATCCCTATTTCATGGTATGACTCTGAAATGAAATGAAATGTGAGCTTCCTTCTCTCCTCGACCACCATTTTGTCTATAGCTAGCAATGCCTTTCTCTTTCTCTTTCTCTTCCTTTCCCTCTGCCTCTCTCTCTCCTCGTGATGGTTAATTTTATGTGTCAACTTGACTGGACCACGAGGTGCCCAGGCATTTGGTCAGACATTATTCTGGGTATGTGTGCGAGGGTGGTTCAGGAGGAGATTAACATTTGAATGGGCAGACTGAATAGAGAAGATTGTCCTCCCCAATGCGAATGGGACTCATCCAATCAATTGAAGACCTGAATAGAACAAAAGGGCTGAGTAAGAGGGAACTCTTGCTGCCTGATGGCCTTGAACGGGGACATCTGTCTTTTCCTGCCTTTGGACTTGAACGGAAACATCAGCTCTTCTTTAGTCTTGAGCCTACTGGCTTTGAACTACACCATCGGATTTCTTAGGTCTTCAGCTTGCTGACTGTAGTGAATCTTGGGACTTCTCAGCCTCTATAATTGTGTGAGCCGGTTCCTTATAATGAAATTTCCTCTCTCTCTCCAAATGTGTGTATATGTGTGTTGGCTCTTGGTTCAGTTTCTCTGGAGAACCCTGACTAATACCTACCCCACCCCCAGTTCATCATTTGGAGGCTTTGGGCCTCCAGGTCTGATATCTGCAAGCAGTCTATTCCCAGCTATTCTTCTCAGAACCCCTGGCCCTACCCAGTCCTTTCTGGCCTCAACTTCTGCCTTGGCAGGAGATGGCATGGGGTCACATCCCATCCACAAAGGAAGAAAGGTCTTGATGAAGCAGAACTAGCCCAGAATTCTGAATTCAAACCCTTGAAGTCCTCATCTGCTAATGGGGCTAAAGGCCACTCCTTGTCCACCTCACAGGATTTAATGAGGATGAAAATGGGATCCTGAATTTGCTCCCTCTCCACTCCCTTCTAGGCTATAAGGTGTGTGCCTTCAGGGCCTGCATCTTGGCTACCTTTTCATTCCCATCCCAAGCTCCTGGTACAGGACCTTACTACCCTACTGCTCCCTGTGAATTTTTTTTTTTTTTTTTTTTTTTTTTTTTGAGACAGAGTATCAGTCTGTTACCCAGGCTAGAGTGCAGTGGCACAATCTTGGCTTACTGCAACCTCTGTCTCCCAGGTTCAAGTGATTCTCCTGCCTCAGCCTCTCAAGTAGCTGAGGTTACTGGCATATGCCACCACACCCAGCCAATTTGTGTATTTTTATTACAGACAGGGTTTCACCATGTTGGCCAAGCTGGTCTCAAACTCCTGACCTCAAGGGATCTGCCCACCTTGGCCTCCCAAAGTGCTGGGATTACAGGCATGAGCCACCACGCCAAGCCTCCTATGAATGTTTGATGACCGACTGAAGGAGTATACAAAGAACCTCTATGTAATTACAGGAGACACCTGTCAGAGGCTCCAGGACCCAGAGATATGCAAAAGACATCCTATTAAATGAGATGGAAATTAAATGACAAGCCAGGCCCAGGCTGCTGGAGGCGGAGGAGGGGAAAACTCCAGAATCCAGGGTCGTCAGCGGCTCTATTCCAAATGTGTTTTCAAGCAAACGGTGGAGCCCAGTGAACCTTGGACATGAAGCTCTTTCTAAATGAGTCTTTAATAATTTAGTTATACAAATTGAGCCTAATTAAATTGTACCCGTTGAAAACGCACTGCTGTACATCTGAATGATGAAATCGGAATCAAAAGGCAATACAGAATAGATGCTAAGGTAATTTTCCACTTGTGCTAAGCAAGCTGGGATCTTCAAACTGCAATTGTGCTGAGTGCCCACCTGGGATTATTAAAGGGCCAGTCCTCCAAGTTTATGGGAGAACTCAAGGCTGGCACAAATTCTCTCTCTTTCTTCAGCTGCCTGCCCCTTGGCCTCCAGGGCAGGGGATAGGGGAGGACAGTAAGGCTTCACAGACTCCTAATGTTGCATCAGCTTCTCTCCCGTCCTTGAAAACATTGAGCTTGCCCCTGCTGTTCCCCTGCCTGGAATGATTCCCTTGATAGTCTGTAAGCGGCTGAGTCATCCTCACCATCCACGTAGGGGCTTAAATGTCCCCTCCTGAGCACGCTTCCTATGACCGCCCAATCTAAAGTTGTCTGCTCTGCTCTGCCATGTCCACCTTCCATCACTCCTATAACCACCCTGTTTTGTTTGCTTTGAAACACATCACTATCTGGGAAGCATCCCTCATCTTCACACTTCTCTCCTCACCCCTACATCGAGACCCAGAATGTAAACTCCAAGAGCTCAGGGACCTCGTCTGTCTGTTTCCTGCTCTCTCTCTCCAAGGACTTGATGTAGAAAAAGTGATAAATGAGTATGTGTTGAGTAAGATCCTCAGAGCTGGAGGATTTCAGAGGTTGAACAGCCACTTCCATTTTGAAGCCTGGAGAGGGGAAAGGGCTGTTCAAGGCCACCCAGCAAGTTCCTAGGCAGCCATGGTTCCTGGTCCAAAGGTCCTCATTTCTCCTCTAGCCTCTCAGTGTATTGGTTGAGGGTGTGGGCCCTGGAGTCAGAGAGCCTGGGTTCAAGTCTCACCTCTGCCTTTACTGACTCTATTGACCCCGAGCAAGTTCCGGAATCCAGCCCCCTCTTGTATAAAGTGGAAATAATGGTAGTACCCAGCCCTAGGTGATTGTGTAACCAGCCATGCGAGGTGGTTTTATTATCCTTGCATTTCGGTGGAAGCAGCAGAGGTTCAGAGGGTTAAGTGACTTACTCAGAGTGACACAGCCAGCAGCGGCCAGAAAAGTGACTATGAGCTCAGGTCTCCGCCCTTGACACCACCTCGGGGCTGCTGAATCCTGCCTCCTGGAATCTTTCTCCTTCCCTCCGCTTCCTCCTGCCGCCCGCACCTGATTGATAAAGGCAGGACCGAAGCCTTCTGCTCCCCATCCTCTCTCCTGACAAGGCTGCCTCTTGTCAGGTCTGAAAGGCAAGTTTACAAGGTATATCTAAAAGCCTCCTGGACAAGGGAGCTGTTTTACATGCCTTCGGGCCTGGTTCAGTGCTCTGCTTCTAATGAAAACAGACTCCCGGTTCCTGAGTGAGCTCAGAAGACACTGAGAGCAGGCAGAGACGGTTTGCTGCAAGGAGGCACCAGCCTGTCCATAATCTTGGGCGCCCACGACTCCCCTGCAAGAGCTCCCTCCTCTTTATCTGCTGTCTCACCTTTCCCGAAACGTTACAACACAGGGTCTCAAACTGGTAGGCTGTGAGTAGCCCCTGGCCAGTAGATGAGTCTGGGATGACCCAAGTGGTGATTTTTTTCTTTGAAAGAATTGAACTAATGTTTAAAAGTCAGATATGTCTTATGGAAAAAAATTGAATTTTCAGCTTCTCTTTAAAACTATTTGAAGAATTGTCAGCAACTCTAACACTCATCCTACCCTGCTCCATGGCAATAGCCCCCTCTTTGGAGTTTTCTCCAGGGACCTACACCTCCCACCTTTCCCAATGCCTCTCTTTTCTTAGTTATGTTTCCTGCTGGTTCCCTGGGGGCATCTGAGTTTGAGAGCCGCATGCTGCTGCAGTAACTGGCAGCGCGGACTTAGTCCAGTGTGCACATGATACAGATGAGTGTGTGTGGAGACCCAGTGAGGGAAAGTGACTTGCCCAAAGTCACCCAGAAAGGTAACTGCACATTACGAGCTAGCACCAGGATGTCCACTCTCAGGGAAGCATCTGCTCCTCACCAAGGCCTGAACACTGGGGTTTCCGGGTTTCCCTTCTTTGCGGTCCCAAGGCAGCCCCAGCCTGCTTCCCACAGCCCCAGTCTCCTCCCGGCAGCTTCATTCCCGCCCCCAACTCATTTGCCAAAGGGAGCCTTGCAAATTTATATCTGATCTCATTATGTCACTCACTTCCCAGCTTTGAGAGGAAAGAACATTTTTCCTAGTCTAAGCGTAAAGTCAGCCTCCTTAGGATGACACTCTGGGCTGGCGCTATGTGGCCCCCACCTACCTATCCCAACTCATGCTGTCACTCTGTCCTACCCTGCCTTCCAGTCTGTCTTGTGCATTCTGTGGGACTATTTGCTCTTCCCCAAACACAAAGCTGTGCCTGTTCCTCTGGCTGGCACATACCACTCCCTTTTGCAAATGAAATTCTGCTCAGCCTTCAAGGCCCACTCCACATTACTCCCTCCAAGAAGCCTTTTTAACTCCCAAATCCCACTCTGGGGTCTTCAGGTCAGCTAAGGGCAGCTCCTCTCCCTCACCACTCTGTTCATCCCCCTATCCAGGCACATACTGCTTTGTGTTCTTGCCTGAGTGCCCATAGTTGCCTTTTTCACCTGTGGGCCTAATGATAATAGAATTTGCTAAGCCCTTTGCCTGGATTTGCTCATGGATTCAATAGTCCCCTGAAGCAGAGAGATGCCCCTATGTGTTCATATGGAGGAACTGAGGCACGGCATGGTCCAGTGGCATGCCAAGGTCACTCAGCCTGTAGGCAGCCATGTCAGGACCCAGCTTGGATCTGGAGTCCCAGGGCCCACCTGTGATGCTGACAGGCTCAGAGCAGGAGTGATCCAGGGCTCTGCACCCCGGTCCAATGAGCACCAAGGGTGTTCTTAGGGTCAGGGCCAGGTGGCAGCTTCTGGGGCAGTTTCCTCCTTGGTTCTCAGTAGCTTGGGCTCATTGCCTACTCCCTAGCTCCAGCCCCACCAGCAACACTTCCCCCTTTCTCCCCACCTCTGTCTCACTCCCCCTCCCTCTGCTGCCGCCGTCTTCTAATGGAAAGACCCAGAAAACAGCTTTTCCTTGGTGGCACCACCCCAAAGTAGAATGAGTGACTGGAATTTCTCCTTACAGGCCCCACGCCTTGAGGCCTTCACATGTGCTGTTCCCTCTGTCTGTGCATAAAGCCTCCCACAGCCCATCCTCACTCCGGAACTCTGTCCTGTCCTTCTAGAGGAAGCTCAAGAGTCTCACTGGGCAGAAGGTTTCTCTGCTCACCAGGCGAGGTGTGGAGCCCTCACCTGGGCTTTCCAGAGAGAAATCCAGCCTTAGCCAGGACGTGGTTTCCGGTTTCTCAAAGTGCCAGGGTGGGGGCACTTCATAGGGTCCCAGATGATGACATTGGGAGAAAGGAGAAGGGACAAGGAGGGCAGCACATATGTCATTTGACTTGTTGTGAACTCTGACCTCCTTCTCTGTCTCCTGCCCACTCCTCTGACTTCTGCTCAGGCCACCTTCCCCCTTGCCCACTCTGCCTGAGCTGCACCGACTTCCCTCTACTCCTCACACAAGTCAAGTCCTGTCCTGCCTCAGGTCTCCTGCACTGGCCACTCCTCTGCCTAGCATCCCTCCCACTGCTCTTGAGCCTTTCTATCCTTCAGGTTATGGCTCAAATGTCACTATTTCAGGGGTAACAAATCCCCCGTTGGCACCTTCATGGAGGTGAGGGCTGGTTCACAAGTTTGTTGCCCATCTCTCCTGCATTCCAGTCATAGGAGGGCAGAGGCCTTACCAGTCTTGCTTGTGGGATTCCCCAGCACCTGACACAAGGCCCAGAACAAAGTAGATGCTCAATAAATATTTGGGTAAATACAAGGAAGTGGGGTAGGAAAAGAGAGCCAGAGAAAGGAAGGAATGAAGGAAGAGAGGAAGAGAGGAAAAGAAGAAGGGAGGAAGGAAGAGAGAGGAGAGGGAGGAATGAAAGGAAGGAGGGAGGAAGGAAGGAAGGGAGGAGAGGGAGGGAAGAAAGGAAAAATAAGAGAGTGCCCAGTTCTTGGCACAGGAAAGGTCTTGATGGTGCCAGACCGCCCTTGACAACGGGCAAGCGTCTTGTCCCTAGCACAAGGTGTGTATGAGAGGAGAGGAGGAGGACTGTGAGGGATAGATGTCTTTCTTTTTTCTCCAAATGCAGCATCTGGGTGAGGCCCAACATTAGCAGTTGTTCTCCAACTGAGAATCTCTCTCCGCTCCCCACCCTGAGAACAAGGGTGACAAATGAGGACAGGTACCCCCTGGAGGTAAAGGGCACTGGGAAGGGCCAGATAATACAAATGAGCATCAGACACTGTCCTGACCAGAGGCGGAATGGAGAACAAGAAAGATGAGAGTCAGGGAAGAGAGGAGGCCTAGTGAGCCAGGGACAGAGCCGCCTCCAGGAAGGACATGCCTGTTGGGGCGGAGAATGGCTGCCTACGACCGTGAAGTCACGTGTGAGCAGCCTTTCCGCTGCCTGATAAAATGCGACTGTGACCCGGATCATAAATTAGAGTCAGGGTTGGAGATTAGCACTAGAATTAAGTACCATGGGAATTTAAGGAGAAAAAAAAATCACAGAAAATTCAATTTAAGGATTAAACAGTCATACTTCCTGGTGAAACCATCTTCCTGTAATTATTAAATTGCCCTGCACTGGGGCAGGCTGTCTCACCTGCACACCCCCAAGCTGGCAGCTGGCAGCATAGTGGGCTGATACATGGTGCCTTTGGACTTAAAGCCCATTCTCTGAGGGCCTTGGGAAAGGAGTGGCTATACCTGTTTCCCCTCCCCCAACCAGTCAAGCCACCCTGCAATCATCCTGTGTTACTGGGTCACAAAGAGAAAGAGCAAGGAGGTGTGGAGGGTGCCAGGTAAGCCCACCACCTCCCCTGGGGACAGCTGTGGGTTTTCAGTGACTAGGTTTCTGATGCTTATGCAGACACCATCGTGCCCCACAGGTAGCAGTTGGAGCTGGCAGGCTCTGGGCAGAATGGAAGGTTAGACCCAGAAAAAGTCTTAGAGATCCTCAAGTCTACCTGTCCCCACATGAGGAGAGCGAGACCCACAGAGTAGAGGAACTCACCCAAGACCACTCAGTTGTGTCAGGGGTAGACCTGGACCCTAGGGTCTCTGGACATCGGGAGCTTGTTCCTCAGTGCAGTATAAGACACTTAGGTAGGCAGTTAGAGCTAAGTGACATCTGCCCCAGGACTTTAGTTGGAACTGCCAGGAACAATGCACTTTCTTTCTCTGGGATTGCCCAGTTGGTTGGATGTAATCCTAGAGCTGCTGGAGCTCATTTTTGTCACCGCTTGAAAGAGCCTGCCTGAGGATTAAGCCAGAGGACCCATAGTTAAGGGATAAAGGGAGATAGACTTCGGATGATATCATTTGAGCACCTGGAGCCAGCCGTGCCTGAATGCAGTTAACATAGATGGTTTTAGTTACATGAGTCAAAACTTTTCAAGACCAAGACCCTTTGAATTGGATTTCTGTTATTGGTAACTATGAGTCCTGACAGATACAATATTCCTTCCCTGGGAGACAGAGTCCCAGTGTCTTTAAATGGTCTGCAAAGCTCTGCGGGTTTCAGGACAACTTCTTGGTATACCCCTTCTCCATCCCTGACAATTCATGCTTTGTGCTTCAGCCACACCAAAACTCTTCTGGGCCTACACTCATTCCACCTAGTTCTTGTGCCTCAACGAATACCTCTGGCTAGGATGCATTTTTCTCCTTGCCTGGAAAATTCCTCTTAGATTTTCCAAAATCATTCCCAGAAATTACTTTCTTTTCCTCAGATTTCCCTAGACCAATCATTTCCTCCCCATACCATGTCAAACATGGGGTGTATTTCTACTGCGCTTTTTCTCCTTGTTTGGAATGGATCATTCATTTATCTCCCCTACAGGAAAGGCACCAGCTCTCAAATGCCCTTGGTACCTAGGATGGGGCTGATCAAATGTAGAAATGAACAGAAAAGCATTAAGCAAATATGATTGAATGATATTTTTCAAAGCCAACCAGCTGGAGCCCTTGTCTCCAAATAGCTCCTCAAGCCATCTGCCAAATCTGGCCAGAGAAGTCTTTCTCAAAGATGGCCCTTCTGATATACTCTATACTGTTATCATCTGAGTTCAAAGCTTGGCTCTGTCACTTCCTACCTGTGTGACTATAGGAAGGACCTTTTACCTCTCTGGGCCCCAGTCTTCATTGTGTGGTTGGGCTGGGTTTAATGACATGATGTCTGTAAGGGGCTTGGAGCAGTGCCTGGCACGTGGTAAGCACCCAATAAACGTTAGGTGTTATTATTCACTGCGGAGAAAATGAAGGGAAATTAACAAGAATTTTGATGAGGACCTTTTTGTACTCTGTTTCATATTAAACAGTATTTTATGTGAGTGCTTACTAACGTCGCCCTGTTTAATTGATTTAGAAGCACTTCTGAAAGCTTGCTGCTGCCCAAAGCACAGGTATGCCGTTTAAAGGTGATTAACAAAGATGTTTGTGGTCATTTTATAAAATGTTGAGCATCAAGTCTTTAGTGAGGAGCATCATTACATCGTTTCCATGGGAGAATTAGATTAGATTTAGATCATTTCGACTAATAAGTGCATTTTACAAGCCCAGGCTTTCCCAGGCTGGGTGAAAAAATAGTTAAGAAATGGAGGAGCTCATTGCAAAATCAAGCTTCCAAACCCTGCCACTTCCTGGCCTCCGATCTCCAGAACCAGGTGTGGAAGCTTCATCTCCCACTCTCGTATAGACAGATAACAACCTCAGCTCCCAGAAGAGTAGCATGTTCCTGCAGGACTCCTTCTAATGATTTTAGGGCTCTGGGCTTCCCTTATCACAAAGAGTTCAAGAGCAGGGGAGGGAGGGCAGGGGAGGGACCAGTTACTGATGCCTCATGGGTGCCAGGCATGGTGTCTTAGTGCATTATGTCATGAACACTCACAGCATCCCTGAGAAAGGTACTGTGATTAGACCCATTTTACAGATGAGAGGTAGGCTGACTTGCCCAAAAGGTCACACAGCATTGTCACATGAAGTAGAAACCAGGGATGTCTCGCCCCAAGTCCTGTGCTCCTCCCATACCAGAGATACTGTGTTCTGAGATGTCTCATCCAGGAACTGTTCGCAGGCTGACTCTGAGCCTTTACTCTCTGCCCCACTGAGTCCCACTGATAGCCCCGGTGGAAAATTCCAGTAAAGGTTCTCTCTTCAGTTATATACAAATGCCCATTTCTTGCTGCTTTTAAGCTATGGGAATCAACTTCCAACAGGGTCTTTTCCATTAATACACGTGTTTTGAAGCAGGAGAACAACCCATCCTGGGGAAGAACAACTCATAATTCATATCCGACTATGATTTGTTCCAAGGCTATGATGGATGAAAAGTGATCTGCAAGACCAGTGAAATGCTCCTCCAAGGGTATAATTAGATGAGCTTGGGATGTGGGGTTCAGACACTGGAGGAACCCAGAGAGGCCTGGCCACCCTGGGTTGACAGCATGTTTGGGATTTGAGACAGCTCATGTCAAAGCTCATGTGTTGGAGTCAAGATGTCCAAAGAGCTCCTGGGGACATAGAAGCACAAAGCTGTGGACTGGTTCAGGCTCCTTCTCCACCACCCAACAGCAAGAAAGGAAGTCAACCTCCTCTTCCCTGACCCCTTAACACTCACATGCAGACCAAGAGTGCTCATAACAGAGGTGCCCCCTGGGTTGGCCTGCTGGAACATCAATGTTCTATCTTGCCCCACATTTTCTCTAGATGGAGAGGGCCTAAAGGGACCTGGAAGGGAGCAGAACCATGAGATGGAAGGAGCCTGGGTCCCTGAGTGACTGTGTGGAGCAGCACTCCCCTCTGCCACCGACCTGCCTTGGATTTATGACATGAACAAGAAAGACTTTACTTGTGTTCAGTGCCTGAGGTTTGGGGGTTGTTTGTTACAGCACTTATCCTACCCTGACAGATACACTCACCATTCACAGATGCAGTCCTGAGCCTCTTTCTCAATCTGCTCTCACTGAGCCTTGGGTTTTACCATCTGTTTTCTGGTTTCCAAACTCACCTCATCTTGGGTTAATTATCCTGTTACTCTGATGCCTATCTTGTGGTCGATGCTCCTTCCTGGTTCTTCTGGGCATCCTGGGAAGTGGCCACTCACCTCCAAACCACAAGGTAAGGAGGAAGAAACAGAATCATAGCTCTGGGCTGAGAATTGAGCCTTTGGTTTCAGTCTGGGCTTTACCACTAACATGCTTGTGGCTGTGGATAAGTCATTTCCCCTCTCTGGGTTTTCATTGCTCGCCTATAAAACATGGAAGATAGATGCTTAACCTTAATAGTAGTGGTTAAGCTAGGCTTAGTCACTAAAGAAAATTCACTGGACCCAAAATGACAATGCTTACAAATCTGGAATTGATTACAGGAAAAGGATACAGGTAGCAGCAGTGTTGGGGTAAGGATACGCCTTGCAGTCAGGGGGCTGGAGACAACAGGTGCAAGTGCTTGTCATTACATGGAACACTTCGGAATGAGGGTAGACTCTCAGCTTGAACATATTCATATTTTGCTGGTCACATGGGCAGATATCTGCTACATAACCAGCTTAAACAATGCCTTTCAAGGATCTCACCAAGACCAAGTGCAAACCATCAATCTCACTGTCATCCAAAACGATGCTGACAAGCTGGTCCAAGCTGCCCCAAAACTCCTCTGACCGCTGATTACAGAGCAACACTATGATCCAGTATGTTTCTTGACCTGACCAGGGGTCAGTGCTGGGTAGGGAAATGCCTACGTGTCAGTGCCATGTTAGCAAGGCAGCTCACGGCACCATCCACATCCCGTGTCCCATGGGCAAGGCTTTTTCACAACAAAACCATCATCCTTACTTGGACAGTACAGATACTCCTCAACTCACGACGAAGCTGCATCCCGATAAACCCTCCCTAAGCTGAAAATGCATTTACATCGAAAGTGCATTTAATACACCTAACCTTCCAAATGTCATAGCTTAGCCTAGCCTACATTAAACATGCTCAGAACACTTGCGGTAGCCTATAGTTGAATAATGTCATCTTACACAAAGCCTGTTGTATAATAAAGTGTTGAATATCTCATGGAATTTATTGAATACTGTACTGAAAGTGAAAAACAGAAAGGCTCACCGCTGCTGCCCAGCGTTGGCAGAGAGTATCATACTGCATATCTCCAGCCTGGCAAAAGATCAAACTTCAAAATTTGAAGTACAGTTTCCACTGACTGCATATTGCTTTCACACCATCACAGAGTCAAAAAATCGTAAGTTGAACCATCCTAAGTCAGGGACCATCTGTAATTAAAATGCTCACACAGATTCCAAGCATTTTATAATAGCTTGGTCCTGATTTAAACAGACAACTGGACCATCCAATAATACTAGCACAAACTTTCTCATATTTTTGTACTAACTGCACAATTCTTTTGCTACCTTGATCTATAGCTATCTGCACTTAATGGTATACATTTGTTGAGTGACAGAACCATAATCAATCTATGAAGAATCAAATCTAAATCTTCTTCAGGCCAATTCTCCTTCACAGGTAGAACATTCTAAAGGGGTTTTGATTTGCTCTCCCGATACATTTGATCATAAGTATCAGCATCATCATAAATTCTATTAGCTTCTGTACTATTAAATTTGCCTCTGAATCCTGGAGTATACCACCAGCAGCATCATGTGCAACTCTAGATCTGTGGTTACAGCATAAACGAGACATAATTATACTGTGATTGTTTTGTCCCTTTCAACAAAATCTACCTTTTCCCATAAGCCATATATTCTCTCATAGGAGTCTAAGTTACAGACCATGACTCTATTATTCCAGGATTCCAAACCTCTTGAGGATACAGCCAAATTCCTTTCCAGTTCATATAATTTGACAGGTACTGATTCCCAATGAGAGGAACCCCACAAAAGGACTCATCTATCCCTCGGGATAGGGGTATGAAAAGTCCTTTGATTGTGATTCCGGGTTCTATAGCTCTTAGATACTCTGACTTGAAGAGATAAAAGATTTGAGGTTAGAAAGGTGCCCAGTGAGTTAAATCAGTCAGGTTGGGCCTGCTGCTATTTGGCCCTGGGAAGAGCAATTCTTCCCTCCTCTTTTTGTGCAAGTGGCCTCGGATCATAAACACATTGATTTCCTATCAGGTAGACAAGCTGGGCTGTGGCAGGAACAAGCCTCTCAGCATGAAGTGGGGGGCGGCTAAGCCCCCTGGTTTTGCAAGATGCTGAATCATCTTGCAAAATGCTAATGCTGGCCCAACAAATGCCGTATTGAGCAGGGAGGCTGGATCTCCCTGCCTCTCTGGGGTTGGCTGTGCCACAATCCCAGGACATCGTTGTGTGGGTAACATGACACACTGGTACTCTTACCTACTGGTGTTTTTTGGCTTAAATCATGCCTCAAGCAAGCATTTTTTCAGACACCTACTGTATGCCTGGTATTTCGACCTCAGTTTAAGCTTTACATCCCCCTTCAGCTGAGACAGGATTACTTCTCTTCCTATGAAAGACACTGAAGCCACCAGAGGGGAAGTGACTTACCCAAGGCTATTGGCCTTGTGAGTGCTGGAACTGAGACTCAAACTCAGATGCTTTTTTAGGCCTTCCAGGATGGGAATATTCATGAGATTAAGGCCTGACCTGGCACCAGCAGAACCTGAACTGGAGTGAAAGCCCATATAGGTCCTGGGAGACTTTGGAGGTGTCAGTATGAGTTATTCTGATGAGGTTTCTGCACACTTCCGTTGCTAAACAACCCCTTCTAATACCTGACTTCTGTTTACAAAGCCCTTTCCTGAACCATAATGCCCTGAACACCACACCTTCCTATTTTACAGAGGAGCAAATGGAGGTTATGACTTTATGATGAACTAAGGTCAGGCCAGGCTCCTGAGGGTGACTTCTCCAGTGTCTGGCCTAGCGTCTTCCGTATGAGCAGTTCTTTAATATCTTTTGTCAAGTGAATACATGCATGGGGATAGATTTTTCCATTCCTCTATTTAGTTTGGGTCTTCTGAAATGGTCAGGTCAAAGACTGTTAGATGATCAGGGCCAGAAGGGCCTGTCAGAGAGAAACCCAGCCCCTCATTCTACACATGAAGGGGTTGGAGGGCCAGTGACCTGCCCGTGATCACACAGCCTAGACTCCTCATTCAGTGCTCAGAGTGACCTAATGGATCTCAAAAGTTTCCCATGTAGGGAACAGAAATGCTGGGTCAGGAGAAATGCACTTTGCAAACAGTTCCTCTGGGTAGGCAGGAGGCTGGTGGAAAGAGATGATGCCTTCTCAGAGCTGCCTGTATTGAAAGGAGGTGGGGGGTGGCAGGGGAGGCAGGCCTAGGATTCAACAAGCTTTTCCGTGGCTTAGAGGGAGGGGAAAGAGAAGGCCTCCTAGCGGCTTCACTAGGTACCTTGTAGGATCTCAGAGCTAAAAGGAGCCCAGGGGCAGAAATCAGCCTGCCCCGTTCATTGCTGCAGACACAAAAGGGGAAAAACCTAGAGGCGCCGCACTCCTGGAGCTTGTGGTCTGGAGTGGGGAGGCAGATGTGCTACACGATCCCCGCTAAAGATGTCAACTTGCAGGAGTGCAGGCCCCTCTGAGGAGAGGGGCGAGTTCCTCCGTACCCCAGTGTGTGCGCTTGGCCTTTTGGCTCATCCCTGCCTCTCTTGCCATTTCTCTGTTACCTCTTTTCTACTCCCTGCCCCTTTCCTCCACTCCGTCTCTGCATCTCTCTGGTTTCTATCCCTGTTGGCTGCACCTCCTGCCGTCTGTGTGTCTCTCTGCCTTGGTCTCTGTCCCCAGCCCTCTTTCTGTCTCTCTCTCCTCCCCTGCAACAGCAGCTTGTGCTCTCTCTGTCTCCCTTGGTTACTGTTTACACTGTCTCCACTTGTTGCTGTTTCTCCCTGACCTCAGGCCTGACTGTCTCTGTCTCTTGTAGTCTCTCCCACTCTCCTCTCCTTTCTCTCTCAAGAGACTGGAGCCAGAATTCTCCATTCCCAGCGCCCATTTTCCCTCTGTGGGGCCCTCCCCATGACTCGCCAGTGGGCTGTGAAAACACCCGGGCCTCATAACCTGAAGGGCAGAATTGATGAGAAAATAAATTCCTGATTAGTGTTTTAATTTTAAGGATCTTTAGAGGGGACTAAACAGCAAGTGAGGCTGGTGGAGAAGGACAGCATTATTAAAACCATAAATCCTCCGCGGGAGAGGCCAGAAAGGGGCCAAAAGGAACGCAGATGGAGCAGACAGAGCTTCCTTTGAAGGGATGGGCTGGGGGGCGAGGCACAGAAGTGGGTGGAGAGGCCAAGGACGTGGATTGTCCACTCCCTCCCCCGCACAAAGAGGCTTGCTTCCCTGGGGGCAACAGACCCCACTGGCCATGCCTTCCTGTTCCCTGAGTGTTAGGCTGGGCCACAGAGGGAGACTGTTGGTGGCCGGCACGGTTTGGGTGGAGGGGTGGAAGCCGTGTTAGTTCAACTGTCTCTCTCCACATTGGCCAGTGTAGTGTCTGGAAAGAGCAAGAGCCCATCAGCCTTGATTAGCGAGAGGCAAGAGTCAGAGGTATGTGTGGAGCAGAGAAAATTACTCCCCCGCTACAGGTGTGTGTGACAACGAAATGAGAAATGAGATCATGCATACACGGCACTTAGAAGGGGGGGCGCTAGGAAGGTGCCCGTTAAATGCAGCTTTTGTTCTTCCTGCCAGCACCAAGCTCTTTCCTCTCCGCAATTTCTAGTCAGCCTCACCCTCCCCACCTCTTTTTGTTTTTTACAGCTTTATCGAGGGATAATTGATATACCGCTAAACAGCATAGTTAATGTACACAATTTGATGAGTTTAGACATAGGCAGACATGCCAGAAATCACCACGATCAAAGTAACACACGTATCCATCACGTCCAGAAGTTTACTTGTGTCCCCTGCTTTTGGTTTGCTTTTGTGGTGAGAACACTTAACATGAGGTCTACCCTCTGAACAGGTTTTTAAGTACACACTATGACACTGTTAATTCCAGGCACTAGAGCACAGATCTTTAGGAATGGTTCATCTTGCATCACTGACACTCAAGTTATACATTGAATAACCCCCCATATTCCCCTCTCCTAGCTTCTAGCAGCCATCGTTCTACACCTCTATGAATCTAACTTCTACATCCTTCACACAAATGGAACCTGCAGTATTTGCCCTTCTGGGACCGGCTGATTTCATCGAACATAATGTCCCCTGGGCTCATCTATGTGTTGCATATGGCAGGATTCCCTTCTTTTTTAAGACTGAATAATATTCTGTTGTGTATACATGTCACATTATCTTTTTTTTTTTTTTTTTTTTTTTTTTTTTTTGAGATGGAGTCTCACCTTGTTGCCCAGGCTGGAGTACAGTGGCGTGATATCAGCTCACTGAAACCTCTACCTCCCGGGTTCAAGCAATTCTCCTGCCTCAGCCTCCTGAGTAGCTGGGATTATAGGTGCCTGCCACCATGCCCGGCTAATTTTTGTACTTTTAGTAGAGATGGGGTTTCACCATGTTGGCCCGGCTTGTCTTGAACTCCTGACCTCAAGTGATCCACCCACCTCGGCCTCCAAAAGTGCTGGGATTATAGGCGTGAGCCATCGCGCCCGGCCCCAGCACGTTATCTTTATCCATTCATCTGTCATAAGGCATTGAGGCTGTTTCAGTATCTTGTCTACTGTGAATAGTGCTGCTGTGAACATGGGGTACAGGTATCTTTTAGAGATCCTGGTTTCAATTCTTCCAGATATATACCCAGACACGGGATTGCGGGATCATATGGTAGTTCTATTTTTAATGTTTTGAAGAACCTCCATACTGTTTTCCATAGCAGCTGTCACCCCCATTTACAGATAGATAAACTGGAGCCAGAGATCCAATCACCTTGCCTTAGGCCACAAGGCCTGTAAGGGCTGAAGTGGAGATGGGGCCCAGCTCTGAAGCAAAGTCCTCCCCAGGCATCCCTGGGGCTTCCTGTGAGGGATTCATGCTTGCCACCTGAGGGGCTCGGTCCAATCAAGCAGCCATGCCAGGCAGACGGGGAAAGGGTTACCAGGAAGCAGGGCTGCTTGGTTCCCTTGACAAAGCCCAGGACCCGTGGGCGTCAATGCCTGGTGGGGGGAAGAAGAGAAGGTGGTCTACCCACTACCCTGCCCCAGCCCAAGAAAATGAAAGTCCTTCATCCAAGGGCTGCCTAAGTGTGTCTGGTGGTACCTGGAGCCATCCTACCTGCCCCTGTTGATCTTTCCATTCTTCCCATGCTCTTTTGGACAACTCAGGCTTCTAGCTCTCAGGAGACAGGACCACTGCCTTGCACAACTGCAGGGGGCATCATTCCTATCCTGCAGAATGTGAATCACACAATGTGTGCAGGGCTGGAGAGGGGTAAGGGGCCTGCGTGATGCCACAGGGTAGTGAGGAAGCGACGCCCATGAGATTTTCCCACCATGGGTCCTCAGGCACACTTTGGAGGCAGCAGCATTTTTCCTCTTGAGAAAGGAGCCTGGAGCTGGGGGCTTAATGAGTAATTCAGAGAGGAAGGGGCTTGGGAGCCACCCTAGGAGGAGGCATGGGCAGCCTCGAGGTCTCTTGTGAGGATGGCAGAGTGAGCAGAATTACCAAGACCAGCGTGGCGTGAGAGGAAGGCCGTGGTCTGTTGTGCAAAGAGGGGGAGGAGAAGGCATCCGGCCAGCTCCCAAGAAGAAGTCTCTGGATTCTGGAAGGCCTTTTGGTTCCTGTGCCCCCTCCTTTTCCCTTCTATGGCAGGGCTGCTCCCACCAGCCAATGAGGGTCACTGTGTCCAGAGTCACTGTCCTGGGCAGTGCTCTGGGACCTCCTGCAGCACATTCCTGGCTGATGGTGCTGATTTGGCCCCAAATCCCTTTAGAGACCACCCAAGGCCTGCCACAACACAGTCTATTTTCTCACAAGGCAGCTTGAGCACGGAGGCAGCTGGGGCCAGCAGCCAGCCCCACCTCCGCAAGTTCAAGGGCACACGGCCTCCGCCTGCTTTCATTTAGTGGTTTCCTGTCATTTAATTTTTAACTGTTAAAAATTGTCTTTGGGGCCCGGACTTTTTTTCTGGTAGCTTTGGGTCAGGGGAAGAGGGAGGAAGAATTCATCTTCCTGGGGTGAAGGAAGCCTGGCTTGGCACTTGGCCTAGCTTTCCTGCCTCTCTTGGGAATCTGTCCACATTCTGGCTTTGCTGGGGTCCAAGGCAGGGCAAATGATGATGTGGCAGCATTTCAGCTCAAACCCATGGTGAGCTGGCATACAGAATATTTGGTTAACAGGTCAGAATTTGGAGCCAGGCTGTACAGGTTCTAGTCCTGGCTTGGCTACCGACTCTCTGGGTGATCTTGGGAAAGTGACTTACCGTTTCTGTGCCTTGCTTTCTTCATCTGTAAAGTGAGGACACAGATATGCTCCTCAGAGGGCTGTTCTGAGTCTTTTCCTCGAACTTCAGCTTGATGGCCAGGCCCGGTGTGGTGCCCACTGCCTACCTGCCATGGGCCCCATACACCCAGAGTGGCACCCGGCCACTTCCTCTGGGACTCCTACTACTGGCTGGAATGTTCTGCTGTTTGGTATCACTTAGACGTGGTCCTGGTCACCACAGGAGCCTCTCCCTAGCATCTAAGCCACACCTTCCTAATTCTGTGCTGCTCTGGCCCCATGCTCCCCTCTGTCTTATCAGCAATCAACCCCTGTTCCACCTATGTCACCCAAACCACCTTAACACAGCAGCTTCCATCCCTGGGGCCTACTGCAGGGCAGACACTACACTGTTTGTCCTACAAGAGCTCATCCAATCCTCCACGTATCCCCTCAAAACTGGTATTATCACTCCATTTGCAAAGGAGTAAACATGGGTAACTTGCTCAAAGTCACACAGTCCATAGTGAGTGTCGAGGAATTTGAACTTGTATCTACCTGCAAATAGCAGGGTTCTGACACATGGGAACAGGAGTGGCAGCATCTGGGCTCAGAGACACAGCAAGGGGGTAAAGGGACCAATGTGGCACCCATTAGAAACAGCAAGTCAGGAGAGGGAGAAAATGAGGAAGGGATCTGGGCTTACTGGAGGGTGCCTTTCTCTCAGCATCACTGCCAGCTTGAAATGCTCGTGGACCCTTCTGGAAAAAGACAAGGTGAGGGGTGGAGCCTGGGAGAGAAAGCCCAGATTGACAGGTTAAAAAGAATATCCTGGCTGGGCACGGTGGCTTACTCCTGTAATCCCAGCACTTTGGGAGGCCAAGGAGAGTGGATCACCTGAGATCAGGAGTTCGAGACCAGCCTGGCCAACATGGTGAAACCCCGTCTGTACTAAAAATACAAAAATTAGCCAGGTGTGGTGGTGTGCACCTGTAATCTCAACTACTAGGGAGGCTGAGGCAGGAGAATCGCTTGAACCCTGGAGGTGGAGTTTGCAGTGAGCTGAGATCATGCTACTGTACTCCAGCCTCCTACAGAGTTCTGTATTCTGTACTCGTGACAGAACGAGACTCTGTCTGAAAAAAGAAAAAAAGGAAATCCTGGCCCCTACCTGCCAGCTTTTCTTGGTGATGACAGTGGTGAGAGGAATCCAACCATTTTGGTTGGTAGGCCCTATCTGGGCCCCCAACCTCAATATATGGTCACTAATGGTGTAAGAGTAAGAAAATAACATTGACTTAGTAGTCAAGACAGACCTTGGCTTAAAGTCCCTGACCATAGTTTTCTATGTGACCTTAAGTTAGCAACTGAACCTCTCTGTGGCTCTGTTTCCTCATCTATAAAATGGAACCATAACACCTACCTTGCGGGACCGGACTGAGTATTGGATGGAAGCCAAACTCTTTGCATGTCGTAAGGCTCTTCCATGGTAGCTGTCCTGCCCCTGCTTTGAGCTCCTGCGTATTTGAGCAGAGCCCTGCTCCTGTCTGCCCCTCCATTTCTGGGTCTGTGAAAAGGAGGAGGTGGGACAAGCTGATTCCAACAGCCCCTCCAGCCTGACCAGCCTCGATAGATGACTTCAGGCCAGGCCAGCCCTCTTCTGGAGCCACAGGAATGTGAACAAGGGGCCACTTGGGGGCAAAAGAGTTTCCTGCAGCAGCGTGTTTCCGCTTCCGCCTGCAAGCAGAGCGGAGATGGCGATTTGTTCTTAGCTTGAGGAGAGACACAAAACTGGAACAACAGAAAGAAGGTGCTCTGGGGAAAAGGACTTGGCCAGGGGGAAATCATGTTCACCTCCACACTGGGAAGAAAGCTGAGGCAGGAAGTGCGAGCAGCCTGGGATGACCATAATGTAAGAAGAGGCAGGGAATGGCATTGACCACTCTGGAGTGCTCTGGAGCCCCACACCTAGTTAGGGGCCCATCACAAATTGCCAGGGACATCTCAGCTCAGAGCATGGATCATGACACAGCCCATGTTTTCCTGCTTTCAAATCCAGGGGGCTGGAGAGGGACCTCTAGGAGCAATTGACTTTGGCCATGGGCCATGGGCTGTGTGGCCCTGCCTGGGCTGACGGTGTTTATCTACCACTCAGATGCTGTGTGACCTCACCCCGCTCCCTTGACCTCAGTGAGCCTTAGTTTCTGCTTCTGTAAAAGGGGACAATGACAGTACCTACTCCACAGGGATGTTAGGAGCATTAGATGCGTGTGACATGTAGAGAAGAGTGGCTGGCACTTGGCAAGGGCTTTATAAATGTGAGCTAAATGGTCTCATCTGCTCCTCGCCACACCTGCGAAGTGGCAGTGGCTGCCCCTTTGCACAGATGAGAAAAGTGAGGCTACGGATGGGAGTGATTGCCCAAGGACCTGTAGCTTGTTAAGTAAAGGAGCCGAAGTGGAAGCCAGGGTGGGCGGATTCCCAGGTCTGCATCCTCCATCCTTACTGCTAGGACTGTTCTGTGGGGTTCTGAGTGGGGGTGGGGAGAGGGAAGGCCCCCACTCCAATTACTTTGATTGCGGTTGAAAGAAGCTCCCAGGTCCCGGCTTCTATGGGGCTGTCCTGGGTTTAGGACATATGCTCAGTTCCCCTTGTTCCTTTTTATAATGTTTCCCATTTCCTGAGCCCCATCATATGCCAGAAACCATGCTGGGCATGCCACCCACATTATCTCAGGCATTGTGGGCTAGGTGCTGTTTTCCCCATTTCAAAATTAATGAGAAACAGAGAGGTGAATGCCTTACTCTACACCACACAGCTGCTCAGAGCTAACAGAGCTGGGATTCGAGACCCGTGCCGCTCTGCTTTCCACTTGGCTGTAGCACTAAAGTCTGATACCCACAACCAGCTATGCAACCTCTGCATGTTTCAGTTTTTCCATCTATAAGATGGAAGTGGCAAAGTAGTGCTTACATATCTTCTACGATTATTGTGAGGATTAACTTGGTAAATGTACACATATATCCACAAAACATTTGGAAGAGTGTCTGACATAGAGTGAGTTCTCTACAAATTAAAATTAGCTGTTTTCAGCTCACCTGATTAGCATAGGCCACAAGATCAATGGCATTGGGTTTTCTGAGTCTGATTCCTGAGCCTTGCCTTGGAGGCTTGCGGTGGGTGGGCCTACTTAGTGTTTATTCAGCAAACACTACTGGGGCATTGGTTGGACCCAGGCACTTAACAATAACTCATTTAATCCTCACAATCACCCTCTGAGATAGGTAGGGACTATTCTAATCACTCCCAATTTACAGACGAGCAAACTGAAGCATAGAGAGGTGCAAAAACTTGCACAAGGTCAAAGAGACTTTGAATAGGGGCAGCTTGGCTTCAAAGCCTGTGATCTTAGCCACCTCGCTTCACCACCTGCCTCCCCTTTCCAGAATGTGAGAACCTGAGTGGAAGAGGTACTGCTTTTCTGTATGGGCTTGAAGCCAACAATCACCCCCAACTATTCACCATATAATTAATGATGATTATCTTATCTCTTGGGAGTGAAATAGACACACAGTGACTATGAAGCCTGTTATGCTAAGATCTGTGTGCTCTTTTCTCAGGAGATAAGGGCTAAATAGGCAGAAATCAAGGTGGTGATCTCTCAATATTGTTCAGGAAGGAGAATTATGGAGCAGGTGAAAAATTGTTTGGCCTAAGTTTGCTGGTATCCCAAATGATTTTTCTTATTGTTTGTTTTTTAAAAAATCTAAATTGGGGTCTCCTTGGAGAAAGGAAGGCCAGGCCTGGTCATGGTGGCTCCCTGCAGTGGTTCATGGCCGGAGTGACCTCTGCAAGGATCTACTGAATGAATAAGCACATCCTGGGAGTGAACCCATGTGTGAGAGTCAATTCCTGGACTCACCAAAAGAAGAGGGGCCTCAGGGGTCATCTGGTCCAGTATCCCTCCCTTCACAAAGGAAGAAATCCAGCCCCGGAAAAGGGGAGTGACTTATGCAAGGTTGCACAGCAGACTGATGGCTGTCATGGGTAGCAACCATATGGAGTTGGTGGCATGGGTGGTAAAGGAATTTACCAAGACAGTCGTAGGTATAGAAAGGCAGATTTAGTAGAGAAGATATGAAAAGATGTTGTAAGAAAGCAATGGGTAGATTAGCATGAGAGGATCTGACTGCAAGGAGACAAAGGCTTGCTGGGTTTTTCATAGGATGGTTCTTGTGCTGGAGAGGGCTATGTATAGTATTGTTAATGCCAAGGTTGCAGTGAGCTAACTTGCATTTTTTAATCAGCGGAGGGTCTGATGGTAAGTTGGGTAGAGGAAGACTGTAAGTTATTTGCTCAGGAGGGTTATGTGTCCTGGACTGTGACGAAAGGCAGACGTGTAGCTTATTTTCTTTTTCTTCTTACTTTTCCCTGGTTTTGCCAGCCTAACTCTGTTTCCCTAACATTGTGACTCCACAATGGTAACCAGAGCTTCAGGCCCCCTAGTCACTCCTCATGACCTTAACATTGACAAGACGCCTCAGCTTTGCCTGGTCTGGACTACAGAGTAACAAGGAGAGAATGTAGGTGATGGCTGAAGCAAACCTGCCTGTTCCTAGGACGGTAAACTCCATAACGGCAGGCGACCTCAGTGTCTTCTTTGCAGGATCCCTAGGGCCCAGCACAGAGCCTGGCATATAGTAGGACTCAATAAATATCTTCAAAATGACTTACTGAATGAAAGGCCAGTGTGCAGTGAAAGTGGAAGGGCAGAGTAAGCAGTGGGACCACTAACGGAGTCTCAGAGGGAGGGAGGCAAGGAAGATTCAGAAGATGAGGCATCTTCTTAGGAGACTTCCATCCTCTCCAAAGATCTGTTCCCAAGGGAGGTTCTCTTGGAGAATCATCCTCAAGAAGAAAGTATATGTGCCTTGCAGGGAGATGGGAGTAGAGCTGGGAAAATTCTCCAGGCTCCAGCAGGGCACTCCATTCCCAGCCACTCAGGCTGCACTTCTCCAGTCTATATCTGGCCTCACTGAGGTCTGATCTTACTCAGACCGTGAAACCTGGCTGTGAACCACCAAGTGACAGCTCAAAGCCCTGTCTTTAAACTGCTCACCATGGTGTTTTCGTAGAAACCAGCTGGGCCGTTTTCCCGGACCCTCAAAGCTCTCATCTGGGGGCACAAAGTGAAGGGCATTTCTTTATTGTGACAGGAAAACTCTTCTGACCTACTCCCTTTCCAAGCGTGGATGCTGGAAGAGCCAGCTATCTCCCAGGGGCGACAGATCCTGGCTGCTGCAGACTGAGACCTGCGTTGAAAGCCATCCCGAGTCACCTCATCATAGTAAAATAGCAGCTGCTGCCAGGTATCGGGGGCCAGTTTTGTGCCAGGGTCTCTCTTCTGTGTTCCATGTATCACACTGTCCCCCACAGTGAACTGGGGCAGTGAGCCCCCTTGTGCCAATGATGGAATTAGGGTCCAAAAACATACAGCACCCTGACCACGGTCACACGGCCAGAAAGGAGCAGAGTGGGTTGCTGAATGCTGTTCTATCAGACTTCAGAGCCCATGCCTAGAACACTGCCTGACACTGACTGCCAGGAAGAGGGGATGTCACAGACCTGGCCCCATGACCCAAGAGGATCCAGCCAGCCCAGCCAGGCTTTTTGTCCTGAGTGGGAATGAGTGTAAACTTTATTCCAGGTTGGCACAGGGGGCATTGCCTGGGATCCTGCAGATTCCCAGTGTGAACCTCATCTTCTTAGCTGGATTGAAGCTCCTTGGGAGCAGAGACAGCTCTGATGCCTCCACAGCACTGTGCCTTGTCCTCTCCCTGGCTCCTGTGGCTGGGCCAGGCCATGGTTCCAATTCTCATGGGTCTCATTGTTCAACTAGCTCAGGGTTGGGCTACCTGGCAGATTGGAAACTGGAGCCAAGAGACCCAGTTTTAGTCTCAGCTTGGCCATCTTCTAGCTCAGCAACCTTAGGGAATTCTTGGGGAGCCTCAGTTCCTCACATGGAGATGATGATAACTCCCTTACAGACATGCAGTGAGGCACTGGGCCCTCCCACTTGTGTGGCCTCTTAGAGCTAACTGAGAACACCCACAGCATCTTCTCCATCCATCCTTCTCTTGCAGGGCTGTGGCAGTGGGAGGGACATGGAGAGCCTGCTTCTTCCCAACCCCAGCTCTTGGCCCCTTCCTTGGCTCCAGCTTTGGATCTGTGTATCAGTCAGCTATTGTCACAAAAATGAGAAACAAACCATCCAAAATCTCAGTGGCTTATATCAATAAGCACCCGTTTTCCCATCTGTGGGCCTGAAGGTCGATCCAGGTTCTCTTAGTCTCAGCTGGGCTCAGCTGGGCAGCTCTGCTATAGGCTGCGGGTTGGGCTCACACTGTATAAGTTCATTGTACCACCCAACTGAAGGGCAGCAGACATGCAGGAGACTCTTACTGTTATCACCAGAGCACAAGGGATCAGCAGGTCCATTCACACAAACACAGTTCAATCCTCTGCCTTGTCAAGTCAGCTAATATTTCTTGCTTGAAGCAATGCACATGACCAAGTCCAGCTTCAACAGTGCAGGGAGTGTACCCCGACCAGAGTGGGAACAGGTGGGGAGTAAATATTTGCTAAACCATAATCCAGTCTAGAATGGCTGGAAAACCCCAAATTGAATTTATAAATAAGGATAGGCTCATCTTGGCCACTGCTGGCTCAGTCCGCCTTTGCCCTGCGAGGTTCAAATGCTAAGTGAAGGAGCAGTCTGCTCTGGGAAAAGGGGTCACTGAGAGGTCAAAGGATGGAGTGTCGTTTTACTCTGCGGCCCTGGGCAAGCCCCTTCCTCTTGGTACCTCCATTTACTCCCCTGCACATTCTCCAAGGCCCCTTCTGATGGCCCTGAAAGCCCCTGGCCCCTTCCTCCTTGCTTCTCCCTATATGGTTGGAGTTTGGGGAGCACACAGAACCCCGTGCTGCACCCAATTGGCTGGCATTTCGGCTCACAAACACCTTTCCTGGAGAAGCAGATCTAATTTCCTCCCTGTGAAAAAAACAGTTGTCTAGCACTCAGGCAGCCCCTGCCATGGGGCAGCCAGCTGCTTCCACGGTGAGGAAAAAGGTGGGTGAAATCTGTATCAGGACAAGCTGCAGGCACATGGACAGTGATTGGCATGAAATAATCATTCTTTTCCCAGATGAGGGCTGTGGTAAGGGCAGGTGGCGGTGCTGTGTGCTGCTCCAGGATGGTTTGTGAGGCTGAGAGTAACTCCCCCTCCCTGGGTCTCAGTTTCCCCATCTGTGAAATGAGGGATGGGTTTCGGCAAGGTGTTTTCTAGCTCTCAAGTTTGTGGCTCTTAATGGATCTACCTTCGTTCAAGTTTGCAGTATGAAGGTACAAATCAAATTCCCAGCCCCTTCCTTTCTTCCCCTTCTTTATTATTATTATTATTTTTTCCTTCCAAGATAGAGTCTTGCTATGTCACCCAGGCTGGAGTGAAGTGGCATGATCTCAGCTCACTGCAACCTCCGCCTCCCAGGTTCAAGCTATTCTCCTGCCTCAACCTCCCAAGTAGCTGGGATTACAGGTGCCCGCCACCGTGCCCAGCTAAGTTTTGTGAGGTTTCACCATGTTGGCCAGGCTGGTCTTGAACTCCTGACCTCGTGATCTGCCTTCCTCGACCTCCCAAAGTGCTGGGATTACAGGCGTAAGCCACCGCACCTGGCCGTCCCCTTCTTTAATTCTAAACATATGCAATTGGAACCATCACCCCTCTCTCCCCTGCTGCTGAGGTGTGTCCTCTCTGCAGCTAGCTGGCCACTGGGGCCAGACAAGACAAATCACAGGTGGGGGCAGTTGGGGATCCCCTCCTAGGGGCTGGCTCCTGAGTTCTCAGCCATCTAGGGACCTGGGGATGGAAGAGGCTTTTCAAAAAGGTCGCTCAGTTCCTAGATGTGGCTCTCCTGATAACCCTTGAGACAGTTCCACATGCCTTCCTATGCTCCCGAGAGCACAAAGCCAGGGCTGCTGCATTCATAGCAGTAGAACCCCCAGGAGTCAGGAGGCAGAACACAGAGCTGCTGGTGAGTTCATCTCCAGAGAGAGCTGAGTGCTGTCTTTGGAGACCGGCAAACCTCATCTTCCTGTTCTCCACTCACCTTTTGACAAAGAGGGAGAAGTCGGTGGGTAACAATTTCCAGGTGGGGATATGAGAAATGGAGGTTTCAGCCCCATCCAGCCTCAGCCCCTTGTTGGCTCCCCACCTGCTGGTGGCTCCTATATGTCAGACATTCCGTGAGTCCAGCCCCTGTGTACCATCCTCACCATGCTCCCTGGGCAAGCTCATCCACCCCTGTGACTGTAGGTAGCTGTGGCATAAGCTGGCACCTGCTGCCAAATCTCCCTCTCTCAGCTCCAGACCCAGAGACAGTCCCATAGTAAAAAATAGGATGCTGTCACCATCCCAGGCTGGAAAGGGCAAGAGAAGGGAGTCATTGCCAGCACCTGCCAGAACTTACAGAGCTAGATAGAGAGAGCTGCCATGGAGGGGCAAATGGAAGATGCTCAGCTCAGGAGTGCTGAGGAAGGAAGATGCCATCCAGATCTCTTAATGTTGCTGATCCTTCTCTTGTTCCCAGCACCCCTTCTGGGCCTTCTCTACCTTTACACCTCAGGGGCTGAGAAATTTCAGGGCTTTGAATTCAGACAGTCCAGAATCAGAATCCTAATTGGATTCACTGGCTATGTGACCTTGAGCAAGTTATTTAACCCCTTTGCACCTCAGTTTCCTCACCTGCAAAATGGGAACAAGGGCACCTACCACAGAGGTGGAAAGTATTTGACACATAATAAGTGCTTCATAGGTTTATCTAATTTTCAATCCAGATTTATCTACTCTTTATCTCTTGGCTGGTCTGCAGAACCTCTAAGCCAGTCTCTGCCCCATTCTTAGCCCCTCGAATTCATCCTCCACACTGCCCTTGGAATGCTCTTCCTGAAACCCCAGGTAGATTATGCCACAGCCTTTCTCAAGAACTATGAATGGCCCCCCTATGCCTAGACAATGTAGCTAAATTCTTTAGTGTAACAACCAAAGCCAGTCAGGGTCTGGTCTTAACCCCACCTTATCAGACCCTGCCAATCCTTCCTTTGGTCCTTTTGCCCAAGTGACATTGATCTACTCACTGTCCCCAAAGAGCCGTTATGTCTCTGTATTATTCTTCCACTGCTGTAAAAAAATACTCAAGACTGGGTAATTTATAAAGGAAAAAGATTTAATTGGTTCATGGTTCTGCAGGCTGCACAGGAGCATAGCAGTTTTTGCTTCTGGGGAGGCCTCAGGAAGCTTCTAATCATAGTGAAAGATGAAGGGGGAGCAGCACTTCACATGGCCAGAGGAGCAAGAGAGATAGAGTGGGGAGGTGCTACACACTTTTAAACAACCAGATCTTGCGAGAACTCACTCACTATCACGAGAACGGCACCAAGGGAATGATACTAAACCATTTATAAGAAACCGCCCCCATGATCCAATCACCTCTTACCAGGCCCCACTACCAATACTGGGGGTTACAATTCAACATGAGATCTGTGCCGGGACACAGATCCAAACCATGTCAGTCTCCAAGCCTTTGCTATTGTTGTCCTCTTCACTTGATGTACCTTCTTATATCCTAACAGTGGTGCTCAAAGACCCCATCTTCCAGTGAAATTCCTCCTTCACCCCACCAGTATAATTGACCACAGCTGCTGTTATTATGCTTCTGTGTAGCACCTACTCCATTTTGCCTTGGAGGAGAAGCAGGCTGGTACAGCATGTCTTCTCCCATCAGTCTTTGAATATACGAAAGGCAGGTCTTTGTGGCATCCATGTCTGGCACTCTGCAATCCCTAGGCCAGTGCTGGACAGACGGGAGGGCCTGTTGTGTACAAGGTGTTCCATATGTATTCATGCCAATCCTAAGAGAAGACTTGGAAGGGATAGGTGTAATCCTTTTTTACTATTAAGGGAACTAAGGCACGGGAATTTGCTCTGGTACGCTTAGCTAGGAAGCAGAGGAGCTAGCTGACTTGGAACCGGGCTATCTGGGCTCTAAAATCTGTGCTATTCCCACTCCCTGTGGGGCTCAAGAAGTACCTTAAAAATGAATGAATGAATGAATGAATGAATGAATAAATAAATAAATAAATAAATAAATAAATAAATGTAAAGAAGGTGGCAATAGCAACGTACCACGGTGGTTAAAAGCAAGAAACACTTGGGTTCAAGTCCACTCCTTACAAACTTGAGGAAGTTGCCTTCTTCTCTGGCCTTCCCACCCTCCCCTAATGCTCTGTGACTCTGGCATTTCTAGGTTCCCCTCCAGAACCCAGATAGGCAGTCATGGCCTTCCCAGCAGGGAGGAAATAACCACGTGGCTGAGACTGATGCAGTGTGGGGAGGCCCGCCGCCTGCGGGAAGCCCAGGCAGCCGCTGAAGCAATCCTTCAAGCCAGCATGACAAACATCTCAAGATGTCATCTCCAGCACCCAGCGCTGCAGAGGGGGCCTGTTTAAACTATTTATATTCTGCCTGCTGACTAACGGCTTAATAACACTGCTCCTTTTCTTTGACTTTCATTCGATAATCACATTTGCACACCCCAAACAGCCTCAAAAAGTGAGTCCTGGTGGCTCAGGTAGGCAACCCGGCTCTTGCAGGAGACCCTGAGGATTCACAAGGAGCCCCAAAGGGACTGGCTGCTGCTGCTTTCTTACAACTCAGCTCCCAGCCCTAGTGGTCAAAGGAGCCTCCAGGAGGGGCTGGGCAGCCCAGGGGGTCTGCAACTGGGGCTCTACCTGCAGCATCTGAGGCCTGAGCTTGGCCTGAGTGGATAATGTCTGGGCAGCACCTCATGTATTGAGCAAGAATTCCCTTCACCCTCCCATGCAAGAGGCACTATTGTTGGGGCCATAAATTAACTCCTTTGATTCTCATAAGGGACGAGTTTGGCAAGAAGATTGCTGGCTCTGGTGTGAGTGGAAAAAGCAGTCACTGAACAAAGATGGTTAGAATGGCATCTTTCCCTGAGACCCACACGTGCCTACTCGCAGGGCCCGGGTCACCATGCAGAATGTTCCCGTAAATGAGAAGATATCATGATGGAATGATGTCTAATACATGGAACTCTTGCACTGATATCGTTTAAGCCTCGAAATGCACTATAGCCAGCAGTAAACAAGCGGGAAATCCAGAATGAAGGATGAATTTATTCACTCATTCATTCGTTCATTCAATGTATTAATCTGCTAGAACACTCTGCCCCAGAATTTTTGCATGGCTGAAATGTCTCCATATTTGGGTCTTGGCCTGTTTGTCACATCCTCAGAGAGGCTGCCCTGACCACCCTTTCTAGCAGCATCCCGTCCTCTCCATCCCACCCTGGTCCTGTGACGTCTTTGTCACATGTTTGGTTTGTTGCTTTCACAGCACTTCCTGGTAATGAAGCTCTCTCGTGTATTTACTTGTCTGCCGGTTTGCTGTCTGATGTGCCCACTGGAAGTAAACTCTACAGGAATAGGGATCTTGTTCTGCCTGTCCACTGCTGTGTCCCCAAGTGTCTGGCATCATGCCTGGTCTGCAGTGGACCCTCATCTACCCAACATTTACCAAGAACCTCCCCATTGTCAGGCCAGTGCTAGGGCTCAGCTGTGGCCTGATTGCTGCATTCAGCTCACCATCTGGCTGGAGAGTTTTGCAAATGGGGTAAGGGCTGTGTATGAACCACGTGTTTCTGATGCTTTGACACAGGCTTTGTTGACCCTGTAGAGAGTGCCCATCCCAGGCCTGGCCAATTCCCAGAGATACTAAACAACGTGCCTCTGCATATGCAAACCAACAAACCCAGGGCTCATACCCCAACCACCTCCCTTATCAGACTCTCAATGGGCTCTCACACTGTAGGCCACTATCCATCTGCCTTCGTCACTCCAGGGCCAGGTACTAGACAATCAGGGACAGCCCCATGCATCAGATTAAGCAGAAATTATTCAAACACAACCAATCCTAAGCCTGCCTGTGCCACCTTGCCCATTCCTTCTCCCAGAAACCACAGTAAAGACTCTTGCCCACATTCCTCCACTCCCCCTGCCTCCCAACCAACCCTGGTGTTTCCCCATGAGGCCCTGAGTAGTGTGGCATGCCCCATTCCTGTTGGGAACTGTGAGTAACCGACCATCTTTTCCATCAACGGCAGTCATCTCCTGATCTGTTGACCTCGCCATTTCTGACTGATGATAAAGCCAGCATTTAAAAACAGGCCATGAGGGTGAGGCAGGCCTGAGGCTGTGATGACCTGGGGGAGGGGCATGTAACTCACACCTGGGGTGTTGCAACAACACCTTGGTTGTTGCCGGGGCTGCTATTGGGGTTGTGTCAGCAGCATGGGGGAGGTAGTGGGTCTTCTAAGCAAAGTATACAGCCATGGCAAAATCTTGGCAGCCGAGGAGATGGAGCTTTCTGGTAACTCAAATTGTCCCTATGGCTGGAGCAGAGCTGAAAGGAGCCACAGCATGGGAGACTGGAGGAGGATGGTGATCAAATCCTGGAGGACTTTGGCTGAGGCTGGGTTTTGCTTTGGAGAAGGCAACAGGCACCTAGAGATCTGTGGATGGAGGCCATTGAATGCATGGGCCCTGGATGTTTTTCCTCTGAGCCAGAGTCCACTTGGTTGCTGCCCTGTGTGTGAGATAAGGTGAGTCACCAGTCTCCAACTCCCGCTCCATCAGCTCTGATCTCAGCCCACACCAGCCTCAACACCCAACCCCCCTCGCTGCTGTTTCTCCTGGACCCTAGACTGAGGCACACCTGCCCATATTCTCCCATCTTGCACTTTACTTGTTCCCCAGCATCCAAGAGTAGGGGACACTGGGGCTGATGGAATTGTTTGGTAGCTGGTGGAATCATTTCTGCATGCAACACCCAGGAGATTAAATCCCTTTGGATTCTAAGTTCAGTTGTAGCACAAACCAGAGTGTTCTTAGATAGGGCAAGCAAGAGCTACAGAGTACAGAGGTGCAAGGGCTCACTACTAACTGTGGAGCTTAGGAAAGGCGGTGTGGACCAGGCAGCCTTATGGTTAGGCAGGACCAATGGGCAGTGATCGAGAGAGGGCATCCCAGCAGAGACACAGCATGAGCAGAAATGCAGATGCTGGGAGGATAAGACCTGATGTCTGCAGGGTAGAGTGGGAGACGTGCTTGTGGTGGAGATAAGTGTCATTCTGGGGTGACCTTGACTGCAGGATAAACCAGAAAGCTTCAGCCCAGTCCACACTGAAGTGGTTTAAGCAGAGGAGTGACTCAAAGTGAGGGCAGGAGAATAAATTGGCAATGATGGGCAAAATCACATCAGAGCTGGCAGAACTTGTGGTTAAAAGTGTAGCCCCCGGATGCACACTGCTTGGAATTGGTTCCAGCTCTACCCCTAGAGCGGGCACTGTCAGTGACCTGCCCCCTTGGCCCTAACTTTTGATTGAACAACCTGACTCCCAATTCCCAGAACCAGCATTTCTTTGCTTGAGGACTTTCTCAGGCTGCAAAAACCCCTTATCCCTGCACTGGGAATGCCAGGGACTCATGGTCCCTTGGAACAACTCTCAACTACGTGCTAACAGGAGTTGTTGTATCAATACCCCAGGTCCCTGAGCATTTCTGAGTATCAATACCTCAGATCCTGAGTATTTCTGAGTATCAATACCCCAGCTCCTTGCTTCTGAGTTCCTCAGAGGGATTATGCTCCAGTTCTCACCCTCTTACATGGCAGGAGCAGGACCACGGACACATTTTTTAAAAACCAGATCTTGTGAGAACTCCATCACCAAAATAGCACCAAGGGGATGGCATTAAACCATTCATGAAGGATCCACCTTCGTGATCCAATCACCTCCCATCAGGCCCCACCTCCAACACTGTGGATTACAATTGAACATGAGATTTGGGTAGGGACAGAGATGCAAACCATATCACCCACCTCCCTGTGTTTCCTGGAATCACTTCCCAAATATACTTTTTGCACTTGAATCCTTTCCTTGAGGTTGGTTTCTGGGGAAACTGGAATAAGACAACCAACCACTTTCAGCTAGTTGGTCTTGGTTGAATTGTTTCACCTCCCTATGCTTCAGTTTCCTCACCTATGAAATGAGGATGAGGATAGTAATTCCTCTCTCAAAGGGACATTATGATAAGTAATTGAGTTCAGAAACACGAAGAACTTAGTGTCTTGCATGTAGTAAGTTCTCAGCAAATGTCTGCCAAGATGGTTTCAGAACAGTTGAGGTAGACGAGGGGAAGAGGCTGTGAAGAGAGAAGGACAGATGTGAGAGAGTTGGCACTGAGCGGGGAAAGAATTGAGGACACAGCCAAGTCTGCAGATTGCAGAGCTGTAGAGTAGCATTCCGTTTACAGCAGCCGGCAGCCAGGAGGAGGAGCTGGGCTTGGGGAAAGAAGTTCAATTTTAGAGTCAGAGCATTTTCAGGTGCCAGACAGCCATGTGCAGACACCTAGCAGGCATCTGGGACAGTGGGGCTGAGCAGGGGAGGGGGCAAATGTGGCAGCCATGAGGATTTGGGAGTTACCTAGAGGGAAATGAGTTGCTGCTATGGGATTTGAGTGGGGGAAGGGGATTGAGGAGAGGAGATTAAGAAGAAATGAAGGTGGCAGGGAGGGGCAGATTGGTGGGGCAGGGTCCTCTGGGGAAGCAGGAATCAAGGGTGGGGAAGGGGAACTCTTCTTCCCAAGACTCTGAAGCGATAGGCATTTCTAAGACTAGAATCATGGTGGCCTGTTTCTTGGGTATGGGTCTCTGGATGCAGAGCCTGAGGCAGGGATTCAGTGGACATGATTGATTGAGAAATGAGAAGGGGAGTAAGGGAGGAGGGCTAGGGCAGGGCAGATCTCAGCTGGAGACTCAGTTAAGCCTAATCCTATGGGGAACTTGGCAGCCCAAATTGAATTGAACCACAGGGTTGTCCCACCTCAAGGCAAGGGGAGCAGCCTCTTATATTCATATGTCCCTCGGATATTGGCTCCTGGAGGGTGATTCTCCAGATAAGGGGGCATCTGTAAGCCATTAGCAGCCAATACTTACTGTAACTGAGGAATGAGGACTGACTTAGAAAGGGGATCTGAGTGGGGTACCAACAACATCCACAGTAGTCTGGTGTGAGTCTAGCTCAACCAGGCCCACCCTGGCCTGACAGGATGACATTTATGAACTAACATATACTTATCTTTCTCAATCAAAGCACTCATGTGATTTACCTTGGCAGAAGGTGCAAATGAGATCCGGAGAGTGAGTTTCCAGTCTATCTCCAGAGCATCTCCCTTAACCTCTAACAAGGGAGCATAGATGACATTTGATCTTCGCCCAGATAGTTTGGCTAAGTCAGAGGCATGTTACACCCAGGGAAACTATAACTAGTGTTCATAAGCTCTGGCTGCACCTACCAGGCACTGTGTGAAGGGCTTTGCTTGCACTGTCTAGTGATCTGTGACAAAGATGCTTTATTATCCCCTTTTACAAGGGAAAAAGCTGTGGTTTCCTTGGCCAAGATTTAGCATCTAAGAATTAGAATGGAATTGAACCTAAGTCTGTGTGACTTCAGAGCTCAAGATCTTCCCTGGTTCCCTGTCTTGCAGCTCAGGATGTTGGGGGTGTGGACACTGTAAATTGCCTTTGGCTTGCCAGGACACAAAGGGGCCAGCTATCCCTGGCCCCTAGAAACTGTTGTTCAATCCCACTCATCCCACCTCACCCCAGTCCTGATAGTTTAAAAAGAAGGGAGCAAGAAAAGGAAGTGTGTGGGGGGGAAATGTGACCAAGAACCCTTCAAGCTGAGGATTCACATGCCTAATCCATTTTGAATTGAGATGCCCCCATGGTACTGCACCCTGAGAAAGGGGTGTTTGGGTTTCAGCCTGGGTCCTGGCAGCAGACCCTGGTCTGTGTGCAGGCCTCACTCAAGAGCTTCAGGATACCAGGCACAGCCCTTGCCTGACCTGGCTTCCCCCAAACCCGCTGACCCCAGATTTTGTTGAGGGACCCTGGAAATAGACGAGTTTTGACCATAAGACTTTGGTCTGAAGAGGGGCCATCCCCAGGCTCTGAGAACACTTCCAGGTCTCCTGGAAGAGCCAGCAGGCTGACCTGCTAGCAAGGCTTGGAAGCTATCCTTGTTTGAGCTTTACTGGGCACCAATCCACAATCAGTGGGGAGACTGCTCTGGGCCACAAAAGAGCCCTGCACTGGACACCTGGAGCCCTGGATTCTGGGCCCTGCTCTGCTGCAAACTCACTCTGTGCTTGGCACCAGCCACTTAACCCTTGAGGCCTTAGTGCCCTCATCTGGAAAGGGGGATCCATCTGGGGCCTTCCACCCAGGTGGCATGAGGATCTGGTGAGATCAGATGAGAAAGGATGCAGCATGTGCACACTGGCTTCCCTGCTGCTAACTGAACCCAACACCAAGCAGGAGCCCACCTCTGAGCATCTGTGCTTGCTGTTTCCTCAGCCTAGAATGCTTTTCCTCCAGTAAGCTGCAGCTTCACTCCCGCATATCTCAGGTCCTTGCTCAATGTCCCTTTCTCAGAAAGGCCTTCCCTGACCACTTATCTAAAAACAGCATCCCTAGCTCTTTCCCCATGCTCCTGTATAATCTCTCCCCTTGGCTCTATCACCACTGGTATATTTTCTGTGTATATGTTTCTTTTCTTTTTGTCTCTCTCCCTTCGTTGAATATAAATTCCATGTGGGGAGCAGCTTCATCACCTACTGTTCCCTGCTCTGGGCTTTACAGTACATTCTCCATCAGTATCCAATGGTGTGTATTTCCCTTGAGCCCACTGGTCCCTTATTCCTGTGAGCATTAGTTTTGTTGTTCCCTTACTACAGATACTACAGAATATCCTTCAAAAGCTTCACCTGGCGTATCAGGTGTCTCAGGGAGAAATGTTGCTCTCAGTGCTCAGGTAGCACTCCAGGCCACTTCAATAACTGCACCCACCTGGCAGCATGGTAACTGGAAGTTTACCTGTGACTCCCATACTCTTGTTTGTCTTTTTTTTTAATTTTTAATATTTATTTATTTATTTATTTATTTATTTTGAGATGGAGTCTCGCTCTGTCGCCCAGGCTGGAGTGCAGTGGCGCGATCTGAGCTCACTGCAAGTTCCGCCTCCTGGGTTCACGCCATTCTCTTGCCTCAGCCTCCCAAGTAGCTGGGACTACAGGCACCCACCACCACAACCAGCTAATTTTTGTATTTTTAGTAGAGACAGGGTTTCACCATGTTAGCCAGGACCTCGTGGTCTGCCCGCCTCGGCCTCCCAAAGTGCTGGGATTACAGGCTCTTGTTTGTCTTCTTATCTCTAAGCTGATGTCTGGGCTGGCACCAGAGTGTAGACAGTAACTGGGCAGCATAGACCTGCTCATGGCAGGATGAGCAGTCACATAAAACAACACAAGGTCTCAGCTTGGGCCCACTTGGTGGTAACAGGTAGGAGGGCTCCAAGCCCTTGATTCCAGCTGATGGGGTACAGCTGGACCAGAGGATGAGTGGGTTTTTCCTGATGTTTCTTGCATACCATACAAAGATGCTTCTCTTGGAGGTGACCCTGTGCAGGTCGACCCCCGGATGAAGTTCCCCTGGGAAGAGTCAGGGGTTTCATTAACAGCTTGGGTGAGTGGTGGACATGGAGGAAGGGCAGTTCAGGTATGGACTGGTGAGTGACTGCTGGATCCTGGTCTGGAGAATTAGGTCAAAGATGACAACGAACGAACGGTCAAAGTCTGTGCAGCTGGCCAGGTGCAATGGCTCACGCCTATAATTTCAACACTTTGGGAGGCTGAGGCAGGTGGATCACTTGAGGTCAGGAGTTCAAGACCAGCCTGGCCAACATTGTGAAACCCCGACTCTACTAAAAATATAAGAAAAATTATCTGGGCATGGTGGTGGTGTGTGCCTGTAGTCCCAGCTACTCCGGGAGGCTGAGGCAGGAGAATCGCTTGAACTCAGGAGGTGGAAGCTGCAGTGAGCCAAGATTACGCCACTGCACTCCAGCCTGGGAGACACAATGAAGTGAGACCCCGTCTTAAAAACAAAAACAAAAACAAAAACAAAACAAACAAACAAAAAAAACCTGTGAAGCTCTGGCTCAGCAGAGACACCAGTGGCCTGTGAGCCAGGGAGCAGGCTTCCAGTTTCTGCCTCACTGCCAATCAGCCGTGTGACCTTGGGAAAGCCTCTTCATCTCTCTGGGGCTCACAGAGTTTGCTTTTCAGCTTCAGATAAAGGGTTTGTAAAATAGATTTTTGTCCCACCCTCCCAAAAGAAAATGTCTGGAGTGCTGGGTTAGGAAAGATTCTGAAGTGGACATTGAGCTTAATGGGACAGTACCATGATTGATTAGTAATGTCTGCCATGGATATTGTAAAGGAGATGTGTGTGACTCCTTCTCTGGTGTCGCTTGCACGCATCTCATGACTCAGTGACTCTGTAGAGCCAAAGATCAAGAGCATCTGTGTGTGCCAAGGAAGGAGGGGTCAAAAAGATAAGAAAAGTAGGTTAAGAAACTTGGGTCAGACCCATGGAGAGCTCCAAAATAGATGGAGAATGTAAGTTGCCTCACTGCACACAAAAAGCACACTCTAGGATAGCAGTTTGTTTTTACAAACTGAGTTGCTAACCATTAGTGGGTTGTGAAATAAATTTAGTTGCCTATACCAATATTTTAAGAACACACAGAGTAGAATAGAATAAAATAGAATGAAATGGAATATTTTATATTGTCAGTGCATATGGTAAGGTTAAATACTGTTCTGTGAGCTTTTGTTTCAGTTACGTGCGTACATGTGAAGAGAGCCAGGATGGATTTTTAACTATGACTCGGGGTCCAAATGGTTTGGAGTTGGGTGATCAAAAGTGATCTGTGCAGGACAGACCTGGTTCACCTCATCATCCTGGTATAATTATCTACCATCTCCTTTCACTCCCTGTGGTGATTTTAAAATATGTACACACATTTTTTTGGACACTCTTTCTTTCAAAAGGTGAGACCTAATTTCTCTTTTCTCGAATGTGGGCTGGTGACTTGCTTCTAACGAACAGAATATGGTGAAAGTGACAGTGTGTCTCTCTCGGGACTATGTCATAAAAGGCTCTGGAGCCTCCTCCTCGCTCTCTTTCTTGGGTCACTCACACTGGTGAGCTGCTGCCACATTGTGAGGAAATTCAAGCAGTCCTGCAGAGAGGCCCATGTGGCAAGATAATGAGGCCTCCTGCCAACAGCCATGTCAGTCATCTTGGAAATGGATCCTCCAGCCCCAGGCAAACTTTCAGATGCCCGCAGCCCTGGTCAACATCCTGCCAGCAACTTCATGAGAGACTCCAATCCAGAACCTCCCAGCCAAGACACTCCCAAACTCTTCACCCACAGGAATTGTGAGATAGTAAATGTTTTTAGCTGCTAAATTTTAGGGGAATTTGTTACGAAGCAATTGATAATTAACACACTCTCAAAGTTATCTCTTTTGGTTGAAAAATTATATGGTTACCCCACATAAAAGGGACTTCCAGGATTCTGTGGGGTTTCCAAGAGTCACAGAGAAAGAGAAAATTACAAGGTGATGGAAGGGGGCAAAGCGGCCTTTGCCAAAAACAAGGGAAGAGTGGAAGAGTGGATTCTGGTCATGACAGGAACAGTCCAGACTGCTTGACTGGACAGAAAATCCAGAAGCATCTGGGAAAGAACGTGGCATGATCGAAGGGCAAGCCCAGGCTCACCAAGATCATGTTTCCCCTAATTAAATGTTTCCCCCTTTCCCACAGGAGGGCTGGATTAGCAGATCAGTGGATAAGAGGGCAGGTTCGTGGTGGTTTGAACAGCTTCTACTCAAGAAGTTTGGGTGGCAGGGAATGAATTGAGAGAGGGATTTCCAGTGCAAAACATTGCCCTGGCTCCAGCCTCTCCAGTAATTTCCACAGACACTTGGATGACACAAAAGATGTGTCCATCCAAACCTCGAAAGCACAAGTTACTTTGCTGATTTATGATCCAAACTCTCTTTCCAGGCAGAATTGCTGGGCCAAAATCAACACGAAGATATTTAACAGTAATCAATGTAAAGTCAGGCACTTTCAGATTTAAAAAAAAAAAAAAAAAAAATCAACGATTCTAGGAACAAGCCCAGGGTGGGTGGATGGAGCTGGCTTGGCAGGATTCCACCTGAAATGACCCCCAAGGTCAATGTAAGCACAAACAATGTGCTGTGGTTACTGAAACAGTGGACCCAGACATAGGTCCCTAACTTCATGGGAGGGACTGTTCCCCCATCTGTTCTTGGCCCTGCTCAGCCTCATCTGGACCCCACAGAGTGTCTGGAGGGAGACCCAGAAGGGAGAGCAGGGCTCAGCATCTTCACATGGGGAATGATGAATGGCATTTTGAGAGGGGCTCCGCTGCCTTGGAATGTCTGGGGATCAGTCTGGGCACGAGAGAGAGGCCAAGATGGAGGGTGGAAGTAATAGGGCAATGGATTGGGAGTTTCTAAGGGGAAGGCGTCCTGACAGGTGGGCTTGGCTGTGGGTGCTTGGGCCCCCCATCACTGGTGTGAGTGAGAAGAGGCCAGTTGGAAGAAATAAAGGCTACTTTGTCCCCTTCCATCTCTTTGTAATTTTCTCATTCTCCGTGACTCTACGATGCCAGGGTCCCTGCCTTCTGTCCAGACACGGCCTCTGGCTTCCATGGGGGCTTTCCCCAGGGCAAGAGGGTGGTCCTTGATTGAGAAAGAGAATAAGTAGGGAAGGGGAGCAGTAAAGAGGGGGGCAGAGAGAGAGACAAGGGTAGAATCTGCCTGGGCTACCCTGCTGTGCACACACACATACACACACACACTCCTGCTCACATATGCTCAAACATCAGCCCTCACACCAATGTTCACACACCCATATTCACACACAATCTCATGTATTCCCACCACATGTCCACCTGCCTACACACCCACCCACCCGCACCTGTGCTTACACACTCCCCTCATCCACCCACATGCGTGCTCCCATTTCCCTTACAAAATGCACACACATGCACACATGAGTGCCCACACAGAGGAAGGCCCAATCTTAGCTCAGATTCTCGGGAAACAGCCTCTGAGATGGCAACTTGTGTGTGGGAGGCTTACTGGGCAGAGCTCTCGGAAGCAGCACTGGCAAGGGAGTGGGGGAGGCAGGCTTAAGTCAGGGGAAGTGGAGCTGTGATGCAGTCCCAGCAGAGGCCTCAGCCCATCCCTCAGGGAGCTCTGAAGCTGGCACGGACCTTCAGAGAGGTCCGGAATTGATGTAAAGGGGCTTGGCCTTTGTATCTCTGTGTAGACTGGTCACTGGACACAGGGAAGGTAAGTATATTTGGGCGAGGTGGCTCTTTCTAGTTGAGGGCATTGCCCAGAGTGGGCCTTAGCTGTGTGCTATCAGTAGGCGATGCTCCTGGTAGCTGGAGGCTCAGTGTTTTGGTCCTGGAAGAGCTGGTATAGGCAGCACCGCTGCATTCACTCTGTGCCCGTGGGGATGTGCACTTGCACACACAAGCCTGGCTGGGATTCTCCTTTCCAGCTCCATGCATATCTGTTCCTGGGTGAGGAGGCAAACAGAGGGGCCTTAAAGGGAAGGCTGCCTCCCTGACCAATGATAGGAGGAAGCAGTCTGCTGGCCGGGAGGAGCTGCCCGGGGCAGGACTCAAAGGAGAAGTCAGTGGTGACCCAGGAAGAATGTGTGGGACCTTCTTCAACCATCTCACTGGGACCTGGCCTTTTGGGTCCCACCATACCCTGCACCCAGAGTGGCCAGCATGACAAACGCCCTCTCCCAAGACATGTTCCCAGCTCGACTTTACTTTTCCTCCACCCTCCCTCTGGAATGTTCTCAGTAGATGGCAATATCCCCTGCACCGAGGTGGACACTCAGGCTGTTCCCATGGCTTTCTGCTTGCCCTTAGATAATCAGCAGTTAGGGTTACAGAGCCAGCTTGATTCAGACTGTGTCCGGTTGGTGATATAAATCTACACTCCAGTCTTTTTTTCTACAGGTAACTGCTCCCCTCTCCCTTCCTGGGGTCAAGACTGATGGGAAAGACATGGAGTTGCTATTTTCTCTTGTTCTGCTCACCAGTCTTCAATCATGGCTGTTGTTTTGGATGCACCAGGCCAAGGCTGAGCCAAGACCCCTTGTGGGATGTAGGTGTCGGTTCTTTGGGGACTCATGGATGGGCATCTTCCACCCTCAGTCACCTTGGCCTGGGAGGTCAACCTTTCATTCCAAGCCATGGCTGTGCCTCATGCCCAGGTCCTTAGGAGCCAGGAGCCTGCCTCCAGTGTCTTTCTGCTGAACCCCTCTGTCCCTGGGCAGTCCTGGTAGCAACCTTGCCTCACGTGGTGTTTGCATACACATGGTGCTTTGCATACACGTGGCACAGTCAGGACCCCAAGAGACCCATACATACCCCTTTGCCTCCTCAGTCCTTTGCCCGAGGCCACCACTGCCATCTCAGCTGGGCAGGCCCTGGGCCTCTGAGTGTCCCAACTGTGGGGACCACCTGTCACATGGAAGCCCCTCATTCTCCTTAAGGAGTGAGTATCGCAGCATAGCATCAGCTCTCCAAAGAGATTTCCATGCACCTCCCTCCCTCCATTCCCTATTTCATATCCCTGATCCGGCAAAGGAGCCCAAGAATCAAGGAACCAATTCTCAAAATTTTCCTTTGTAAAAATCTGCCCCAGGTGACGGGCCTCACCTCTCTGGTGTCTGAGATCTGAAATCTTGCAGTCTCCTAGGCCTATTTTAATACTCTCTTGCCCCATGTGATGCAGTGGTTTAAATCACACCCCCAAGCTAGGTCCTCTCAGTTTGAATGCAAGCTCTGCCACTTGCTGTGGGTGGGACCCTGGGCAGGGTTGTGTGACCTGTCTGTGCACCACTTGGCTCATCTGTAAAATGGGGCAATAACTCACAGAGTCTGTGCAGATAATGCATATACAGCCACCTGGCACAGAGTCAGTCTCCAAGAACCTCATGCTTCTAGCTCCTTCTTGATAGTTCTCAGGGCAGATCAGAGCTCACCTACTCCCCAGGTCTTGTTCCTTCCCCTCCCCATCCCCAGGCTCTTCTCCACTTCTGGAATGAATCTATTTGGCCGATCTCGGCAACTGTGGCCTTAATTGTGTGTGTTTGAGAAATAGCTCTATTGGATCAGGACAGCAGCTGCTGCGGACTGGATCAGGATGGTAACAGCCATGAAAACACTGGGAGTGCAGAGCCGGGGCTGGGCTGAAGATGCGCGGGCCCTGCCCTGCCCACCTCACCTCCACTATGCTGGGAACCGTGGCCCACTCTTGCCCTCTGCAGCCACTCTTAGGAGTGTTGGTGGGAGTGGACATCTGAGAGCTTTAAAGTATCCTTGGAGATCGGTCTCCACATCTGAATTTTCACAAATGAGGATGCTGAGGTCTAGAATGGTTGAGGGGCTTGCCTGGGACACCCAGCCGGTAAAAGAAAGACTTGAGAGTCTAACCTGGCCTCCTGACCTCCAGGCCAATGCTTTGCCCACTGGACTACCCTGCCCCACCCCATAATGCTCCAGCCAATACACTTCCTCTTTCCTGAGAATTTAACTTCCCGACAATATTTTCTTGCCCTCTGCCACCCTTCTCCCGTCCAAAATATTCAGAACAGAAGGCATTTCCTATAGCACCAGATTACGAGAGTTCAAGCCCCAAACCTTTCACTTGTTTGCTGTGTGTGTTTAGGGGATTTACTTTACTGCTTTGAGCCTCAGTTTCCTCATCTATAAAATGGGGCTGATGCAAATTGTAGCTGCTTCATGGGATTGATGTCAGGTGTTTAGTACAATGCCGGCACAGAGTAAACTAAATGTTGGCCATTACTATTACCATTAGGGGTCCTCAGGGCTGCCTTGTATGGTGGAGCGGTTTATGCACTGCTCACAGGTACCTGGCAGGTAAGGAAGTGGGGCTGAAATCCAGCCTGCAATCCGTCCTGATGCTGTGGACCCTTGGAGCTGCATCTGCCCCAAGAAGGTGCAGTTTTCTAATTCATCAACCCAGAGGGGCTATCTTTTCTTAATTTGCACAAAGGTGCCATAGAGTGCAGCTCTGTGTGCCCTGACTGTAATTTGAGGGGGACCAGGCAGGATTCCAAACTATAGCTCTCGTCTGGGGAGCACAGTGCCTGAATTTTACCATTGAAACTTCCCCTTGGGTCCCATGGTCATTTGCAATGTTCCTGAAATCCCATTTAAAAAGCAGCATCCTCAGGAACAATAATACCCTAAAAATAATAGCACCTTATCATCATATTCATTATCATCATCACCATTATTTTAAACCTTGAGTGGATTAGCCTTCATCCAGCAGAGGACAGGAGACACAGGATGGCTCAGGGAAGGAGCCAGGAGGGGAGAAGGGCGCTGCAGGGTGAGGCAGGGGAGTTGAAGGCTCAGTTTTCTGCCTTTGTGATTTTGCTCAGGGTCACTCCAGTGGAGTGGACCCAGCCGACTGGTGCAGCAACAGCAGCAGCTGCTGCAAAATGCTTCTGATTTACTGGGAAACTGCACTCCAAGGAGCCATATTAATACCAGTGATAAACCTGGTCCCCCGGGAGCACCTGCATTTTAAGGGAAGTGAGAGACACATTCCAAGGGAATGAATCTCAAAGGTGGGATTTCAGGCATAGCAGCGGCAACCAGGAAGAACTTACGGGGTCCTGGGTCTTTCAAATCACACACCAGAGGTGACTTCCAGCATCACTGACACAAAAGGCTGCCTGGCATTGGGTGGATACAAATGATATTTCTGTGGAAAGGGGGTGTCTCAGGCCAGGTGCCCTAGAAGCCGACAGACATGAGCATTCCCGTGCAAGTGATTCCTTAAGAAAGTGCTTCTGGGAGAAGCCAGTGAGGGAGTTGGTGAAACAGGAAAGGAAGTCGAAGAAACCAAGCAAGGGTGTGATCTCAGGCCATGTTCCTCGGAGGGTAGCTTCAGCCCGGAGAGCTCTGAAGTGCTAACTTACACCTCAGAGTGTGTCCCCACCTGAGGGCAGGACGCTGGACTTTCACAGCCTGGATCCATTAGTGCAGCCCACGGCGGGGACAGAGGATGGAAATGCCCAGGCACTTCCTGCTGTCTGCCCTGGCAGCAAAGCAGCTCCAGAAGCCCAGAGGCAGCCCTCTGAAAAAGTGTCACAGGCGCTGGCTATCAGAAGGTAAAGCACAGTGCAGGCCAACACCCCCTCCCAGTGTCCCTCCCTCTGCATGAACAGGGCAAAAGGACCCCTGAGGATCTGGGCCGAGCGGGATGGCGGAGGTGGGCTCTTAAGGGCCCCTCGCCACTATGGTAGTGTCTTATCTCCTGGAGTGAAAAGATTTCTCACATTCTAGTCCCACCCTGCCACTCTCCATGCTCCAATGGAAACACCCATTTTTCCCAGTCACTCTTGGTTCAAAGCCCGTGACCAGCGGGCAGATGGATGGGTGGGCTTGCCCCAAGGCTTTGATGCTCACACCCACTCCAAGTTGGGCATTTCTGCTGTCAACATGTGGGCTGGGTGGTATGGCTGCCACAGCTTCCCCGTTGCCTTTTTTTTAACTTTTTAAAGAGACGGGGTCTCAGTCTGTTGCCCAGGCTGGAGTGCAGTGCTGTGATCATAGCTCACTGCATGCAGCCTTGAACTCCTGGGCTCAAATGATTCTCCTGTCTCAGCCTCCCAAGTAGAACTACAGGTGTGCACTGCCACACCTGGCTAATTAAAAAAAAAAAATTCATAGAGGCAGGGTCTTGCTATCTTGCCCAGACTGGTCTTGAACTCGCGGCATCAAGAGATCCTACCAACTTGGCCTCCCGAAGCACTGGGATTATAGGTCTGTGCTGCTGCACCTGACCATTTTCTTTTTTTTAATGACCATTTTTGCAAATGTTATTGATTAGAGCCGGATTACTAATGCAGCTTTTTAAAAATCTCAAACACAGCATAGAACGGCAGTGTTGCACATATATGAGCTCCAATTATCAGCCTCCTCCAACCCTGCTGCATCTCGGGCTGTATTTTCAAACACCTGCCAGTCCCCAGGCCAGCCTGGGAAGGAGCAGGATACATGGAGCCACAGAAGGTGAAGGATTGCTCTCCATTTGGCCTGGGACTACATTGTCCCCACCTCCCAACACAAGTGTATTGGATTGAACAGTATGCCCCCAAATTCATATCAACTCAGAACCTCAGGATGTGATCTTATTTAGAAATAAAGTCTCTGCAAATGTAATGAGTTAAGATGAGGTCATGCCAGCTTAAGGTGGACCCTAAACTCAACAGGAGAGGTGTCCTCATAAGAAACGGCAGAGAGACATCCACAATGGAGAAGCCACGTGATCGGGGAGGCAGAGATTGGCATGACACACCTGCAAGCCAAGGTTTGCTGGCATACACCAGAAGCCAGGAGAGGGGCATGGAACAGATTCTCCTGCAGAGCCTCTGGAAGAACCTAACTCTCCCAACAGCTGGATTTTGGACTTCTAGCACACAGAACTATGAGAGAATACATCCCTGTTGTTTTAAACCCCCCAGATTGTGGTAATTTGTCACGCAGCCGCAGCAGATGAACACATCAGGAGTTGGGACAGGTCAGCCCAGACCTTCATGGTAGACCCTCCTTTCTCCTGCTGGCAGCACAGGCAGCTCCTCCAGGCCTCCAGAGGCCCGAGCCCTGCCCCACTACTAGTACCCCTTTGCCTGAAGCTGGAGAGGACTTTACACCCTCTGCATCCTCCAGACCCTGAGACACAGGGGCCAGTGTAATGGCTCTGCTGGGACACCTGGAGCCATCAGTGCATGGAGGTACTAAGTATCTTTCTGGATTCTCTGTGACCCTGGGGGAAAGGTGGGTACATTAATCAGGGTTCTCCAAATAAATAGTACCAATAGCATATACATATATATATATAGAGAGAGAGAGAGACTTACTTAAAGAATTGGCTCATGAGATTATGGAAGCTGGCACATCTGAAATCTGCAGGGTGGGCTGGCAGAGTGCAGACCCAGGGAAGAGCCAGTGCTATTGTTCAAGTCCGGAGGTCATGTACTGGCAGAATTCCTTCCTGCTAAGGTGAGTCCAGTCTTTGGTTATATCAAGGCCTTCAACTGATTGGATAAGGCCATTCACATTATGGAAGGCAATCTGCTTTATTCATAGTTAACCTATTTATATGTGCATCTCATTGAAAAACACTCTCACAGAAACACTGGCTGGGCGTGCTGGCTCACACCAGTAATCCCAGCACCTTGGGAGGCCAAGGCAGGCAGATCATTTGAATCCAGGAGTTCAAAACCAGCCTGGGCAACGTGATGAAACCCCATCTCTACCAAAAAAAAAAAAAAAAAAAAAAAAATTAGCTGGGCATGGTGTGCACGCACCTGTACTCCCAGCTACTCAGGAGGCTGAGGTGGGAAGATTGCTTAAATCTGGGAAGCAGAGGTTATAACGAGCCAAGATTGCACCACTGCACTCAGCCTGGGTGACAGAGTGAGACTCTATCTCAAAAAAAACAAAAAACAAAAAACATGTTTGGCCACACATCTGGGCACTGTGGCCCAGCCAAGCTGACATATACTGTGAGTATGATTTCCATTCCAGAAAGAGGAAAACTAAGGCCCAGAGAGCTTGACTGATTTTCCAAAGGTCACAAAGCAAATTAGCTGCAATGAGGAGTTGTAAAAGGAGACTGGGCTAACAATGAGGAAAGCTTGGATTCAATTCATACCCCTTCTGAACCAGAGTCTTAAGCCTGGCCCTCCTACACAGAGGCACTGGATCAGGATAGAAAATAACCAGTTGACATTTGCATTCGTTTGGTGTTTGTTGCTTATATAAGGTCCTGTAAGGCAGGAAAAACACTGCTACCATTGAAGGAGAGTGTCATTTTGTCCTGGAAACCTTCCTTGTGACATCTATCATTGCAGTAACACCCAATGGCTATCGTCATCCTCATTTTATTGATGAGGAGACTAAGGCTCAGAGCACCGAGGGAGTTAGCTAAGGCCACACTGCTAACAGGTAAGGGAGCCAGGCTTGAACTCATGTCTGTTGGACCCAGGGTCTGCCTCCTTGAGCTTGGCCCACACTCCTCCTCAGCAGGTGCTGACCAAGTGCAAGGGGGTTGAGCTGAGTCTTCCAGAGAACGTTCACCCACATCACGTCATGGGGTCTTCACAGCAGCTGTGTGACGGAGGGGAGTCAGTTTCATCTCTCAGGGCAGGGGCTGAGGTGTAGAGAGGTTAACCACTGTCCTAGGATGTGACAGATACCTGGTCGTGCAAGGCCTTTGCCTCTGGCATTCTTGGGTGTTGACTGCCATTTCTCTCCTCTTTGTGGCTGGCAAAAGCCTGTTTTTGTTCAGGTGCCCCTTTCTCTTTTCCCAAAACTCAGGGGTTAAATCTGTTTAGTCTAAGCCAGAGGTCAGCAAAATTTTTCAATAAAAGACCAGACAGTAGGTATTTTAGACTTTGCAAGCCATATGGTCTCTGGCGCAACAACTAAACTAAGCTCATGTCCACACTCTGGAGGTAGAAATCCTGCCTAAAGAAAAACATTCCACTATAGTGCTCTTTGCTTTCCAAAGCACACAAAAATAGATGAACTTAAAATGTCGGCACCCAAATGCCTGACATGCCGATACCCATGGCTAGCATGACAGCAGCCATGGATGATCAACAAACGGGTATGGCTGTGTCCCAGTAAGACTTCATTTACTCAAGTTTGCCAAGCCCCAATCTAGAGAAGGCAGGGCAGGTGATGCTGATGGGACAGTGTGTGCCTACAAGAGTGAGTCTTTGTGAAGTCACCCATCCATCCCCTCATCCAGACTGTCTCCCTCTGCTATCATGGTGTCAAGCTCAAGCTCCGCAAGCATTCTCGCCAAATATAGGGGTGGCAATATACCTCCTCTTCAGGAATGATATAAGTGACTTCAGGCCACACACACTCAGCCCTCCTGAAAGAATAGTTACTAAATAGGCTGTGCCCACAGGGGTGGGGGCAGGCACTGATCTGCGGCCCAGAGCCTACAGATTCTTTAAGATCCAAAGGCTTGTGCACTAGGCCCATACTCAGGGACGTGCCTGACTTCCTCCATTTTACCCACCTTTGGCCTCTCCCCTCTGACAAGTGAGAGGAAAGAAGAAAAGTGAGACAGAAGAAAAGAAGGAGGACCAGAAGGAAGAAAGAAGAGAAGAAAGAGAGCCCCTCTCCCACTCTGGCAGCTCCCCCAGTAAACCTTCTGCACATGACAGATGCTTATGGTTTTAGACAATGAAATGGATCATCGCCTTCTATCTTAAGCTGGGGTCATTACCCCTCAATTCTGCAAAGGCACATTTGTGGCTTAATTTTTTGTTGTTTGTATATGAGATCATTTCAATTAAAGAGAACTGGTAACATTGCCCTCCATTTCTTTAGCAAACAGAGCCTTATTGCTTCCCACCCAAAAAAAGAAACAAGGAAAAGAAAAAAAAAACACCCATGTGTCAATTTTAAAAACAAACCAATTCTTAAGCAGTGATAGGCGGGCTCTGGGTGAAAGAACATTTGCAACTATAGGGGTTTCATTTAGGAAAAACACATCTGTCACCTTCTGCTATAAGTCACTGAGCAGTGGAACTAATCGAAACGATCTAACACAGCAGGATCACCCTTCTTTGTTCCTTGGTGTTACTCAGATCCTCTGCCAGCCTAACTGGATGCCCGACAGACTCTTCCTTATTGCGGAGGGAAAGTGATTTGGGAGTGTACACAGCACCCATTTGCTGGGTCATAAGAATCACTTGGAGAGGTTGCTAAAATATGGATTGCTAAGCCCTGTCCCATAGGGGAAAGAATCTCCAAGGAAAGCAGCCAGGGACTCAGTATCTTTAACATTTACCCCAGCCAAATGCGGGTAGCTTAATATATAATGTAAATGATGCATAGGAGGAGCAAGAGGTTGACTTGAGTTGTGAAAGGTCAGGGAGAACCAAAGGTATAACACAGCAGAACCCATAAATAAGCAAATACCTTCAGACAGAAAAAAATAGAGTGGGAGATGAAAGGAGGCACAAATCAACCCTTAAATAGAAGCAGAGAGTTAGAATAGCTGGGTCATGTGAATGGAGGAGCCTCAGAAGGAAAGTACCTGATACCACTCAAATGCAAAAACAGAAACAAAAATTTAAGCAAGCAAGCAGGAGGGTAGATTGATGTGAATAGTATACAAAGTGGAATTAAGGACTAGACGCACTCCACAGGAAAAAGGTACATCATATAATGATATAGGACATATTTTACAGAGAGGATATAGTCATAAACATGTATGTACCAAACAACATAGCAACTAAATACAAATGGCAAAAAGCATTAGAGGTGGAAGGAAAATTGTCACAAAATACAATTTTAAGTTGAAGATTTTAATACACCTTTTCAGAATTGAACAGTTCTAGCAGAAAGAACTGAAGACTTAGAGGTATGCCATCCATTACAGTAATTACTGGCCACATGTGGCTACTGAGCACTTGAAATGTTGTACTGTAAGAGTGAGATATAAATGCCAGATTCCAAAGACTCTGTACCAAAAAAAAAGAACATAAAATATCTCATTAATACGTTTTATACTGATTATATGCTGAAATAATAATCTTTTGGTTATATTGAGTTAAATAAAGTTTTATCAAATTAGTTTTACATGTTTGTTTTTACTTTTTAAGTGTGTCCAGAAAATGTCAAATTATACACTATAGTGTGCATTATATTTCTACTGGTCATTGCTAACTTAGAGAAATCTAATAACAACAGCAACAAGCTATGCTTTGAGGCCTTATCATTTTCTCATTCCTGTTCTTGGATTGTAAAACCTCCCCCTTATTCCACATGCATCCTTATAACCATTGCCCCTTCCTGGGGCTTGGCAACTGCGAAGTCTGGTGTGTTACAAAGAGAAGCTGTGGATCCCAACCTATTTTGTGACTACCTGCTGGAGAGATTTGGGTTTTAGATTTGTTATTTATAAAATAAAAATAAATTCTACTAGCAGGTTTGTTGTGAGGACAAAATGAGATAATGTACTCTCACGTTTTCTGAAAAAAAAAAAAAAATTTAAAAACCAAAGAGAGATGAAACGGGTCCCCAAATTTTGTTTCCTGTCCCTGTGCCTTTGCTCATGAAGATAGTGAAAACCCAGAATCAGAGCTTCTCAGGAGACAATGTTGGAGGATTGTAAGAGTCTGAATGGAAGCAGCATGTTGGAATTAATGATTCCAGACTCTGCCAGGCACAGTGACTCACGCCTATAATCCCAGCACTTTGGGAGGCTGAGATGGACAGATCACCTGGGGTCAGGAGTTCGAGACCATCCTGGTCACATGGTGAAACCCCGTCTCTACTAAAACTACAAAAATTAACTGGGTGTGGTGGTGTACACCTGTAATCCCAGCTACTCAAGAGGCTAAGGCAGGAGAATCACTGGAACCCAGGAGGTGAAGGTTGCAGTGAGCCAAGATTGTGCCACTGCACTCCAGCCTAGGTGACAGAGCAAGACTGTCTAAAAAAAAAAAAAAAAATCAGACTCTGAGGATTTAATTCTGTGGCCTTTAGCCAGGGCATGAGCCAAGAGGCCTCACACCACCTTGAATTAGGATAGCTTTTAATCTCATTTTAGCATCCTTAGAAACAAGATACTCCATTTTCAGCTGCTTTAAGGAGGAAAGATTTCTCTTCTATGCTTGTTGTTGCAGAGTCATGCAAGTTCATGCCAGCAGGCTCTGAATGAGCATCCAGTTCAGTTAAGATTACCACCTCATCCCAGTTTGCTTAGAACTTCCCTGGTTTTAGCACTGAAAGTCCCAAGCCCTAGGAAACCACTCAGGCCTGAGCAAACCAGGACTGCCTATAGCAGTCCTCAAACTTAAGTTTTCTAGACTTGCCCTTGGGAGAAAAATCACCAGGGGATGTGTGTTAGGATGCAGATTCCTGGGCCCCATCTTCTCACTCAGAGTCACCAGGATAGCAGTCCCTAAACTGGGACCTCAGTTCCCAGCCTGGTTTGAGAACACAAATGAGCATCATTATTTTGTTTTTTGTGGATGGAGGCTCTGTGGTCCAGAGAATGACATTTTGAGGGGACAAATTTTTGCCTTTAAAGGGCCTTCACTGAGATGATTAAGATGCCTCCTTCCTTGTAATAATCCAAAATAACAATGATATGAAATTGTCTGTAAAGTAGGTATAAGAAAGTCAAACAAAGTTCTGGTTTTCCTTCTTGAGGTCTATTTTCATCCATTTTTTTTTTCTTTTTGGAAATATAAACAGCATCTTGTGGGTGTGTTCCTCCTTTACTGGTGTGCAAAGCCTGAACTTGGTCTCTCTGTTGGGTGATTCAGCCTCAAGTAGTGACATGCCCAGGTAGAGAGCCTGGACCCCAGTGCCTTGCAGTGAGGGGTGATCCCTGCAGCCACAGCTCTTCAAAGAATGCTCAGATCTGGGAAGTGGGGTTTCTGCTCAGGCCTGCCCAGGTGTGGAATGCCCCTCTGGCACACTCCTTCCAGGTCCTTTCTGCTGCAGGCAGTTGCCAAGGACAGAGTGTGCAAAGAGCTTATGTGAGAGTAGAGGTTTTTGGTGAGAAGGGTGGGGACCCAGACTCCACTAAATTATCTGTTGCAGCAGGACATCACAGGGTAAAATTTAGGGCACTTTGACTGTCAATTCAGTAAAAAGAGAATCATCTTTTGCAACACACAGACAACTTGCATGCCCATCTCCTGCTCCTGTGAGCTTAGTCATGCTCAATGTATCCTAGGCAATATGTTCTCATCACCTGGACTCTTGGTTGCCAGATTTTTCTTTTCTTAGGAAACATTATGCAGCATGGAAACAGCTCCAGCTCTGGAGTTGGATGGTCTGTGCCCAAAGTCCAGGTTTGCCACCTACTAACATATCACTTAACCCCTCCGAGCCTCAGAATTCCCCTGTCTGAAATGGGGTAATAGCACCAATCGTATAGTAGAATTAAAGATAAGGTATGCAAACACTTCAAGTACACAGTAGGAATGCATAAATAATGTCTAATCATGATAATATACTGCTATGGCTTGAATGTGTCCTCTAAAGTTTATATGTTGGAAACTTGCTCCCCAATGCAAGTGTGTTGGGAAGTGGCACCTAATGGGAGGTGTTTGGGACAAGAAGGCTCCACCCTCATGAATGGATTAATGCCATTTATTAAAGGGCTTGAGCTTCAAGTTCGATCTATTGCTCTCTCTCACCATGTGGTGCCTTCTGCCATGTTATGATGCAGCAAGAAGGTCCTCACCAGAGGTAGGCTCAACCTGGGACTTCCCAGCCTCCAGAACCATGAGCCAAATAAACTTCTATTGTTTATAACTCACCCAGTCAGTAGTATTCAGTCGTAGCAGCACAAAATGGAATAAGACATATACATAAAGGGCCTGGTACGTATTAAGGGCTCAGTTGGTGTCTTTGAGACAGACTCTACTTCCTAGTGTTCCTGGGTCCTTAATGGGAAGATTCTACATGAATAAAAATGAAAGTATGTTGCACAGAGAGAAGCAAATAGAAGCAAAGACATTCAGGCAGTTGGTGTTTTCTGGCTGTGAGGGCTGCCCCAGTTTATTTTGGCAGCTGCCTCCACCATCAGTGATGAAAGGATAAAGGAAAGAAAAATGGCAGTAAAACAAATGGATCAACCAAGGAGGGGAGGCTGTTTGGTTCCAGCTTCCAAAGGAGAACCCAGCTGTCCCCGTGATTGCTATGCAATGGGTCCCAGGATTCTGGTCCAGCCTTTACATGCCTGCCCTCAACAGGGAGGGGGGTTTCCAGAATAACTCAGCTGGGAGGAGTTTAGGTCATTTGAACTAAATTCAGTCTATAGAATACCTCCAAATGGCAACCATTTCAGTAACGACTGCTGCATGAAAAACCATCCCAAAACTTAGTGACTTAAAACAGTGACAACAATTTGCTTCCAATTCTGTAATCTGGGCTGGGTGCAGTGGGTTGCTTGTCTCTGCTCCACAAAGGGTTATCTGCAGTCATTCTTGTGAGGCTGGATTCAGCTGGTAGTTGGACCAGGACCGGAAGATCCAAGGCAGCTCATGTGACTGCCTGGTGCTTCATGGTGCTTCAGCTGAGACGGTTATGTGGCTAGGGTGGGAGTGCAGCATCCCTCTCTCCACGTGGACTCTCATCCTCAAGGAAGCTGGCTCAGCCTTCCTTGCATGGGGTCTCAGGGCAGCAGGAGATTGAGATTGGAAGCCTCACACCTCTCAAGGCCTGGGCTTTAGAATGCTCACAGGGTCTATCCCGCTACATTCACAAAACAGTCAGATCAACTTGACCGAAGGGGTGGGGAAATAAACTCTACCTTTTATAGGAAGAAGTGGCAATCCACACTGCAAAGGATGTGGATATAAGGATTGGTGATTCATTGGGGGCCATTGTAATAATAATCTACCAGAGCAACACAGAACATTTTCTGGGGTGTGGCCTTCAGAACCTTTGTCCTCTGGCCCCAATAGCTTTTCACCTTAGGGGGCACTTCTTTACTCCACCTTCTCTCTTTAAACACCCCGCACCCTCTCCTTCCTCTGTCTTTGCTGGTGCACCTCCTTTGGCAGGGTTCAATGTGAACAGGAACACAAGCCGTGCACTCAGCCAGCCCTGGGTGGCAATCTAGCCCCACCATGCCCAGCTGTGCGACCTTGGGGCAAGTCTCTTAGCCTCTCTGCATCTCATTTCCTCCACCGTTAATGAAGACACTGAAGCCTGCCCAATAGGACTGCTGTGAAGATGAAATGACATACAGCAGGCGAAGTGCCTGGCACAGAACGTACCTGCTACTGGAAGGTAGATGCTAAGTCTTGATCCTGGTCCCCCTCCATCCTTGATGGCTCCCCCTCCTCTCTCTGGTGAACACCTACTTGTTTTCTTATGACACATCCTTTGACAAAGTCTTCCCTGGACACCCCCAACCCTCATCCCCAAGGAGAACTAATCATCCCCTCCTTTTATCTCCCGTAGCCCTTTGCAACACCTCAATTATGTGCCAGGTCACAGTGACACACACTTATGGTGTATATTCGTGTCTCCAGAGGTGAGAGTTCTTGTGTCAGGGAGTCAGGTGCTATTTATCCTTTTATCTTCATGCCCAGTGCGCGGGCGGCGGTTTGGGGAGGGGCTCCATACGTGTTTTGGTGAATAAATAAGTGAACTAATGCTTGCGCTCCCCAGAACTTAGGGACATCTTTTATTATTTGAGGACCTTTCCTTCTCACTCCTGATTGCTCAGCAAAGGGCTGGAAGAAAAATAGGGATCTGACTTCTGTCCCACGATGTGGCCAGTGCCACGCTGGCTGCTCTGGGGCACAATGCCCAGCAATTGCTATGACCCCGTCTGCCATCCCTAACTTATGAAGGCTGCACAGTCTGAGAGAAAGTGGAGGCACTCTCTTCTAACCGTGTGATTATGAATTCAAAATGAAGATTTAAGTCATCAAGCAGGAAGCTCAACTCAGCACCCTTCTGGCTCAGCAGGAAACAGTCTCTGCAACTGAGGTTTCTGGGTGTAGGACAAGCTTGGGTTCAAATCCTAGCTCTGTTGTTCATTGGCTTTGTAAACCTGGGCTAAATGCCTTGCCTTTAATCCTTCATTTCTTCATCAGTAAAATGAGGAAAATAGTAACTCTGTGGAAAGACTGCTGCAAGAATTAAATAAATCACATAGGTGGCATATAGTGGGTGCGGTATACCCCGTCCTTCTACTTCTCCAAAAAAAAATCTCAGCATCTCAGATCTACGACTATTGCTCTGGGAGATAAGCTATTCAATAAATAAATAATGAAGTGCCTCCCTAGACCCTATGTGAAGATGATTAGAGTTTAGGAAATAAAGTATGAGTACTGGGAAGCTGCTAGGTTCACTCACTAGGCAATGAGTATCAGTCCTAATAATATAGGAGCTAGCAGGCGAGCATTTAACATGTGCTAGAAATTGTCCTAAGCATTACATTAATTCATTTAATCTTCACAACCACACTATGCAATTGACAGTATTATTTTCTCTTTTTACAGAGGATGAAAGTGAGGCCCAGAGAGGGGAGGAACATACATGAAGATACTCATCTGCTTGGTGGCAGAGCTGGGATTTAAACTCATATTTTCTCACTCCACAGCCTGTGCTCTGAACCAGGAGCTTACACTATCTAAAGGGGCTTATTCCTCTTTTTGAGACAGGGTCTTGCTGTGTCACCCAGGCTGGAGTGATCATGGCTCACTGCAGCCTCAACCTCCTCTGCTCAAGCCATCCTCCTACCGCAGCCTCCCAAGTAACTGTGGCTATAGGTGCAAGACAGCACACCTGGCTATTTTTTTTTATTTTTTTATTTTTATTTATTTATTTATTTTAGAGATGGGGGTCTTACCATATTGCCCAGGCTGGTCTTGAACTCCTGGGCTCAAGTGATCTGCCTGCCCCGGCCTCCCAAAGTGAGAAGTGGCTTATTCTTGTTTACTAATCTAGTGGTATTTACAAGGCTAACCTATGTTTTCACAAACAAAGATATCTAATGCCATAGAGCATTTACCACGTGGATCATACCTTGCTGAGGCATTTCCTGGAATTGTTTCGCACATTTGTGAGATCAGGACCACACTTTCTATCTCGTAGATGAGGAAACTGAGACACAGTGAAGGTAGAGACCCTTTCAAGGCGATACAGAGTGGGTGGTAGAGTTGAGATTGAAATCTAGGCAGAGCCCACCCTTAACCATCATGCTAGTTGTTACAAGTCAAGGACGGGTGCAGTGCATGAATATTAGAAACTGCCCACGGTTGGTCCTGAATGTTAGTTATTCTCGACCAGTATAATTCATTCCAGGACACCTGTGTAGTGTGCTAACTCAGACCTCACAACCTCTCCCCGAAGCCCCTCGAGGGGAGGGCTTTTCCCCCAGCCCCGGGCCGCACCTCCTGCTTGGCCCGTCAGCATCGTGTTCCTCCTCCCATTTGCCCTGGGACTTAATCATCTGGGTCCCCAGGCCTCCAGCAGGTCCTCTGGTAGAATTCAGGGGGTTGAAGAACTTGGAAGGGAAAAATGACATCTCTGTGCTCACCAATCTTAACTGAAATTGAGCATTTCTTTTAGTTGCATGTCACCTGTAGAAATGACAGATAAACTCCCAACATTACGCAGTTGCAGATGCCTGGAAATATCATTTATGTCCATTGCCACTTCTAAATTATGGAGTCGATTAGACCTGCGGCGGGATCTTATTATTTAAGGTCTTAATAAAGAAGCACATGCATTGCTAAATTATAAATTTATGTTTTTAATATTTTGATACTATTTTTAATATAATTAGTTATATGTGTTTTGAAGTCCTATGTGTTTTTATGGTCTGCACTGAAAAATAGTATTCCCAGAAGGGAATACTGGGAATACAGTCTATAAGCATCAACAGACTTTCAAAGGGTCCATGGCTCATGAAATATTTACAGCAACCCTTTGAGGTAGGAATCTCTGCTCATCTGTTATAATTTTCATTTTACAGAAGTGGAAACTCAGGCACAGAGAGGTCAAGAAAACTGCCCAAGGACACACAGCTAGTAAGTGAAGAGTAAGAGTTTGAACCCAAAGCAGTCTACAGCACGGCCTGTGCTCTGGGCCAGCACATGGGGTCAGGTCCCCTTAGCGCCCTTATTGGCTGCCAGACCATTCTTTCACCTGACGCTTTCTTCACTGGAATGTGATTGCTGCTGTATGTCTTTGCCTCCCTGAGTGCCTTGAGGGCTGGGACTGGTTTTGTTTATCTCTGAATCCCTAGAACCTAACTCAGTGCTGAGCCCAGAAACGGTTCCAAATAAATGTTTCTGAGTGAATGTGTTTCTAACCCATGAGTGCCTCATACATACATTGCTAGTCCAAAGAGCTTTTCTTTTCTGATGGCATTTTACTGCATGAAAGAGAAAAAACAAAGGCCCCAAACCAAATAATTCATCTACATTTTATAATGGCATTAGCACAGGGTCTTGCATTTTTTTAGCACTTAAGATGTTTCTAAGACTTTTTATATCCCTTTGACTGAAACCTCAAAGCACAGTGGTGAAGGGTAGAGGCCGCTGAGCCTGGCGGTGGCCTGGGTTCAAGCCCCGCTCTGTCACTCCCTGGCTGATGATCTGTCTGAGCACAGTGACCTCATCTATGAAATGGGGACAGTAACAGCTGCCTTGTAGAATTGCTGTTTGGATTAAATGAGATTAAAGCACGCTGTTTGAACAAGTTGCTGGTACTCTGTAAGGCCACAATAAACTGGGGTTATCCTCTGAGAGCAGTGAAGGATGTGATGGTGGTGGTGTTACCACCCTTAGCTCCGTGAGCTAATGCAATTGACACAGTGTGCTGCAGCCGAGTTAGGATTGGATTCTGGTTCCAACTCAGCCACATGCCTGGGACAAGACCCTGTTCTTCTCTGGACTTTGGTTTCCTGATCTGCAAAACAAGGAGACTGAACAGGGTCAGTGTGCGTGGGGCTTGGCATTCCTTCTTCACATCAACGTGTGTGTGGAGTCAATCTGAAAAACAAAAGTAGGACTGCCCAGTTTATCAATAGGGCGGGGACCCCTCACCTCTCACTCCTCACCCTAAGGAGCTCTGAGGCATCACAGGAAGACAGTTGGAACGCTTGGTTGAGCCAGAGTTTAGCACCAGATTAGACCTGTAGATTTGTCTCCTTTGGGGTGAAGAGTTAAAAGGTGTGTAAGCAGGGAGGGGAGGGGGACTCGTGGATTTCAGTGTCTTTAGACAGGGTCTGGCCCTTGCAGGGAACTGAGTTGGATTCATGTTCAAGCTCTTTCCCTGGCCCCTGATCAACTCTTAGATGTAGAATTCTTTTTTTTTTTTTTTTTTAACTTTTATCTTAAGTTCAGGGGTACGTGTGCGGGATTGTTACATAGTTAAACTTGTGTCTCAGGGGTTTGTTCTACAGACTATTTCATCACCCAGGTATTAGGCCTAGTACCCATTAGTCATTTTCCCTGATCGCCTCCCTCCTCCCAGCCCCCCACCCTCCAGTCATCTCTGATATCTGTTGTTCCCCTCTGTGTGTCTATATGTCCTCATCATTTAGCTCCCACTTATGAGTGAGAACATGCAGTGTTTGGTTTTCTGTTCCTGCATTAGTTGGTAAGAATAATGGCCTCCAGCTCCATCCAGAGTGTATAATTCTATAAGGTCAGGCAGGATCTACCCCACTTCTCCCACCCCTCTCCCACCTCATCCCTCCTCTCCCCTCCCTCTCCTTCCACTCTGAACTATTCTGTCTTTCCTCTAATTGTTTAATCTTTTATAATTATGAGCCTTTAAAATTTCCTGGTATCATTACATTGGTGCATGTGAGGCACACAGGGCCTCTTTCTGCCAAGGGGCTCACTTGGGAGCTGGCTGAGCTACGATCAGAGCTGGTGGGAAGCCCCTCCTACAAATGCGTCCAGAAGCCCCCCATGAGAATGCCCACTTGTACTTGATGTTGTTAAACCCTGCCAGGGGAGACTAGAACTGCGGGAGAGAAAATGTGGGAAGTGAGGGGTACGGGTGAGGTGGTCAGCCCAGCCCATCATCAGGCTCGGAAAAACCTATTGAGCAGATCTTCTTCCCTAAATGACTTTCCTCATGTAAAATTGTCTTCTATGATTGTCGGAAAAAGGGTTTTTAAAAGAGGTTAACATGGGATTTAATGAATATAGAGTAATAATGGTCCTTGTATCAAATTAAAATTCTAACGTTGCCACATGAAGCAAGTACATTATGAGTATCCAACATTATGTATTATTATTATTGGACTGCTTGATTGCCCTACATACTTGGGAATAAAAGAAACAGCTCCAAGTCCTGCATTTCAATTGGCACACATCTCCCTTGGAATGAGAGTCTGGGAGGACCAAGAGCATGCCCACTCTGCAAAGGCAGATTCTGGGATCTTGAGAAATATCCTCCTAATAAAGCAGAAGGACACAGGACAGATGGCAGTGTTTTGTGAAAGTAGCAGAAAGGAAGGGTATGTCTGAATCTGTATGCTGTGTGACTTTGGGCAAGGCACTTCACCTCTCTGAGCCTCCATGTCTTCACACTTAGTCTGGGTAAAGGACAATTGTGAAGATAAGTTGAAATTACAGGCATGAGAGCACTTTGTAAACTCTGGCCAGGTGCAGTGGCTCACGCCTGTAATCCTAGCACTTTGGGAGGCTGAGACAGGCGGATCACTTGAGGTCAGGAGTTCAAGACCATCCTGGCCTACATGGCGAAAACCCATCTCTACTAAAAATACAAAAATTAGCCAGGTATGGTGGCAAGCACCTGTACTTGTGAGGCTGAGGCTGGAGAATAGCTTGAACCCAGGAGGCGGAGGTTGCACTCCAGATATTGCGTCACTGCACTCCAGCCTGGGCGACAGAGCGAGACTTTGTCTCAAAAAACAAACAAACAGGCCGGGCATGGTGGCTCACACCTGTAATCCCTGCACTTTGGGAGGCCAAGGCAGGCAGATCACGAGGTCAGGAGATCGAGACCATCCTGGCTAACACGGTAAAACCCTGTCTCTATTAAAAACACAAAAAATTAGCCAGGCGTGGTGGCAGGCACCTGTAGTCCCAGCTACTTGAGAGGCTGAGGAAGGAGAATGGCTTGAACCCGGGAGGTGCAGCTTGCAGTGAGCCGAGATCGCGCCACTGCACTCCAACCCGGGCGACAGAGCGAGACTCCGTCTCAAAAACAAACAAACAAACAAACAAAAACAAAAAGCGCTGTGTAAACTCTAACAGGCTGTTGAGTTCTGAGGATTGAAGATAATTCTAAAAGCGCTTTGTTGATGTCTTCCCTCTTCCCACCCCTCCTTGACCACTGAAGCCTGGATGCCGTCTATAACGTTTAATAACAGTAACCTGCATTTATTGAGCACTTACGAAGAGCCAGGTATCATTTCACCCAGTTCCACCATAGCTTTATGTGGTAAGTATTATTATTACCTCCATTTTATAGACTAAGAAACGGAGGCTCAAGATGACACCTAAGTTGCTCAAACCTCAGGGAGTGGCAGGGATTTAAATTCCGGTCTTCCTGACAGAAAACCTCTTAGTTCTTATGTTATATTTGCTTCTACAATACTTCTGACAACCTGCTTCCAAATTATGCTTGAACACCTCCAGGGACAAGGAGCTCATTACCACCCCCTGTCCCTCTCCCCACAATGAGTGCTCTCCCCTGACACATAAAGCATGATTATGGTGATATTATTATCAGTAAAATGGAGTGATTGGAGTGGATACTCTCTTAAGGTCTATTTCAGAATGTCACTTTAAGAGCATGAGTATTCACAGACAAATTTGCACTGGCTACAGAAGAAAGGATTAAAAATCTCCGTATGAAAATGGAACACAGCAAGGAAGATGTGCATGTGAATGGGGGCAATTAATTCTCTTTTGCCAATCGTTGTTAAAATATATATATATATATTTGCTGGAAAGGAGGCATTTATTCCCTGCAGACCCATGGTGTGATTTTGAAATATCTCCGCAGAAGGAAAAATGACTGCGAAAATACAAATCTATTAAATGTGGAGGACAAAAGAAAAAGGGGCTTCCATAAAAGGATTTCTAAACCATATCAAAGGCTTCAGAGGTCAGGGAGGGCTGCCGGAACACTACCAATTAGAGCTAAATGGGAAACCAGCTTAAATCTCAAAATTAAAGATGAAGAGTGGCAATTAACCTGTCTTCTAACAGAAAACATAGTCCTTAATGCTCAATGTAATTTAATATTTTAAAATTACGACCACAAGCATCAAAGGCTCCTGTTCAACAATATAAAGTGGACAATAAAAGTCTCAGTGGGGCTTTGGATATCGTGGGTGAGATGGCACAGGAATAATGCTGGTACTGATGACTCTGAAGCCACAGAAGCTGAACTGGCAGGGACACAGTTAGATCTCCCCCCAGGACGCGAGCCGCCAAGCCTCAGCTCTGTTTTCCGAAGACCCATTCTTTGGCCAGCAGGAATCATTTGATTTGTGTTTTGTGGGCTTTAATAGGATGGATCACGCTGATGTGAGTGGAAAGGAAACCCCCAGCAGTGCTTAGAGGGTCCAGAGCCTATTCCAAGGGATTTCTTTAAAGCAGTGCTTCTTATTGGGGAATTTTTATGCCTGGAGGGGCAAGGTGGCTTATGCCTATAATCCCAGCACTTTGGAAGGCCAAGGTGGGCTGATCACCTGAGTTCAGGAGTTCAAGACCAGCCTGAGCAACATGGCAAGACTGTCTCTACGAAATACAAAAAAAATTAGCCAGGCATGATAGTGTGTGACTGGGGTCCCAGTTACTCAGGAGGCTGAATTGGGAGGATTCCCTGAGCCCGGGAGACAGAAGCTGCAGTGAGCCATGATTGTGCTGCTGCACTCCAGTCTGGGGGACAGAGAGAGACACTGTCTTAAAAGAATAAACAAAAAAAATAAATAAAATGCTTCATGCCTGGGCCTTCATGCAGACTAGAAGCCCTGGGCATCAGTATTTGTTAAGGCTCCTAGGTTAATTTTCACTGGTGTCCAGGATTGGGAACTGTTGCTCTAAAAGATTATGGGCCCAACAAGGAAGAGAAGATGGACATTTGGAGCATGGCAAGCCTTGATGATACCAGAATCAACAGTGTGGTACCTGATGTTCTGACAGTGAGTGTACAGATGAGAAAGTGGGTCCAGGGACAATTTTTCTCCTAGCAGGCAGGAGAATAGGGAGCTGAGCAGAACAACTACATAGAAGGCAGCCCCTGACAAAGTCTCCGGCATAAAACCATGGATATAAAAACCTGCGGCTGAGAGTCTGGATTTCCAGGTCGCCGATTAATATCTGTGGACACTTCAAATGTGTGTGGCCCCTTTCTGTGGCTGGCCTGCCCTAAGAAGGCTAAAGCTGAAATGCCCCTCTCGAGTTCTCCAAGTCCGTGGGGCTTGGGCCAAATTAACTTCCCCTTCATTCTCCATGACTCTTCTTGCATTACCTGGGTGACAGTGTGGAGCACTGGGAAGGTGAGTAGCCCTGTGGACAGACAGACTGACAGACCGACTTGATGCCTGTAGCCACCACTTACTGAGGGATCTTGGGCAAGGAATTAGCCTCTTGGAGGCCATTTTGCATCTACAAAATGCAGATCGTGGTAGGCCTCATGGAGTTAGCATGAGGAGTCCATGAAATGATCCCGGTAAGCTGCTGAGGTGGTGCCTGGCCCACAAAACCGCATCTGTGCTGGGCACTACCTAACACCCCTCGGTGGACCCGCTGTCAACATCAACCACAGAGGTGCTCCTCCTTGGACTCTCCCCAGGCTTTCCAGCCTCCATGCTTCTGCCTCAGCAGGTCCCACCTCCTGGAGTGCCTTCCTTATCATTCCTTCCTGTCCAATCTTCCACCATCTAACCTGATGCTGGGTTAGGCTCTAGACCAAGCTTGTCCAACCCACGGCCCGTGGTCACATGCGGCCCAGGACAACTTCGAATGCCGCCCAACACGAATGTGTAAACTTTCTTAAAACATTATCACAATTTTTTGTGTGTGTGTGATTTCTTTCTTTTTTAGTGCATCAGCTGTCGTTAGTGTTAGTATATTTTATGTGTGGCCCAAGACAATTCTTCTTCCAATGTAGCCCAGGGAAGCCAAAAGATTGGACACAATGCTCTAGACCTACCATGTTTTTGCTCTATTTGGCATTTTTTCAACCTGGAATTTAGATTTAAAACTCTCCCATGGTACTGCTGTCTTCCCTGGCCATTTACTCACTTCCATTCTGAGCCTTCGCTTTGCACTGACCCCCCTCTGCCCAGTTCACCTTATCACTCCCACCCTGAGAATTCACTGAGGGTAACATCTGTGACTTTTCATCACCTGGAGGAGAGCTTGAAGTCCCAGAAAAGCACATATTTTGGCACTTAATCCTCATAGCTAAGTCTACGTGGTAGATTCTATTATGATCTCCACTTTACAGAGGAAGAAACTGAGGCAGAGAGATGAAGTCACTTGCCTAAAGTCAAACAGCCTGTATCAGAGGTGGGACTCGAACCAGCAGCTAGCTCCAGTGTTCAGGCTCTTAACTGCTTTGGGGTGCAGACTTGCAGAGTGAGGTTCTTACTGCAGATGAGAATAAACAGGAGGAAAAAGGGGAGGGTCAGGGAGATTAGGAAGCACCATGAAACCCAGCTGGAACTGGGAAGCCTGTCACAGCATCAAGGAAGCTACATGAGTACTGAGGTTCCCTTCCCATTATTGTCCACATGGACCACCTGGGGATGGGGTCCTCAGGTTCCTGGCCAAACATCCAGTCTGAGGTGTCGCCCATTGGTGCCTGGAAATTGCTCAGCCCTCCTCTAACCCACCCCTGAATGGGCAATTCAGAGTCCAACAGTCCAGGATGCTTTTAAACTCTTCACCCAACCAGAAGGAGGGGCTCTGGACATCTAGAGTGATGGTGGTAGTAGCATGGAAGAGAGGACCGTATCCCTGACCAAGGTCAGACTTGCAAGAACCAACGTGAACCCTCCCATTCAGTAGAGCAGCCATGCGACACAAGCAATAACATTGTGTGGTCAGTGATTCGAAAGGCTGCAGCGTTGCTAAAATATCCTGGGCCCACCTCCTCCCCTCATTTCTCCCAGCTGGGCCCAAACAGCCTCCTCAGATTCCTCAGCAGAGTTCCTCTTACCCACCAACATGTACTCAGTAATCCTCAAAAACCCATCATTGTCAGCATGGATGATGCCCCCTACTAATCTACTAATCAACGCAGCCAACTGCTTCAGATCACCTTGACCTGTGGGCACATGAATTCCAAGAACTGGTCTGGCTCCTGGGAAGCCCCCCTTCCCAATGTCTCCACCATCTCACTGAGCGATAGTCTCTTCTCGGCTTCTGTCCATCCTGGCTACACCACATTTATTAGCTGTGGAGTCTTAGGTAAGTCATTAACTTCTCTAAGCCTCTGTTTCCCCATCCTCAGAAGGGGACAATTCTGCTTGCCTTACAGAGTCACTTGATGATGTAACGAGCTGCCATTTAGAAGGCTCCCAGAACAGAACATGGCACCAGGAGACTCTTGGCAGTCACTGGTTCCCTATAGGGGCTTCCGTTCCAAATTGCCAAAAGTGAGTGGCTTCCATTTGGCCCCGCTGGTGTCCCTCCAACTTCCGGTTTCTAGGCCGACCAATCCTGAAGCCCCCTCCACCCCACACATAGGTCTCTTCACTGTAAGTGGGATGAGAACTGAACCAGACCCCACACAAATGTCCCTAGGACCTGCGCAGAGAAACTCATCAATTCCTACCTCTTTGCACAGTGAGGGACCTCAGTCTCATCCCTGCTGCCTCCCGTGGAAGACTGGGATCACGGAAGAATATCCAGGGTAGAGCGATGTTTGGGCAGCACCTAAAACCATCCTGCTCTGAACCCCAGAAAAGTCCCTCAGGGGCCTCCAAGCTACCGCCCCAGTAGCTGAAATTTCTCCTCTGCAGAAATAGGAATCACAAACAAAACCAGAACAGGAATAGTTTCAAAACTCAGAGAACGAAATGTTCAGAACAGAGTGCAGAGCAGGTCCTGCTCCATGGAGTGGGAAAGGAAAGTGCTATTCCTTTTTTAAAAATTTTCTCCAAGCAAAACATAAGCAGTTTGGATTTCCCATGCTTGGCATCCTGAACAGTTAGTGGAGTGTCTGCCTCTGCCACCTGCCACCTTAAAGGGTCCGAGGGACGCAAAACTCAACAGGGTGATTTCCCAGTTCCCAGGACAGCCCCTCAGACTTTGTTCTCACACTGGCAGATCCATTCTGTCCTGGTGGCAGTGCAGCGAGAAAGGGTAATGTGATTCTTTTTCTCATTTTGAACAGATGGCCAATAGAGGCTCAGGGAGGCAAAATGACTTGATCCTGGTGATCCGGCTAGTGAGTGCTGGGCTGGGATTTGAAACCATCACCACCAACTGGTAACTTTCAAATTGCATCCTTGGAGTTTTGGGGGTCTCAGGGGAGGGAGAGAAGGAGTTACAGGGAGGAAGAGCAACCAGGTGTCAGGCTTCTTTCACTTCTCTTTCTCTCGCTGGCTATAGTGATCGCAAACACAAAGAAGAACCCTTGAGGCCTGTCTGGAAAGCAAGAAGCATGGGCTGGGAGGAAGCTGGAGATATTCACACATGGGTTAATTTCTGTTCCTGTCACACATTGGGGCTATTTGTTACTGTTGGCTATAAATTGGGCCTCCACATAAGATTTCATTTGAAGAAGGGGATAAACAGCTTAAAAATAATTGAAAACCAGTGCACCCAGCCAAGTCTGTGGCTTGTGCCTACTGGGTGGGTTTGTGATGAGGTGGGTTTTCTCTGCCGTGGTGTACAGTGACAACTCTCAAGTCTCCAAGAGGCTGCACTGTGGCAAACGCCAGGCATAATTGGGGGAGGGCAGGGGGTGGGAAGAGGGAATGCCTCTGCTGAATTTGAATTAGAAACTTTAGCTGTTATAAATCGGCAACAGTCCCGTTGGTATTGGCAACACTCAAGTGGCCACCTCCCACGACAGAGCTCTGGGGAAGGTTTTGGTCCTTGTAAAGTTTGCCCCTTGGTCTGAGAGGCATGACTCTTCAGGCTGGGTAGCTGTTGATCCCATGCCAAAGTGTCTGACCTCCAGGCTGGGCTAAGAGGAGGAGACTGGCGCCAGCTATCACTGAGCCTTCAAGCCCCAACCCTCAGGCATTAGATAACGGGGTTTTCCCTCATCTAAGCAGAAAACGTCAGACTCCTTGGGCACATTGGGTCAGCCTTGGGCAGATGGTCTGTCTGGGCAACTTCAGAGGGAGGCGGAAGTTTAAGGAAGTCTCTGAAGTCGCTCACACATCTGCAGAGGCTAAAACAGCAATTTCCTTTTGGTGGCTGGACACGGTGTTCCCAGAGGAACACGTGGCCCCCAGGTGCTTGTGGGCAGTCCCTGTTGTCCCTGATCCTTTCTTCTGCTGCTTGGCCTGATCAGAGCCAGAACAAACCTGCCCAAGAACTGACGGTTCACACAGCAACAGATGCTGCCCAGCCCCCACCAAGGGCCAGGGCTACCAAGACTAATAAGATATAGCTGTGCCCTTGAGGAGCAGGGAGCATGCCAAGAATCCTTGCCTCATCACTGAGTGGGTTCCGGAAGTAATGACCACAGTAGCCACAATAATTTATTGACAGCTTACTGTGTGCCAAGCACTCTACATACATTACTTCATTGTATTACCACTATGACCCACTGAAAAGAGAATCCTGTTTCCAGATCCATTCAACAGATGGGTAGACTGAGGTTCAGAGAGGTTATGCCAAACATTTAAGTGCCAGAGGAGAGACTTGAACCCAAGCTGGATGCCTAAGCCTTTATTCTTGACCAAGCTCTACTGCCTAGACCCTGTGTGTCTGGAGTAAGTGGGACCCCAACCCAACCAAGTCTATATTCCAGGGCCCTTGCCTTAGTTTCTCTACACCATACATTCTCAGTGGGGACAATATTGCCCACTAATGCAGCAACAATTGATTCTGTGTGTTGGGGAACAGAACAAAAAATATTACTTGTTTTACATATAAAGCATACATACAGTATACAACAGATATAGAGCATACCTGTAATATTAAAAGTTTATGGGGAGTGCAATCAGGAGCAAGTGTCTAGTGCATAGCAGGTGTTCAGTAGACAGCCATCCCCTGCTTCACTGCCTGCTGGAGCCACACATGAATTGGTCTCAATGGGAGCTTTTGTGTATAGGCCTCAGTCTGCCTGGGCCCAACTCCACCCTCAGGCTTTTGGCCCTGGCAGGCTCCATGCCCTAGTCAGCACCCGATAGCACCCAAGCTCACCCCAAACATCCCTGGTGCCTCCTTGGAGGCTTCTGCTCCCCAGAGTTGCCTACTGGGACTTGTTATAGGTTAAACAGGTACAGGCTTAGCTCGGCTCAAATGAAACTTGAACACTTCGGGTCATTGTTGTCAATTCTCCCAACACAGGGAAAAAGGTAATTGTCAATTAAAGAGCCCATCAACTGAGGCAAGAGGAAAATCAATAACACGGACCAATACAGAGCTTTCTAATGCCAGTCAGGATTCCAGGAGCGGGAGCCTTTCAAACAGGTACATGGAGTAATTGGCTTTTCCCTTGTGACCCATCCCGCGGACTCTACAACTCTCCAATTAACATGTACCGTTGACAGGCACACAATTATTTGGGTTCACTGTGCCCCAGCCAGTGTTTGTTCAATCAAAACTTGCAAATACGTGGAAAGTGCACAGAATAGCAAATGCTGGATGTCTCTGGGGGAAGCCAAGTAGTGAATGGGTCTTAAAGGAACCTTGGATTTGACTTCTATTTCAGAGATCTGCCCCGAGTCTCAGCCGAGATGCTGGCTCCACATCCCCGTTCTGGCCAGCCCCTGACTGCACCTGTCTGCATCCTTATGGGGGACTCAGAGAAGTCTGCTCATGGCCTGGCCAGCACTCTCCTTCCACAGCCTATGAAAGGGGAAGGGACCAGGGCCCTCCCACCAGCTCCACCAGAGCTAGGAAACAGCTGGGTCTGTGCTTTTGCAGAGGAGGCTCCTGCTGTCTAGAACATCATTTCTCACCTCCTCTACCTGGGTCATCTAGGTAAGCCTCCAAATACTCAAGGATTCTTCTGGAGGCCAAGGGCCCTTCTACAGTGTACCCATACCATCCTGGTGCCACTTCTTCCTTAGCATGTATGCCATCTAATTACACCCATTGGATCACTTCCCTGTTTTCCTTACTAAAAAGTGAGCTTTTGATGTCAGGGACTAAGTTTATTTCTCTTTAAACATCATTAGGTTAGAAGGTGCCCAGTAAATGGTTGTTAGACGCAAGTATGGGTAGGTTGTGCCAAAAAGGGTGGGTACATGGATTGATGGACTTGTGGGTGCACAGAGGATCAGGAAGAGGAAGAGGAATGGATAACTAGCAGGGAATAAAGATGGTTGAGTGGTTAGAGGATAAGAGGGGAGAATGGGTGCTGGGTGAAAAGAGCAGGAGGGTACATGAGTTTGAATAGAGGAAGGGTAAGAGACACGGAGTCTAAGTGGTTAGTAGGTGGGTAAGTCCGTGGAAGGCCATTCAGTGCATTGGTTAGGAGTGTGTGCTCCAGAGCCAGATGTCTTCGGTTGAATCTCAGCTCTGGTATTTCCTGGCTGTGTAATCATGGGCAAATCAATCCTTTTCTCTGGACCTCAGTTTTCTTTTTATCTGAATGGGAATAATAATTATAATAGAACTTTTCTCTTAAGCTTATTGTGAGGACTAAATTATACCTAGGAAACACTTCCAACAGTGGCTGGCACAAAGAGGACTGAATAAACATTAGCCACTGTGATTTTTATTATTACCATACTTACTATTAATAAATGGAGACGTGAATGGATGGATGAATGTGTAGACAGTTAGGTAGATGGGTAGATAGATGGATGATGGGAAAATGGATAGATGGGAGAGTTAATGCTTATGTAGGTGAGTGAATGGATGGATGGTGGGGAGGACGAGCATGGGAGTAGGATGGACAGAGAAATGCCTGCTCTGTGCCTAGGTAGCAGTTGCATCTATCACATACAAGCCCTCCCCGAAAGCCACCCCCAAGGCATCCAAGACTGCTGCCTGCCATCCCTGTCAGCCCATGTAGAGGTTTTCCGGTTCCAAACCAGAAATCCTACTGAACCCCTCCCTCTTAAATTCCTGCTCCTGGCACAGTTCTTTTGTTCTTCCTCCTGGAACCAAGCAGCTGGTAACTCAGTCCCTGTCCTCTTCTCATAGAGCTGCGCCCTTAGCCCAGACTGAGTCTCCTCCTAGAGGCTGACACCCCCGGGCCACCTGTGAATCTGCTAAGAGCTTGGACTTTCAGTGCTCCACGGGAGGCAGCAGGACACAGCTTCCCTCTATCGCTCCTTATTACTGTTGAGGTCATGGAATTGCCCTTATTCCTCCCAGGACACTGAGGGAATTGACTGAGCAGCTCCTACATACCAGTTACCTGGCACCAGTTATTTTATTTCATCCTCATTACAACCATAGAAGGTAGGGTATAACAATTCCTGTTTTACACGTTAAGAAGTCAAGGGCTTGGAGTCACAGAGAGCAAGGAGAGGAGTGAGGATTTGAACCCCATTCTCCTACTCCAACGCCAAAGCTCCTCCCACAATCCTAGCCTTCTTGGGATCCTCAGAAAGTCCTGTCCCATTTCCAGGGTGCGTACAAAATGCTGCTTGGGAACAAAAGTTGGAACGGTGCCACGATTCTGGACAGAAAAATGTCTTCTAGGGATACATTTATTGATTTTGTAGTAGAGCAACTTGGCTAGAAACAAGTTCTGTTTATCAGTTTAAAGAGTTCAGCCACTTCTGGTCCCCAGCGCTACTCCTGTAATGGTGAAGAACATGGACATATTTTCTCCTTTGGATGTAAGGATACTGCTACCTGATGTGTCATCTCCCCATGGGAGTGGTCCTGGGACTGGCCAAGTGGGTGAACTGTGTCTTCTCTGCCCCATCTCTTGGGGTGGTAGCTATCTGAAATAGCTTCAGTAGAGACTCACTCTCAGGGTATCTTGGATCTTAAATGGGATTTTTGAGGACCAAAAATCTACCAGAATCACAGATGGATCCTGAATTGTGCAATTCCAGGCACTGCATCAGCCAGGTGTCTCCATATCACCCCATGTGGGCAGTTGGACATGCCTCTTGTCAGGCACAGCCCCCTCCCTGGGCCAGGCTCTTTGAGATAATTAATAAATATTTAAAAACTTCATATTATATGATGTTCAAAGCACTATTTCTCTGGATCTTCAAAACAGACCCAATATAAGATATTATTCAAAAATCTCACTTATGAACTTGAACAAATTCCAGATAAGATATTAGCTAATAATTCAGTAATACATTTTGAAAATACACTATGATTAAGTAATATTTAACCCAGGAATACAGGGGTAGTTCAATATGAGAAAAATTATTATATAATACAGCATAATAGCAAATTAAATAGAAAGATCAGAGGATCACTTCAAAAGATGCAGAAAACTCATTTAATAAACTTCAACATGTATTCATAATAAAAACAAACACACTTTTGGCAAAGTAGGAAAATAAACAAACTTTCCTAATCTGTTAAATTTTATCTATCAAAAAAATTAAAGGAAACATCACATTCAATGATGTTGAATAGCAGACATAGTTCTGCTAGCCAGGAACAAGATAAACATGTTTTCTATCATTGATTTTGTTCAACATTGAACTGAGTATCCTAATCAATGCAGTAAGAAGAGAAAAAATACATAAATTGCATAAGAATTAGAAATAAACTGTTAGTCCATTTTCACACTGCTGACAAAGACATACCCAAGACGGGACAATTTACAAAAGAAAGAGGCTTAATTGGACTTACAGTTCCACATGGCTGGGGAAGCCTCACAATCATGGCAGAAGGCAAGGAGGAGTAATTCACGTCTTACATGGATGGCATCAGGCAAAGAGACAGGTTGTGCAGGGGAACTCCTCTTTTAAAAACCATCAGATCTTGTGAGAGTTATTCACTATCACAGAATAGCATGGGCAAGACCTGCCCCTGTGATTCAATTACTTCCCACCAGGGCCCTCCCACAACACATGTGAATTCAAGATGAGGTTTCGGTGGGGACACAGCCAAACCATATCAGAAACAAATCTGTCTTCTCTTGCATTTCTATATAGAAAATCCCAAAAAATCTCCAAGAATGAGTAAGAGCTCACCACAGTTGTGAGGTGAACTCAAGGTCAGTATATAGACATAGATTGTGTTCCTATTCACTAGCAATAACCAATTCAAAACTGTAATAAAAAATACTATCAAAACAGCAAGACATCCTGAAAGGTACCTAGGAATAAACCAAGCAAAAGATGTGCCTGATTTTATGGAGAAATTTATATAGCATTACAGAAGGAAATAAAAAGACAAACTAGAAAGCCTGAGGGGGTTATGGGAAATGAGAATGAGGGAGAGAGGGCAGGTGAGAAGACTTCTCCAAGGCCCATGTCATGTGGACTTTGTACAGGTTGAGATAAAAGTTAATGGAAAAAGCAAAGCATGATAAGGATCCTGGACTCTGGGCACTTGAGTAAACTTCTCTTTCTGGTAAGGGGCTACACTTCCATGCTCGTTGATTAAAGCATAGATCATGCACATGCTATTTTGTCAGTAGCTTTTTGCCACTTAACAATATAGCATAAATACTTCCCAGATAATTAAATGGTGTTTGATTTTTAAAAATATATTAAGAACAGTTCTCCAAGTCAGACAAGCCTAGGCATTCCCCCTGTTTCAGAGATGAGGACACCAGGGTGCTGGGGAGGGAGGAAGATTCACCCAACCCCTATTACATATCATCCAGTTTTGCCAGCCACCCTAGGATACGGAATATTTTCCCTCCATTTCACAAATGAGGGAATGGGGCAATGCAGATTCCAGCTGCTGAATCACAGGGCTGGGACTCACACCTGCCTTTTTGTCTCTCTCAGAATGCTCAGCATAGTGCTATGTGAAAGGACATTTATTCAGTCATCCAACACGTGCTGTGTGCCCACTCTACTTGGCATTGTGGGATAACTTGAGAGGCAGCAGTGAACAAAATCAAGATCCTGACTGAGTTTCCTGGGAGTGATACAACAAGCTCCCTCTAAAAGTTCTTCCTCACCTCTTCCAGCTTCTGGCAGCTCCTTGCATTTTTTGGCAGCATAATTCCAGTCTCTGCCTCTTCCTGTGGCCTTCCTCCCTGAGCCTCTGTCCCAAATCTCTCTCTCTCCTTTCTCTTATAAGGCTCCAGTCATTGGATTTAGGGCCCACCCTAAATCCACGATGAACCCATCTCAAGATCCTTAACTTAATCTGTACAGAGCTTACTTCCAAATAAGATAAGATCATAGGTACTAGAAGCTAGTACTTGGACATAACTTTGAGCCAGAGTCCAATTCAACCCATTACATTCTAATGGAGGAAAATGGACACCAGCCGACTTTGTAATGGAGGAAAATGGACAACAAATAAATATACAGCATGTGAAATGGTAATCAATGCTCTTCCAAAGAAGGGGAAAGGAGGGAAGAAAGACAGAATCTATGGGGGCAAGCACTGCAGTTCTAAATGGGGCATTCAGGGAAGGCCTCACTGTGAAAGTAAACATTTGAGCAAAGACATGAAGGTGTCCACAGAAAAAGCCATGTAGGTATCAGCATGAAGTGTCCCAGGGAGAGGAAAACAGCAAGTATAAAAGCCCACAGGAAGGAGCATGCCTGGAAAGAATTGAGCATGGGGAAGAGAAGGCGGAAGGAAGTCCAAGCAGTGGTGGGACTTGGATCACAGATGACCTCATGGGCACTGTTCCTCTGACCAACATGAAAGCCATTGGAGGGATGGTTTTGAGCAGAGAGGCTGATGTAACAGAAGAATGTTAGCTGCCTTATGGAGACCAGTGAGGAGGCAACTGCAGGAATCCAGATGGGAAACACTGGCTTGGATCAGGTAGCAGAGGTGGAGGTGGGGAGGATTAGTGGAATCCTGGGCACATTTTGAAGATTGGGTCATTAGAATTTCCTAATATATGTGGAATGTGATAAAAAGGGAGGAGTCCCAGATAACAGTGAGGTGTTTTAGTCTAAGCAATTGTAAAGATGGAGTTGCCATTAACTGAGTTGGAGAAGGATACAGGTGGAGCAGAATTACAGGGAAAAGACAGGAACTGAGTTTTGGACATGTTGAGTTTGAGATATTGTATTAGTCCATTTTCACACTGCTATAAAGATACTACCTGGGACTGTGTAACTATAAAGGAAAGAGGTTTAATTGACTCACAGTTCCACATGGCTGGGGAAGCCTCAGGAAACTTACAATAAATGGCAGAAGGGGAAGCAAACCCATGCTTCTTCACAAGGCGGCAGGAGAGAGAAGTACAGAGCGAAGGGGAGAACCATCATGAGAATTCACTCACTCTCATAAGAACAGCATGGAGGAACCACCCCCATGATCCAGTCACTTCCCATGAGGTCACTCCCCCAACACATGGGAATTACAATTTGGATTACAATTCAAGATGAGATTTTAGTGGAGACACAGAGCCAGACCATATCAGATGTCAACTAAGAAGAGGTGATGGTGAGATAGTTGGATATTTGAGTCTGGAGTTTGTGGCAAGGTCTGAGCTGCAGATATGAATTTGGTTGTCAGCATAGAGACAATATTTAAAACTGTGAGAATGGATAAACAGGCTCAAGGATCAACCTTTGCAAAGGACATGTCAACATTAAGAGATTGAGGCGGGGTGTGGTGGCTCATGCCTGTAATCCCAGCACTTTGGGAGGCCGAGGTGGGTGGATCATGAGGTCAGGAGTTCGAGACCAGCCTGGCCAACATAGTGAAACTCTGTCTCTACTAAAAATACAAAAAATTAGCTGGATGCAGTGGCAGGCACCTGTAATCCCAGCAACTCAGGAGGCTGAGGCAGGAGAATTGCTTGAACCCAGAAGGTAGAGGTTGCAGTGTGCCTAGATCGCACCACTGCACTCCAGCCCAGGTGACAATGTAAGACTCTGTCTCACAAAGGAAAAAAAAAGGTGAGAGATTGAAGAAGGGGACCCAACAAAGGAGGCTGAAACCTGTGATCAGTGAGGTGGGAAGAAAACTAGGAGAGGGTAGTGTCTGGGAACCAAGGGAAGAGTGATTTAAAAAGGAGGTGGTGATCAATCTGTGAAATGCTACAGCTGGGTCAAGTAAGACTAGCACTGAGGAGTGGCTCTCGGTGCCTTAGAGGTCTTTGGTGTCCTTGGTAAGAGCAGGTCTAATGGAATTGTAGAGATGAAAGCTGGCTGGAGTGGAATTAAAACAGAGCGGAAGAGGAACTGGAGACAGCCCGCAGAGACAACTGCTTACAGGTGTTTTGCTATAAAGAAGTAAAAGGAAATGGAGTAGTGCTGGCACAGATAGAGCGCCAAGAGATGTTTTATAACTTTCTAGAAAGGGAGAAACAACAGCACGTTTGTATGCTGAGGGGAATGACCAAATAAAGAGGGAAAATTTGCAACACAGGATAAAGCAGAGGAAATCTCTGGACACTGTGCTCCAGGGAGCTAAAGTGGACGGGACCTGGAGCTCAGGTCAAAGGAAGGGCTGCCTTAGGCGCATGAGCAGTCCATTTCATCAATGGGAGAGAAGACAGAGGATGTTGCAGGCACAGGCACTGGAAGTGGGTACCTGGGGAGCTGGTGGAAGATCTCTTCCAATTGCTTCTATTTTCCAAGTAAACTCGAGTAAGGCCTTCAGCTGAGGGTAGGAATGGAGGAGGAAGAACTGGAGGCAAGAGAAGGCAGATCTAGGAGAAGGGCAGGATGAAAGCACTGGAGAAAATATTAATAAATAAAGCAATTGAAGGCAGCGCAACGGACCCACTTGAGAGCTGTTTGCTGTGTGCTGGTTGAAAGAGGAAGTGAATGAATGATTTTGAGCTCCATGAGGATGCCTCTATGTTGTGCTGCTTCTAGTCCTCAGCACAGAGCCTGGCATTTGCTATGGATTTGTTGATTGATAACTGAATGAATTAATGAGCACATGAGTAGCAAAAAGAAGGGCTGTCCTGCCTGTCTGAGGGTGTTTTTCTTTTGGTCACCATGATCTCCTTCTCTTGGAAGGCAGAGTGAGACCCCAGGCAGCTGTAAGACCTGAGGCACCAGCCATATTGCAGGAAGTTAATTAACTCTGGGTGTTTTTACCTTCTGTTCTCAACTGTGGAAAGCTCGCCTTTGCTCCTGACAACCTCAATTAGCTCCTGCTTCTCCTGAGCTCCCCTATCCCCACCAGAAGGCAGGTGCTGTGGTCACTGGCCTGTTTCTGGGCAAGCAAGGTAGCCTGGCTTCCCCTGTAGCCTCCCTACCTTCTCAGACCCCACAGGCACTTGCTGCACTGGGTGTGCCCAGGGACAGGGCAAGATGGTGCCATGAGCCCTCCCAACCCACCCCTGCTGAACAGTGAGGCTGCCCTGGACTCACTCCAAAGCCCAGGCACCCCGCCCTGCCACTCCCATCTCTTGGCCCCTGAAAAATGCCCTCCCCTGGGCTTTTTGTTCAAGGCAGCCAGGCCCCACCTGGGCCTCTTCTTCTTCAGTGCCTTGTACAGTGATTCCTGTCCTGTGCAGACAGATGCTGTGACCCCAGGAGAGATCTGGCCATGGGGACCCAGCACGTGTAGTTTCTAAATCTCCACAGGTGATATGGTTTGGCTGTGTCCCCACCCAAATCTCATCTTGAATTGTAGCTCCCATAATCCCCACATCTCATGGGAGGGACCCGGTGGGAGGTAACTGAATGATGGGGGCAGGTTTTCCTGTGCTATTCTTGTGACAGTGAGTAAGTTTCACAAGGTCTGATGGTTTCATAAAGGGCAGTTCCCCTGTACAAGCTCTCTTGCCTGCCACTATGTAAGATTAGCCTTTGCTCCTCCTTCCTCCATGATTGTGAGGCCTCCCCAGCCATGTGGAACTGTAAGTCCATTATACCTCTTTTTCTTTATAAATTACCCAGTCTCAGGTATTTCTTCATAGCAGCATGAGAACGGACTATTACACCAGCTGTTTTTAAAACATAGCCAAGGTTGGGAACCACCTCATCCTCCATAAAACCAGGCCAATCATTCCCTTGTGATTATGAGGAATTTTTTTTAAAAAGCAGAGCAGCTAGTATTTATTGAGCAATTACTATGTGCTCAGTACTTAATCTTCCTTAATCGCCATAGCAGTCCTATGAGGTAGGTATCATTAGTCACATTTAACAGATAGGGAAGCAAGTTCAGAGATAGGAGTAAACTTGTCCTGGGGCGTTTAGCTATAAGTGGGCAGAGCGGGGTTTGAACCCAGGTCCTTATGACTCTAAGGCAGGTTGACGTTTGCACCTGGCACACATTGGGCCTTTGTCCACATGGGCTGTTTTCTTTCTTTTCTCAAATATACAAATAATGATAATCCCAAGCAGGATGGGTGAAGTGGTTTTGTTTTTTGTTTTTATTTTTAATCTGGGCTACAGACCCAGTGGTATGTAGGGATGTCAGTGAGGTGGTGCACTCCAGCCCACCTGGAAGGTGTTGGGAGGGCTGGGTGAAGGAGTGGAGGGGGCATTTAAATTGAGAATTTAAGTCACTGAAGGCCTCTGAGAAGGAAAGTGATCAGACCAGAGCAGGAAAGAATTGGCAGCGGAGGGGAGGTGAACAGGATGTGGTAAGCCCAGTTGGGAGGCTACTGCAATAGTCCAGGCAGGAAGGAGATGCAGGCAGGTGACAAGCTGCACACAGGCCCATACAGGCATCCAGGGCAGCCCCTGCACCCAGCTGCCTTTCTGCTGGAAGACCGTTTTCACAAGGCAGCCGGAACCACTCCCAGGCAATCTCGTCTGGATATGACTGCATTTCATTATAATTTAAGTCTTTCTTGGGCTTCATCAAAGGCTATGAGTGTCTTGAAAAAGAGAAGCATCTCTTTCCTCAGGTGAGAGGAAAACACGCCAGAGCTTTCTCTTCTAATATAAACTAGACAAGGAGATGCAGCTGAGCTTGGCAGAGCCTGCCGGAGAACGCTAATAGATTCGACGAGGATAGAATTATAGAAAGAGACAGCTCCAGCGGGTGGTGGCGCAGGAAGAGAAAGAGGCCCCGGGACTGCCAGCCCCAGGCGGGCTAGTAAGGAGCTGGATTGGTGTCAGCAGATGTGGCCCGAAGGCCTGCACAGATCAGCTCCTCATCTGGCCAGAAGCTTCTCTGCCTGGAGACCAAAGAGATAAGACCCCAAGAGATAAGACCCCTTGCCCCCAGCATCCCTCTGGCTGGTTTCCAGTGATCCCATTAATTATGGAGGCTCAGGGACTGGAGTGGAATCCTTAGCGTTTCCTGCATGGGAGCTCTCAGTGGGGGAGGATGGAAGTGACCTAGAAACATTTAGCCCGGGGAAAAAAAATCACCCACGCAGGTTTGACACTCCCACCCGAGGCTGGGCAGGGGTCGGGGGCTATCCTGTGTATATGAGTGTTTTAAGATGTTATCTCAGACAGTTAGATGTCCCATGAAACGTTAAGAAGGTGTTTTGCTTTTTTAAAATCAGATTATTTTCCTTTTGCCTTTAATAAAAACCAGCACTGGTCTCTGACTCACAGGCTTAAAACAGCCTTCACTGGTTACCGAGGCCGGGATTTCAGCAGTGGCACAGGCTGGAACTGTTCTCAAATAGGAAATCGAACACTGGGAAGACAAAGGAGGGGAGAGGGAAGAAGGGAGGGAGAGGCAGAGCAAGAAATAAATTTGGAGTTAATGCTGAGTGAGGGAGGGCTTCACTGCTGGCTCCCCAGGTCCTCCTGAAAGGCTGCTCAGCCCCAGGAGTGAGCAAGGCAGGGGTTCTCAGCTCCACCCTGGCAGCCCATTTGTCCCCTGCCAGTCAGCCCTCCGGACCACAGGGCTGCTCATCCCAGCTTGCGAGGGAAGCCTCCTCTGTATCAGAGGCCTCTGAATCTTAAGCAGATGCCCTGTCACACAGGAGAGAGGCTGTCACCTCCCCCAGGGAGGGTACGGTCACTCAGAGTTGATATGGTGGCTACAAGGCTGATGGTCACCAGTCATCAGGGCCTGGGAGGCAGGGCGGGAGGTGGGGTGAGAGGTGGGAGGGGGAAGGGGGCAGGTTGGGATTGTAAGAGAAGGTGGTCCCTGCTCTAGTTTCTCTCTTTCTCTTTCTCTCTCTGTGTGCCTTGCTTTGTCTTTCTCTTCTATCTTCCTCCCAGTCTCTGGATCATTTTATCTCATTGTCTCTCTCATTCTTTGTCTCCATCCCTCTTTCTGTCTGAATCTTTTACTCGTTTCAGAAAAATGGCTGAACTTGTTAAGCCGGAGATCAAACACCCCAGCAGGCTGAGTGCGGGAGAAGGGAATACGGCTTTAACATCTGCTGCTCTCTTTCTCTGCGACACAGCGGGCTCCCCGCGGAGAGGAAGGGCAGGAGGTGGAGGGGGGGGTGTGGGTGAGAATCCCTGCAAACCTTGGCACTGTCCCGGGTGGGGTTTGGGTTGGGAGGGGTGATGAGGACAAGGGAAGGGAAATTGGACAAGAGCAAGACGCACACGCTGACCAGGGAACTCGCAGACAGATAGGGAAGGCCCCCACCTTGCGGGAAGAAGCAGATCTGGGGAGGGCCACCATGCCCCAGGGGAGTCCTGGGGCTCTGAAGCTGCTGCCTGACAACCTCTGCACTTTGCACGAGTGAAAAGAAACATTTATAGGAGTGAAGGACATGGACTAAGGGCCTCTGAACCAGCAGCGTTAAGAATGTCATTTCAGCAAGTCCTCCTAACAGCCTTGCCAGGGTACTCTTCCTGCCCTAAAGATGCGTGAAGTCACCAGGCCGGAAATGTACGCAGTGCTCCTGGCCGGGGAGGTGCAGGGCTGACTCTTGGCCTGCGCTTTTTCCAGCCATACTTATTCCTGCAGAAGATGGAAGCTTGTCTTGCGCCAGGTTCATAATAAAGGCAACGGGTGAGGGCGCAGCCTTGGTCTGAACCTAAAGGGAGAAGATGGAAGGACAGAGGGTGTCCAAGCCTGCTGAGAGGACCTGCCCTCCAGGGTCGCCTTTCAGAGGCAGGTTGGAAACATAGTTCCCTGGGCCCAGGCTCATTTTGAGAGATGGGGCATTCTGTTGCCCTGAGGAAAGGGAAGGGGAGAAGGAAACGAGAGAGGGAGAGAAAGATAGGGAGAGAGAGAGAAGCACAGTCTTCCCACTTCTTTCTGCCCTCTTCCTGGAATGCAGACCTGCCAGTCACCAGGAAGAAAAGAGAACATTTGATCAATCTATTGAGCCTACTGTGTGCCTGTGCTAGGCATGGTCACTTCTCGCCATCGCAACAATCCCATCCCTATTTTACAGAGCAGTAAATTGAGGCAAGGAGAGCTTAAGCACTTTGCTCAAGCTCCCAGAGCCAGTAAGTGGCAGAGCCGTGGTCCTCATGCACAGCTCCCACTTGCATATTTTCCTGGGCCCCAGTTTCTCTCTCTCTCTCTTCTCCAAACATAAAGCCTGGAGCAATGAGCAATGCAGGCAGGCCCTGCTAGGGCAGTGCCACAGGGACAGGAGGAGACGGAGGACGAGCTGGCCCATACACAGTGTCGCACACAGCCTGCAGAGGTGTCATTTGTAACAGCAGCAGCCTGTCTCGGCCTCTCCTCTGCCAGCTCTCGATGACATCAGGCCCCTTCCCTAGGGAGCGTGACTCAGGCCGAGTGTGGTTGTGGTCAGTAGGGCACATAGATAGGCGAGGTAGGGCTGGAGGAGGGGACCAAGGAGGCTGCTGTAGTGCCCGACAAAGGGGCCTTTTTATCCCCTGTGCTAGGATGTGCTTTGGGCTCCCAACCTTATGGGGCTGGAGATGAAAGGCAAGGGCTTCTGCTATGTCACCTGGACAGGCCCTAACAAGGAGAGGAAGCCATTCCTGTGAGAGGGGAGTAGGGTGCTGGGAGGAGCGGCTGGGTACCAGGCAGGTTGCCAGGCATGCTTTACATGAGCATGTGAACCGAGGCCCCACACCTGATACCGACATATACATGTAACACACAGCAGCACCTACCATATGGCTGATGTGCGTACCTCGTGCCTGCCTCCAACATGAGCAACCTGCACCCAATGCTGACACGACTGTAAAAATGAAACTCGGATATGGCTCCTGACATTCAACACTGTTTACTTAATCCATGACGGATACGCGGCTTTCACATACTCATCCACTCAACCGTGACTTTGAAATGCCTGCCCCCATGTGCCGGATGAGCTGCATCTCACACAACACCTTGACCTGTGCACTCAGCTTGCGATGATGCTAACTTAACACACCAAGGTCAAGCCGACAGCCACAGGACAGGTCGGTCAGCTGCCTGGTTTTCTTTACCTTTTAGTGTCAAAAATGTCTTCAGCCAATTTTTCAATAGCAGGAGATTGACACACAAATCAGAAGGTCTGGCTTTCCTGGGCGCTAACGCACCGGGCTTCACCGGCTGGTGCTGGGCAGTGCTCTCCTAGTTCAGCAGGCACCCTGCCCCTGCCATGTCTCATTCCCACAGCCCACCTGGCTCTGCAAGCCCAGGGCTTTGGGACCTGGGTCTGACCCATGCCTGTGGTCCCCATAACACGTTCTTTCTGGTTCTTAAATTCTTAGCAACCTCCCAGCTCAAAAGCATGGAGGCAGCCAGCTGCATGCGAGAAGGTCTGATCCTGAGTCAGTGCCTGGCTGCCTGCCTGCAGATGGCAGATGATGTATTTCTCCAGGGGCCACTCAGACTGGACACATCAAGTCGGTCGGGGTGGCAAATGGAGTCCCCATGCCCTGCCCTTGAGCATCCAGGGAATCCTGACATCCTGTCGCCATGATCAGCCAGTCAGGCCAGGCTACTCTGGGGCTGGGGAGCCAGGCTGACCCTCCACAGTGGTGGCTGTGGGAACCAGAGCTGGGCTGGGTGGAAGAAGGTGGAGCCTTTGCCTTTCATAGGTTGCATCTCCTTCTCCAGTTCTTGTTCAATGACTGTTCCAGGGCACCTGTAATGAGGCAGGCCCTGTTTGACATATGAAGAGGGAACTGAAATTTAATCCCTTGCCTTAAGACACCCAATGTTCAGGGAGAAGACAAAAGACCACGTGTGACCCCACATCCTGGCTGGCTTTACAGTTCAAGTTCAGGGAGAGGCCCAATCTAATGCTGAGGTTGAGGAGAACACTCTAGTTGGGGTGAAATCAGGAGGGTTTCATGGGGAATGTTGCTTTTGTGTTGGGCCTTAAAACACTTCAATAGGGAGAGATGGTCAGAGAGTTGGGGGGTGGGGAGGCAAAATGGAGGGCAGGGAATGCGGTCCCATATGGAAACAGGGGAATTTTCAAAGTGGCTGCTGTGCTGGATGTTAACGTGGATTCCTGTGTCTTCCGTGGTCAAATGAACATGGAGACGATTAGGTTGAATAAAAGTTTAACATGTTGCTCTGCAGGGTTTCAGAGCCTTTACTAATACGTATATATGGTCACTTTTCAAGGAGGCATAGAGAATACAGAATTTTCCGAATTTGTCTCCAGGCCCCACCACCACCTTCTTTCTTTTTATCTGTAGCCAGGGAGCACGCATTGGGCTGGTGGGAACAGGGCAGATGAGGTAATAGACAAAAACTGGAAGAGGCAAAGCCAGATCGTGCTAGGTGACCCAGGTGCCAGGCAGCAGCTTTATTATGCAGGTAATGGGAACATGAAAGGTTTCTAGGCAGAAGGTGACATTATCAGGTTCAGTAGCAGTTTACAAAGATCAAGGTGCTGTTTGAAGAGGCTGGAGGAAAGAGCAAGACAGGGGCCGGGATGAGGATAAAGGCTCAGCCCTGGACCAGTAAGGGGAGGGGAGGGTGGCAAGGGGAGGGGAGGGTGGCAAGGCCTGGGGAGGAGTCAGAGGGAGGAGGGTCTGATAGCGTCTCCATGGGGCAGCAAGGTCCTGCTGGCTTCTCTCAGGAAGGAAAGTGGCCATCGGTTCCCTTCCAAGCAGTGTGGAAATTTCCAAGGGTCTAAGGAGGCTGCCCACCCATGTAGGAGAACTGTCCCTCCAGGGCAGGGGTGGCCCCTGCTTTCTGCAGGGGCAGAGGGCCAACAAGAATGGCTCTCTACTGTGTGCATTTGACCTCCTGCACCTCGTTTCCTCAGCTGAAATGCAGATAGAGGTAAACCAGGGGTGTTGCAAGGATCGAGAAGCTGCGGTGTGCCATGCAGGTTTCAGTAGAAGTCACTTCCGTGTTGCTTAGGCTACACGGTGAACTAAGATTCTGGAGTTAGGCAGAAAAGGAGTCAAACCCTGGCTTTGCTCTTTTTATTTTTCTTTTATAGGAGACAGATGCCCAGGCTGGAGTGCAGTGGCACGATCATAGCTCACTGCAGTCTCGACCTCTGGGGCTCAGGTGATTCTCCCATCTCAGCCTCCCGAGTAGCTGGGACTACAGGTGTGTGCCACCATGCCCCGGCTAATTTTATGTATTTTTTTTTTTTTTTTTGTAGAGAGATGGGGTTTTACCATGTGGCCCAGGCTGGTCGTGAACTCCTGGGCTCAAGCGATCCACCTGCTTCAGCCTCCTAAAGTACTAGGATTACACGCCTGAGCCATTGCACCGGGGTATGGCTTTGTTCTATATTAACTGTGTGACCTTGGTCAAGTCATCTAACCTCACTAAGCCTCAGTTTCCGCATTTGAAATGGGAACCCCCAGTATTCCACACTCGGAGTAGTAAGAATTAAGTGAGAGATTGCTTGTGAGGTGTTATATAGTGTTTGACACAGTAAGCGCTCAATAAATATTAGCTATCATTAATTTTAATATTAATGAGATTTTATACTATTTGTAATAAAAGTCCAATAAAAGTTGAATTTAGATTACAGGATTTTAAAATGCAGTTTTATTACTTTTAGGTACATAGAGTGACCCCTATTGGGCTACTGCAATATTGCCAGATAGTCTTTGGGGGATTGTAAGAATCACTGGAAAATAATGATTTGCAATTAATGGCTTGTTTCTATATCACAAAAGGTACGTCTCAAGCACTTAAAAAGAGTTTCTGCAGTTCCATAGTCCCTATGGGCCACTAGAATGTGGCCCCCGGTGTTTATTTGCTGACCAAGGCTCTTCTCAGAGCAGGAGGGCCAAGTCCAGGTCTGGACCAGAGTCATCACCAGTCAGGAATGAAAGACAGGAGAGAGGTGAGGAGAGGCCCTACCACAGAGAGCCCCGTTAGAAGAACCAGGCAGACCGAGGTCAGGGGAACCCCAAGATCTTCTACCTCATAGCTGGGGGCAGTGAACAGAGCTCAGTGCTCAATCCCTGGGGGATGGACGCATGGGGCACCTGGAGTCATGCACAGGCCGTGCACCTGACCACCTGCTCCTCCATGATGGTGAACTGGAGGCTGCCACAGTGACTTCCTCTGGCTCATCGTCCACCAACTTCCATGCTTTCCTGCCTCTAGAGCAGTAAAATTATGGCACCTGGCTGGCCAGCTAGACTACACTTCACAGTCTCCTTTGCAGCTAGGTCAAGTTCTCGCCAATGGGATGTGAGCACAAGTGATGCATGCCCCACTCAAGCCAGAGCCTTTAAGACAATGGGCCCATCTCCATCTCAATCTCTTTCTCCTTCCTCCTGCCTATAACCAGGACATGGGTGAGACCCAGCTTCACCCACGGAGAGGTTCATAATACTCTAGGGAATTGTGGAGAAACAGATGGAAGGAACCCAAGACTCTAAATGAGCTACCTGCCCAAAACTATTGTAAAAAAGAAATAATTATTTTTCTTTAAGATACTGGATTTTGCAAAGGGGGTCTCTGTTACTACAGCTTAGCTTCCCCTGACTAATACAAGGAATTTCCAAAATATTTGACAAAAGAGGAAGCAAGGAAAGTCACTTTGGAATCTAGAATTGTTGGTTTCCTCTTCATTAACAGCAGAAGGAACATCTAGTCTTATTGGGTTACATCTAGTATTTTTTGTTGAGCTTCTACTGTATGTCCAGTACTGAGGGAAAGTCTGAGGATACAGAGCAATAGAAAACAACAAAAATGTTGGAACTCTTTGACCCATCACTGTAGCATCACAGTAGGACTTCGGCGAAATTTCCCAGCTCACTTCATCCCATCTTACTGCATACCCTGTGTTCCAGCTCCCTGGGTCTACACCAGCTCCCAAAGATACCATGGGCTTGGATGTCTCTAGATCTTTGCTGTTGCTGTACCCTCTGCCTGGAATGCCCGTTCTCTTCTTTCTCACTGATGAAATGTCCCTTATTCTTCCAGACTTTCTCTGTGGTAGAGTTAACTCTTCTTTATTGGGTCGTATTGCCAGGAAGGTGCACATCTTTATTTTTTAGGTGGGCACCCAGTGGGTCCTATTAAACTTTGGATGCCCAGTACTGAGCACAAGGGCTGGCAAAGAACAGGGGCCCACAAACACTCATTCATTTGACAAACACCAGTCAGGTCCCCTAAGAAGGACAAGAGACAGAACAGTGAATAAGACACGCATCTTTGCCCTCAGTTTATGTTCTAGCAGAGGAGATGGACATTACACAGACAAATAAACAACTATGTAATTACACATGATGATGTATGATGTAAGGAAATGGACAAGGCATGGGGATGAGAGCTTTGGATGGGCAGCCACTTTCAGACAGGAGGCAGGGCTGGCCTGAGTGAGGAAGTGCTGTGTAAGCTGAGACTTCAGGGGTGTGAGAGTAATGGGGAACAGGAGGGTGTCTGTGGTGGGGACGGTGCTCAGGCAGAAGGCACAGTTTGTGCAACTGCTTGGAGACAGAAGAGAGCTTGATAGGTGGTCACAGGGAAATGAGCAGGGGGACAGTGATGGGAGATGAGACAGGGTGGTGGTAAGGATTTGGGGGTTTTATCTCCTGAGCACCAGGCAGCCATCCATGGCTTTAAGTAGAGTTATGACCCAGTCTGATTTCCATAACAGGAGAGGAGTTTACTGCAATGGTCCCAGCCCAACTTGATGCAGTCTTGGGCTCAGGAGGATGGTGATGGGGAAGGAGCGAGCCATATAGGGTCATGCTGTGGAAGTAAAGCGAATGTACTGGGTGTGGGAGTGGAGGGAGATGGAAGAGTCAAGGCTGACTCCTAGAGGCTTCCGGAAGGGGGTATGGGAGGGTATTAGAAGAGGTGGAGGAAGGGAAGAGGGTCTGTGTCTTCAAGAAGCATGGAGCCACAGTGATGGAGCAGAATTTGCAACTGAACAAGACCATGTGCCCCTTTAAACAAGTGCTGACAAGAGTGAATGAGGAAGAAGATTTATTTAAACTTAAAGATTTATGCTAATAAAGAGTGGAAACAACCTATACATCCAGCAATAGGGGACTGGAAATTAGAAGGCCTCTCTATAACAGACCACTCTGCAGCTCTATAAAAGAACAAAGAAACGCTAGATTATTAAGGAATTGTCTCCAAGACATATTATTAAGTGAAAAATTAAGGTGAAGGTATAAAACGGCAGGCATTGTATGCAACCATTTGCCTTAAAATTGAGGAAATACATGAACATAAATATACAAATCTACAATACAATTTTTTTCTTTTTTTTTGCTTTAAATAAGCTATCTCTGGAAGGACACACAAGACACCAATAATAACGGTTGCCTCCAGGAAGGAGAACAGGAGTAGAGGGAGAATTTTGATTCCATATCCTTTTGCACCTTTAAGAGTTTCAACCACGAGGAGGCATTAACTATTAAACAACTAATAATTATCATTAAATATGAATTTAAAATCAAGAATATATTCCAGCCCAAAGATTAGTCAGCTATTACAGAGGGTGTTAGATCTGAAGAGCTGTTGTCAAGGCCGACTTCTTCCTGCTCCGATGAGCGCCCCCAACACTCCCTCTCCTCCCCGTCCTCCTCCCACTCTGAACTCCCAGCTCCTGGTATTGGGAGGCAGCAGAGAGCTGGCTTTTTGCCCTCCTGTCCCATAAACCCAGGCGTCAACTAGGCTATACGATCATACGCGGGCTTCTACAGTTTTGATTGTTGCTATTAAAACTGATTTTTTTTTTCTTGAAATCACCTAATATACAGAAAATATATGGTCAGTTCTACAGCAGTGAGTAGCCTAAATCAAGGTCAGAATCCCAAGCCCATAATGTTTCCACCAAAAATAGCTCCATGAGTCACCAGTCACCCCTACCCCTCGGGGAAGGTGAGCTGTTATTGAGTCCCCGTGCCCGGCCCAGGTAAGGCAAGAGATGAGAGAGAGAGACTTGCAGAGGCAGAGGTTGCATCTCCGCCATGGAGCCTGCAATCTAACCAGGAGAGAGTGAATGCCCCAGAGAAGTCAGCAAAACCACAAGAGCTCAATTATGAAAGCGGAAGCCTAGGAGATGGCATGAGGCAGAATATACACCAGACGGGGCTCCCCATGAGACAGCAGATGCTGAGGGTTCAGAGGAGCCTCCGGGAGGGGAAGGGAACCACACAGTGGGGTGAGTTATACACACCGCCTCCTCTCACCCTCCCACCCACCCAGGACCAGCGACATGATTTGCAGGACCTAGTGCTAAAAGAAAATGAGTGGCCTTTGCTAACAAATTATTAGGGATTTCAAGATGGCAACAGCAGAGCATTAAGCCAGGTACAGGGTCCCTCTGAGCATGGAGCCCTGTGTGACTACACAAGTCGCACACCCATGAAGCCAGCCCTGCAACCACCCTTCAGTGTTGGCAACCCAAATGAGGCCTCTGAGGTGCCATGAGGTTAAAGGAGATGCCTAAGGTTGCAGGGCAACATAGTGGAGGGGTTGGGATTTGAACCCCAGTAAAGCCCATGCTTCTGGCCCACCACTGCACTCTATTTTTTCTTTTTTGAAGCAGTCTTGCTCTGTCACCCAGGCTAGACTGCAGTGGCATGATCTTGGCTCACTGCAACCTCCACCTCCTGGGTTCAAGCAATTCTCATGCCTCTGCCTCCCGAGTAGCTGCGATTATAGACGCCCGCCACCATGCCTGGCTAATTTTTGTATTTTTAGTAGAGATGAGATTTCACCATGTTGGCCAAGCTGGTCTTGAACTTCTGACCTCAAGCAATCTGCCCACTGCACTCTCATAATAAGAATAGCCAACCTTGAGTGCTCACTCTAAGCCAGGCAGTGTTCTAAGCATTATTCATGTATTCATTTAATGCACACAACCACCTGCAAAGTACCATTATTATCCCTATTTTACAGATAAGGAAATAAGCACAGAGAAGTCCAGAATGTTCCCAAGGTCACGCAGCTAGTGAGTGGCAGAACTAGGGCTCAAACCCAGGCGATCTGACCCCCAAAGCCCACTCTCCCCGTGCATTCTCCTGGGAGGGTTGGGAGGGTTCCACACAGAAGGTGCAGCCTGTGGGGTGGGTTCTGAGGGCCAAGATTAACTCAGTTGACTAGAGTGAGCAGGTCAAATAGAAAGTACCGAGAGAAGCTAGAATGCTTACACCTTGCCCTGGCTTTTTTTCTCATGACAGGCAGTGACTAATACCAGCAGTAGAAAAATAACCCAGCCCAGTGCAGCCCCCCAGTGGCATCCCCATGAAATTGATGGATACATGAGCCCCCGCAGCCCATAGCCGCCTGTGTGTCCTTGCTGGGGAAGCGGGGAGAGGGGTCAGGAGGAGAGGTGCACACTCAGCAGCGCTGGGAAACTGCATGTTGTGCTTGTGGCTAATAGCAAAAGACAGTGCTTTAGTGGGAGGCATGGTGGACCCCAGAGAACTGACAATTAAACTGACTTTAAATCCTGGCTTCTTCTCATCTCAGTTCTGCGGGTGTCCAGGCTGAGTGCTCTGCCATGTGGCTCACTGAGTCACATCCTCACACAAACCTTCGGAGAGAAGTCCGTTATTCTTCTCATTTTACCCATCAGGAAGCTGAAACTCCAGAAACAGTAAGTCACTTGTCCAAGAACACCCAGACCGGAAGGGCACATTTCCATGTCTGCATCTCAAAATGAGTAAGTTGCTAGACCACATAAAATTGTGTTACCCCTAAAATAAGACACTGGCACAGCAGGTGGTACACAGTAAGTACTCAAGAAATGAGTAGTATGAAAGAACCCACCCGACAGGCGGCTGCTGAGAACTTCACTTGGCTTCGGGCCGGTCAAACCTTCCAGCGTGGATGAGAATCCAGTAGTAGCAGGTTGCACAATTTCAGTTTATCTCAGACACCCAGAGTTTGGACCTTCAAGACGCAGCACACAAATGGATGTAAATGAGATGCAAATCAAGCTGTCCCCAGATTAACAGGAAATCAAATATCTCTAGCGATAGCTCTTTCCTCTCCTGATGGAGATCAAGGGCATGGGCTGTCTCTGAAGGCAATCCAAAGCTCACATCTGTCTGACTTCATGATTACCACCAGCTCTCCCAGACAGACAATGCCATCGCCAAGCACTGCCATGGCAGTGCTTTCAGGGGCCCCGATTCCAGGGCCTTATTTCCCCTCATCCTCTTTGAGGAGTGAGGGCCTCACAGGTTTTGATCTTTGGATCAGAAGAGAAGGTGAAATTTCTTCTTGCTCAGGACTTGGCGAGTGAGATCAGCTCTAAGTAGAGGCCCTGTAAGAGGCATCTGCATGGCAACAGAAATTAGAACTGCAGTAATGTGATGTAACAAGAAATATATACTTGGTTTCTGCCCCTGGTTCCAGGCACAGAGCTCCTAAAACCCTTGTAATGTTCCGAGCAACAGGGGTGCAAGGTACCTCTTTTGTTCTAATAATGTTTGGTCTATGACCCTAGTTCCTGACCGAGTTCCTAATCCCTTGGAATTTCCTGGGTGATAGGGGCATTTTTTGTTCTAATTAGGTGACTCTTGTTGGGATGCTGGGTAATTTCAGGATGGGGGCTGGTCCCCAGAGAGACTGGGTCATAATTGGAAGCTTGGAACTTTCAGCTCCCTCCTCATCCTCCAGGAAGGAGAGGGCCTGAGGATTGAATTAATAAGTGACCATACGTGTGTGATGATGCCTTCATAAAAATCCCAGAACTATAGGGTTTGGAGAGTTTCTGGATTGCTGAACACAAGGAGGTCTGTGGAGGGTGGTACCCCCAGAGAAAGCATGGAAGCTCCACACCCCTTCTCTCTTACCTTGCTCTAGGCATCTCTTCCATCTGGCTGCTCTTCTGTATATTTTGTAATATGCTTTGTAATAAATGTGTAAACACAAATAATTCCCCTGAGTTCTGTGAGCTACTCTAGCAAAGTCATTAAACCTGAAGAGAGAATCATAGGAACCCCCACTTTATGGCTGGTTGGCCAGAAGTACAGGCCACAGTCTGGAGCTCATGATTCACATCTGGAGTGGGGGGCAGTCTTGTGGAACTCAGCCCTTAACTTGTGGGATAAAATGCCATCTCCAGGCAGATAGTGTCAGAAATGAATTAGAGGACACCCATCTATTTTCCCCTGGAGAACTGGTTGTTAGTGAGGAGAAATTCACACACATTTTGGTGAGCAGAAGTGAAGTGTTCTGTAGTGAGTGGTGTGTGAGTAGGAAAAGCCATGTGTGTTTTCCTATCTCTTATGATAACAACCATAGGCATCAATAGAGACCTGCATGGTATGATGAGATGCAGGGACAATGAGAGCTCTGCATGGTATTCTGAGATGCATGGTATGCTGAGATGAATGGTATGCTGAGAGCCCTGCATGGTATGCTGAGATGCATGGTATGCTCAGATGCATGGTACAATGAGATGCACGGTACGATGAGAGCCCTACATGGTATGCTGAGATGCATGGTATGATGAAATGCAGGGATGATGAGAGCTCTGCATGGGGTGCTGAGATGCACGGTACACTGAGATACATGGCACGCTGAGATGCATGGTACAATGAGATGCATGGTATGCTGAGATGCATGGTACGATGAGATGCATGGCACGATGAGAGGCATGGCACGATGAGATGCATGGTACGATGAGATGCATGGTACGATGAGAGCCCTACATGATAGGCTGAGATGCATGGCATGATGAGATGCAGGGAAGATGAGAGCTCTGCAAGGTACTCTGAGATGCACGGTACGCTGAGATGAGTGACACCATGATGAGATGCATGGTACACTGAGATGCATGGTATGAAAAGATGCAGGGTCGACGAGAGCCCTGCATGGTACAATGAGATGCAGGGATGCAGGGCCTTAACAAAATGCAAATGCAAATGCCTGCAGGTGACATGCAGAATGAAACCAGGAGTGTGGAAGGAAACCACCAGGGCAGCCCAAGGATGGCAAGTGGTATTGGACCACTGGTGCCTGGGAAGCAATAGGAACTGGGATACATCAGAGGACCTGCCTTGTCTCCAGCTGGAGCCCCCACTTGGATGGGGCCTGCTACTGCTATGTAGGAACTGCAGGCACAGATCATCTGATACTTCAGAAGAAGCTAATGATCTTGACTTGTAACACGACATTCTTGATTACTGGTTCAATGTGTTGTAACACCAATGAGCTTAACAAAAATTTGAGGTTTCTGGCTCATGGCTTCCTGCTTACAGGACCTGTATCAAGAATGGTTTTCAACCTTTCTTCTCGCGGACCCTTTGGAAATGCAATGAATACAAGTCAAAAGAAAAGCCCCGGTGTGAGAAGATATCTGCAATTCATGTAACTGCCAAGGATTGATTTCTAGACTATATTAAAATGAAACCCAACAAAAAACCCTTTATGAATCAATAAATTAAAAACAATACAACCCAATGGAAAAATGGGCAATAGACTTGAACTGTACTTTACAGAAAGGACACCCTAATGGCCAATAAATGTATTAAAAGTGTCAGATCTTATTAATCATCAAATAAATGCAAATTTAGCAAAAACATTGCCCATACACACACCTACAGGACTGGCAAAAGTGAATCTACCTAACAATACCAACACTGGCGAAGATGTGGAAGAACTGGCACTCTCATGCTGGTGGGAGTGTAAACAGGTAGAAACACTGTGAAAAATGGTTGGATTACCAATAGTCATCTTGCTTTTTAAACCTTAGGAGGATAATGATCTGGCTTTGGTGTATTAAAGCTTAATTATTTATGCTTGTCTGGTAAAACTGAGTATACACATACCCCATGACCTGACAATCTCACTCCCAATTATTTTCTTTAAACAATCTCTTGCGTGTCCACGGAACATTGTTCTTAATAGTCAAAACCTAGAAATAGCCCAAGGTGTCCAGAAACCTGTGTGCTGCATTGAGTTACATGATGGAAGACCAGGGTGCAGAGAAACAGAGAAAACCGTAGGTCCACACGTGGGCAGGAATAAATCTCAAAAGATCCCCTATATATTTATAGCATAAATTCACTAGAAGTTCAAAACCGGGCACGACTAAACAATATGTTGTTTTGGAATACATTCATAGGTGGGAAAACTATAAAGAAAGCCAGGGGAACGATAATTTTACAAAAATTGGGATAATAGTTATCTCTGGGGGAGAAGGGAGGTACAATCCTGGAGGACCTACGGGAGGAGGTTTCCAAAACATTGACAGGTTCCTATTTCTCTATCTGTATGGTTGGTACGCAAGTGACCACACCTATGTGGTGAAGCCTCCATAAAAATCCCTGAATGACAGGGTTTGGAGAGTTTCTGGATTGCTGAACGCACGGAGGTCCCTGGAGGGCAGTGCGCCCAAGAGGGCATGGAAGTTCCGCGCCCCTTCTCCCTTACCTCGCTCTATGCATCTGTTCCATCTGGTTGTTTCATTATTCTTTATATTAGACACATACACTTTATATATGCTTCTTTATATTTCACAACAAAGCAAATGCAAGAAAAAAATCAATGAATCTTCCTTTTACCATTAAAATTCTGATGAAATCCATGGACCCTATTTCCCAAACAATTAAAAAAAGATCCAGACATTTCATTTGAATACAGAGGGTTCATCGACCCCTTAAAGATCCCCTATGGGAAGGTTCCACATCTGGTGTTACAGTTGATTCACACCCCCATAAATCCTTGAGGCAGTGGCCATCTTTATCCAGAGCAGCAATGTGGCCCAGGAAACAACCTGGGCTGGGATGGTCCAGTGACGTCAGAACCAAGCCCGCACCCCTAAAGAGGAACTCTGCAAGTAGGCAGATCCCCCACAGTCAAACCTAGCCCCCTTTCCTCCCTACCTGGAGCATTTCCAGCTCCCTAGATCCCACGATCCTCCCTCTGCCTCCTCCTTCAGGGCCACACCTTTGGCCAACACGTCTAGCTGCTGGGGCCTCTGCAACATAAAAAAGCAGAGTCCTTTGGGGAAGAGGAGAGTAAGGAAACACCAGAAGGCAGCTAATTACTTGTGTTACAAATAGTCATCTTGCTTTTTAAACCTTAGGAAGATAATGATCTGTTTTTGGTGTATTCAAGCTTAATTGTTTAAGAGGGGGAATAAAAATCAGCTTCAAAACAGGGGGAGCCTAGAAGAAGAAGAAACGCCCTTAGAAGCAGTGTTGCGAGCTAGAATGGGACGACTTGCCATGTGGCATCGGGGAAGACACTTCCTCCCTCTGGGCTTCAGTTGCCCATCTGTTCAACGGAGGAGTTGCACTTCTAGAAGATGCCTAAGTCATCTGCACCCCTGACGTCGCGGGGTTCTCTGGTCACCAGCTTCATTTCTCTCTGCTCTGGAACTGTGCCAGATGGAGGCTTCCTCATAACCCAGTGCCTGACACATGGTAGGTGCCCAACTAATAGCGTGGATGACTTGTACTGTGCTTACTCTTGTTCCCTAGTCCTCACACAGCCTATCGCAGACATGAGCCTTTAGCTGGTCCTCAATACTGCGTTCCTCATCCCTAAAATGGGAGGAACCATGTAGGGCCAATGTGAGAATTAGATAAAGTATGTGCAAGCCCCTTGCCCAGTGCCTAGCACACACTAGGTACAATTTAAATGGTCCCCATCTTTTTTGTCCTTGTTCATCATTCACCTGAAAAAGTTCGTCTGTTCTGGCTAATCCTGGTCCACTCCCTGCATACACAGACACAAGCACACGCGCGTGCACACAGACACATACACACAGACACACATGCAGACACATGCTCTTTCTTATGGAGCAGCTGCTTCCTCCCCAGGACTGACCATCATCCCACTGGATGTCCAGACAGTGCTGGGCAGCCAGGCACTGACTCGGCCAGTTACTGCGGATGGCCAAGAACTGCTGGTGGAAACAGAAAGCTAAGGTTCTACACCTCTCTGGATCCCTCAAGAGCCTCTATGTGTTAGACACAGCCACCAGGGTAATTGGGGGCCCCCAACACCTACACAACACCACATCTCCCTCGGGTCAAGGTCCACAAATGTTAAGTCAAAAAGTGAGGGTGATTCTGACTGAGGAGTGTCTCTTGGACGGTGTTGGCTGTTAAGTAAGGTCAGAGGTGGGGGATAGGGAGAGAAGGCCAGACAGAGAAGAGAGGAGGAAGGAAGAGGAAGAGGAAGAGGAGAAAGGTGGCAGGAAGGTAAAGAGGGGAGGAGGAAAGACAGAGATGGAGGGAAGAAAAGCAGCAGAGAGACAGATGGGGCATAGAAAGTGGAAAAGGGAACTTCAGGTCCTGGGGTGAGGGCTTTGGACACATTTGAATTTTAAATTAGCAGCTTGCCTTGGCCTGTTCCTCTGATTTGGCCTGGGTCTAGGCAGCTGATCAAGAAAGTGAACCTCTGCTGACCTCCATATGAGACTGATTGTTGGCTGGGGCTGCCCACTGCTTTTCTCACACTCAAAGAGAAACCCACACTCAGTCTCCTGGGGTGTAGACCACTGAAGACCGGGGACCAGGGCTCCCCATCTGAATGGTCAGAGGGAGGCTGCTGCAGCCCCAGCCCCAGTCCCTGCCAGCTGGCCCTCCCCATATAGGCTTCCAGGTGGTCACTGGGATGACTGTCACCAGCCCCGGGCACCGAACGATCCCTTGAGATTTTCTACACCCACCCAGGTCTTTGGAAAGAGTCCTTTTTAAAACTGCCTCCCAATTCCCGAATTTGAGTGAGCCTGTCTCCTGCCAGGAGCGATCTGAAACGAGCAAAGAGTTTATACTCTTTACGTCAGCCTTGCTTCCAGGCCATCCCATTTCCAGCTAAGGAAACTGAAGCCCAGAAGGTCAGAGATGGGGAGTGATTTGTCCGAGGTTGCACAGCTAGGGATGGGGGAGCGGGGACTGGAAACTGCCCCAGCTGGATGTTTACATTACTAGGGCTTCAGAGAGACAGGGTGGTTCAGCAAAGGTGGACCAGGTCAGAGGTCAGGAAGGACTAAAGTTAACACTGCCACTGCCTATCTGGGTTCTCCTTATGCTGCAACCTCAGAGGCAGCCAGGAAACCCGCCTTCCTCACTCCCCACATCCACTACCCTCTACCTTCTGTCCCCACAACCAGTGCCTGGGGTCAGACTCTCTCATTCCCTCCCTCGTGGGCATGGCCAAAGCCTCCTGGCTGGCCTCCTGTCTCCATCAGCCTCACTACAGTGGGAGGGGCCTTTCTAGAGGGATCTTTCTAGCTCACTCTGATGCTCCTCCTTCCTAGGATCTGTCTCTGCATCCCCAGTGCCTGTGGAACAAACTCCAAAATCCTTTGGTATCAGAACCCTTCCCAGCTGGCCTTCTGCACCTTGCAGCTCAGCTGTGCCCTGCCATTCTGCACCTCCATGCCTTTGAGCAGACTTTCTCCACCCCCAGCAACCCTCCTTGGAGTCTTCTGTTCCCCATCAACGTCCACATGTCCCTCAAGATCCAGCCAAAGCGTGGTGCAGGGCAGGGTCTCAGTTCCACCTCCACCCCACCTCCCCTGCCCCCAACGCACACAGAGACCACCCCTCCCACTGTTGTCCCCACCTAGAATCTGTGTTCTTGCTTCTGGTGCAGCGTTTTTTGTTTTTTTGTGTGTGTGTTTTTTTCCCCCCGCTGTCTCAACTCCCTCAGAGAATGAACCATGGCTATACATCCAAAATAATCCATGGCTCTCCAGGCCTGGCATCACAATCGCATTGTGTCTTTCTCTCTTGCCATGGCACAAGCTTCTGAAGGATAGGAATGTGTCTTCATCCTCCAGACCTCCAGGCCTGAGGGCAGGGCCTGGTCCCCAACAGTGCTAAATACATTTTCCCTGGCTGAGCCACTGAGGACGGGTGATCCTCGACTGCACGAGTGAGGACTCTTCGGGCCCGCGGCTGCTGTGCAGCCTTGGGCAAGCCCCTGAGCCTCTCTGTGCCCATTTCCCTTTCCTTAAGTCTGGGGAGTAAGATCCTCTGCTTGCTCGTAAACATTTAGCTATCCTTTTCCTCCCTTTCCTCAGAGCCTAGGCCTTCTCCGAAGGGCTCAGACACTTTGTATTTTATGTGTATCCGGTGCCTTTAGAAAATTCTCCTCTTTGGGTTTGCTAAACCCTTCTGCAACGGCTTTATTCACACACAGAGGAGAGCTGGTTGGATCATGGAGGGACTGCTGATGGAGCCTGGGAGCCCCCAGTGCATACCCACGTGAGTTCTCTTGTCCGTCAAGGGCTCCAGCTCTTAAGCAAGCGGGATGGGCCACGGGAACCCCAGGCCTGTGGAGGCATCCTGGCCAAGGTCTCCACACCCTCCGGAAACCCAGCTGGGGGCATCCTGGATGGGGCTCTGCCTCTTCATAGAAACATCAAGCAGGGTTCAGAGCAGCCGACATCATTCTCTTCCTGTGATTCGCTTTTCCCTGGTGCCCCCACCACCACCCCCAGCCTCCCCACCAATGTGCTGCCCCTCGCCGAGGTGGAAGTCATCCAGAAGCAAGGCTCTGTGAGGTATCTGGCTGGTGGACGACACCCCCCTGGGAAAACCTGGCCTCCCCCATCGCCTCATTACAGCCAGCTTTCCCATACACTGCCTCTGATTCACAAATCCCAGGAAGCCAGGAAGCCATCCACTTACAATAACGTGACTTATGATTTATGGTTATCATTACCAGGCCTTTTTCTTCTGTTTCTTTTTTTTCAAAACATCTGATTTAATGGGGAAAATGCTATCCAGAGGAGCTGTGGGCTGTAAAAATGCAATAGCAAGGAAAAAAAATGCTGCTAATGGCCTCTTCTAGTAACAGACCCTCAGAGATCAAGTCTCAGGGTTGTAACCGAGGCTTCTCAAGAGCTGGCCTGAGAAACAGACCGGGGCTCAGCTGCAGCCCAGAGGTAACCTCAGAAAGCTGGGCCTCCTTTAAGACTTGTCTCTGCCTCCTCACCTTCCATTTAAGAGGACCCTTAAAACAGAAAGGCAGATCCCATCTCCTCCTGCTTTTCTTCACCTTCGGGCCTCACCTGGCCACACAGCGATGAAAGGGAGGGAGGGAGCCTGGACTCTGGGGCCAGCAGCCTCTTGCCAGGCTTCTTGGCTGTTGGGGGCACCCAGCAGCTGCTGCTGGAGCTTTCAGACCTGCTTCTTCTCCTGAAATACAGGATCGACAACCCGAACACAAAGGCATCTCCTTTAACTCCTCTGAGCAGCCTGGGGTAATGGGAGCCCTGCTGTGTAGGACCCAGGATGCCTGGGTTCAGGTACTTGCTGTGTGACCCTGGGCAAGTCCCTTCACCCTCCAGATTTCCTTCTCCAGAAGATGAGGGAGGTGGACGAGATGATCATCTTAGGGACTTCTGGCTCAGCAGGGCAGGCAGGATTATGCCAGTTTTCTCTTCCTTGTGGAAATATAAGCTCTAAGAGTGCTGGATTCTGTTTCCCCTTAGCTGTGTGTATTTCACATGTGAATTCTGCAGAGCAGTAATTGGTGGCCTGAAGGGGGGACTAAGAATGACTCTGAGACCCCAGCTCAGCTGAGCTTGTCCAGGGCACCTCAGCTTCCCCACTCCGCCCACACGGTAAGCTCCTCCCAACTCTTGCTGGCAGGAAAGACATGTTCCTGGAGCCCACTGTTCCCATCCTCAGATGGGCCAGCAGGGCTAAGCATCCCTGGGATTCCTGCCTCCTGCGTACTCTCAGGAGAAGCAGGCCTGGCCCACTCTGGGACTCAGGCCCCAGGGACGGCTGCCTCCCCTCTGAGAGGCTCAGTCCTCAAGGGTAGGCGGTTGACTGCTCCAAGCCCACATCTGGATGGGTCTCTCAAAGCTCTGGCTGCCTCCGGAAGCAGAAAAGCAAACAGGCAGTTTCTAAAAACCAAATATTTTGCTTTTGATGGGTTGAAGGTCAGGATGGATAAACAGACTAAAGAGTTCTCCTACCAAAGGAGGTCACAAGCTGAGGGGCTGACTTCTGGACTGGACAGTGATTTAGCATCCTGCTGCCCCACCTGGACCTACCCAAGGGGACAGAAGTGCCCTGAGAGGCTAAAAGGGAGGACAGAATACAGCCAAGAGCACACTCCCCTCTCCTCCTCCAACCCCCTCCAATCCCCCCACTCCCCAGCCCCAAGGCTATTGCTGGGCAGGAGAGGCTCAGGCAGTCTTTAGCGCAGGCCTCTCTCCTGGGCACCTGCTGATTAGATCCCTGCTCCCACTCTCCCCGCGCCTCCCTGCGATGTATCAGAAATAAAACTCAACCTCTCACCCAAACCTGCTCCTCCGTGGGCTCAAGACCGAGCTGTGGGGGTCATCCTAGGCCCCTGCTTCCCCCTTCATTCCTGCCCTGTGGGCTCTGTCTCCTCAGCCCCCTCAACCCGTTCCTTCCTCATCATCACGCTACCCCCGCCCCTCTCCTGGCCCCCCATCATCTGCAGAGCGTCCCGTCCAGGAGCCCTCAGTGGTCCCCCACCACCAGTGTGGCTCTCTCAGCAATGCAGGGCTGAGGGCAGACCCTCCGTGGACAGCCTGTTTGGAGGGGGGTGAGAATGTGGGTTGGGGGCTGCTGTGGCTGGGAGGACCCAGAGGAGGGCATGAGGCAGGAAGGTTGCTCTTCACAGCGAAGTGGGACGAGATTGGAGAGAAAGGAGCCAGAGGCCGAGGCGGGGGTGGCGGAGGTTAGAGGCCCACCCTGCCAGCCGCTGGTGGTGTGCCCACGCAATACCAGTTGCTCCCGTGTGATTCAGGCAGAGCTACTCTCCACCCAGAGCCCAACAGCTCCCAAGCACTTATTTGCTCACAGCGTGTGGGAAGGGATGAGTGGTTAGAATTTATTAAGCCTGTGCAGGGGCTGGGTTCTGTGAGGACAGGGAGGCACAGAGAGGTTGCAAAACTTGCCAGCATCAGACAGTAGGGGGCGGAGGCAGGCTTTGAAGCCAGGTTTCTCGAACCCTCATTCACTCTATCACAGTGGAAGCAGCTACTTAAACTGTGCCTCAGTTTCTTCAACTTCAAAAATGGATGGGGATGATGATCATTTCACCATCTCAAAGCAGTGATGAGGATCAGAGACGATGCTCGTGTAAGTCAAGGTCAAAAGCGCCAAAGCAAGATGGTCAGGGAGGGTCCTGGGACCCTAACTCCAGTCTGTGAGTCCCAGAGTACTTTAGCAGGCACTGAGCTTCCTCCTACCATCATCACCACCATCACTGTCCCCATTAATGCAAATATTATAGAAGGATAATGGGAGAGTCTGAGAAACTGAGATTCCTGCCTCCCAGGCCCTTATGTTCTAGGAGAGTAACAGATCAGAGAGAAAAACTAGAAGCAGCACCAATCCAAAAATGAGTGTGGGGTTGGGACTGGGCATACGGGCTTGCCAGGGGTCTGGGCAGGGTGCACACTATGCCTGTGGCTGGCACACTGCAGACCACGGGGCTCAGCTTGGTTTGAGATGGTTTGTACCTTGCTCTGCCCTCAGACAGGGAGCTCCGGGGGACATCTGAGGCCTGGGAGCCAGTTCGCAATTTTTACAAAGCACAGAATGAGAAAGGGTGCTGCCTCATCAGGAAGGTGCATTCCAAGAAACAATCTGGTCTTTGTAATAATCATTTTTTTCATGACTGTCTAAAATTCTACTGGTGCGTACACCATAATTTAATGTGCTGCAACAAGGAAAATGCTTATGATAGAATAGTAAGGGAATAGAGCAGACGGCAAAATGGCCCTTTCCTTCTGGCTACACGCATTTAATAGTCTACCCGCCATGGAAGGGAGCTGGCCAACACAAAAGCCGTTTTACAGGGCAGTTCTTTCCCACAATGCTGTTTAATATTGCTGCTGCACTGTTTTTGGTTTTTGTTTTTCGGTTGTGTTTTGGGCCTTCCGGAAGCCATAACAACTTTCCAGCCTTCTTGGCAAACTCTGTAAGTAACTTTTGGGAAGGAGAGGTGAAAAGGGGGCACTGTCTGGTTTTGTAGAGAAGCAACTGAGTAAACCCATGAATAAACACATAACACACAGCAAGAACCCCTCCACCTCCTGTTTGCACCCAGTGAGCTGGCGGGTGAGGCTAAGCCTGAAGGAGAGAGTCGGGGAGACAGCTGGCTACATCCATAACCAGGCTCCCTGGGCGTCACGATGCTAGGGACAAGGATCTCCACTGGGACCAGCATTGCTATTGGTGTTTTAACTCTGTCGGGGGTGACAGACAGTGTGAAGGGACCCTGCCTAATCACGATTAAATTTAAAATCCTGATTTTGCTAAATACTAAAGAGATGTCCCAGTGTAACTCCCAAACTACTCTACTGGCTCAGGGAGAGGAAGACACCTCCCGCTCAGGGAATAAAATCATATTCTACAAAGGGACATTTAGGACTCTAGGGTGTAGCCCCTCATCAGGGATTCCAGAGCTCTTTCCAGCATCTCCACGGCTGAGACCTGTCCCTGTGGGAGAGGCTGAGTGACCCAGGACAGGGGCAGCTCTCCTCTGTGACCAGATAACCTGGGCCACATTTTACCTTCTGCAAGTCAGGGGAACTCTCCAAGCCTCAGTGTCTTCGTCTATAAAATGGGGCTGCCAGTTCCTGCCTTGCCCACCTCCCAGGATTCTTGTGAGGCTTTCAAATCTGAGCATGGATATGAAAGTGCTTTGGAGATGGTTAAACTGGGATGTTATCAGGAAGGTTTGTTCCTATGCAACTGGCAGACTCTGCTTGCCAAAAATCACAGTGTTTGTGAAATCTGCACCAAAGGCATGTGGCTACCCATTCTCCTTGTCTCCCTCCACTGGGAAGATATCCTGGCAAAAAATTCAGGCAATCTGGGCTGAGGAAGATAAGCAGAGGCTTTTTGGGGGAAAATTTGAACAACCACCACTACAAATAAACAACAACAAAAAAGTCATTTGGAGCACTTTGGTGTCATGCACTTTACATCCAATGTCTTTTCTAGTCCTTACCACAATCCGATGGGGTAGAAACTGTGCCTTTTGTAGATGGGGACACTGAGGCACAGAGTGGTTAAGTAGCTAACTGCAGGTCACACAGCTGGGATAGGATTCCAGGACTGTCTGACTCTGGAGGTCACAACCTCTGCCACTAAGCAAATTGCCTCTCTGTTTGGGCAGCAGCCCTGGTGGCCACAGAGAAGAGGAAAACAGAGGTTGCTTTTGCTTTTCAATGAAAGCACAGAGATCCGTGGGGCTGTGAGGGTGGGCAACATCTCTGTAGCAGTCAGCTGTTGCTGCGTAACAAACCATCACAAAACTCAGTGCCTAGAAACAATAACCATTCATTGTTACTCACAGTCTATAGGATGGCTGAGTGATTCTTCCATTCTCTGTGGTGAGGTGGAGGTTGGGTAGACAGCTGTGCTGATCTTGGCTGTAGTCTGGTCTGGGAAATCTTGGCTCTTACTCACAGGTCTTCTGAAGCCTTCCAGCAAGTTAGCCTGAACACATTCATAAGACAAAGGCAGAAGAGCAAAAGGAACATGAAAATACACCGGTGTTTTTGCAAGCTCTGCTTGAACCCAGTTGGTGACTATTCCATTGGCCAAAGTAAATCATAGGGCCAAGCCAGAGTCAATGATCTGGGAGGAACTACTAAAGGGCAAGAACACACAGAGGCATGAGAAACTGGGGGCATCATTAATATCCACCCTTCTGGAGGCACAGTCCCTTTGCAGAGAACCTTCCCTGTGGGCAATGCCAAACCCCTTCCAAAGCCCTCTCCTCTTCACGCTGCCATTTAATTCCCACCACAACCCTGGGAGGTGGCACAAAGCAGATGGACATTTCTGCCCTTTTGCACATGACGACACTGAGATCACCCAGCAAGTGCATAGCAGAGTCCCAACAAAAACCTGAGTCTCCCAAAACCCACATGGGCTCTTTCCAGAACACCAGCCCCCTGATTAATCTAATTCTACAGATCCTTTTTCCCCCCAATACCTTCAAAGAAGTCCTGTCCCCACCCCCCTACACCCACTCCTGGGCTTTCTCAGCCCTCAGCTGCATTCTCCCTCCTCCTGCAAGATTCTGGCCACCTCTCTGCCCTTACCCTTTGCGAGCTCTTCCTCCATTTGCAAGAAGCCCTAGCAGAATGGGGAAGCATGCCATTAAATGGTTAAAATTCCCAGTCTCTCATAAATATTTCATGAAAAATATCTGCTGAGATAACCCCAGACTGTTGATGTCGACATTATTGCACCTGCACATTTTAATTGGTCCAAGAGAGCTGGCCCATAATTGGTGCCTGAAAATCGGCACAAACCTGACTTGGTTGTAAATCGAAAGATTGGGCTCTACAGAGAATTTGGCATTTTAACTCTGATGTGGCCAAGGGACTGGAAAGGGTGGGTGAGGGTCAGATAGGGAAAAGAGGAAGAGGGGTACACCCCACTCAAATGTGCCAAGCCTCCAGAGGCCGCTAGTCCAAGCTTATTGTTCTGCATGGCTCTGGAAGCAAAGTGATGGCATAGAGGCTCAGTATCTGCGAGGGAGGTGAGCCTAGTGGTTAGAAGCACTGGCTTGAGAGCTGGGTCTCCTAACATTTTCTATGCCATGACCCCTGCGACCGGCTGCTAGAGACTGTGGATCCTTTCTCAAAACAATGTTTTTAAATGCGTAAAGTATGCATGATTACAAAGCAAGTCAATTATATATATTTCCAAAAATAATTTAAAAATGTAAAATTAGAGGCTGGGCATGGTGGCTCATGCCTGTAATCCCAGCGCTTTAGGAGGCTGAGGCAGGCAGATCACCTGAGGTCAGGAGTTCAAGACCAGCCTGGCCAACATGGTGAAACCCCCTCCACTAAAAATACAAAAATTAGCCTGGTGTGGTGGTGCACACCTGTAGTCCTAGCTACCCAGATAGCTGAGGCAGGAGAATTGCTTGAACCCAAAAGGTGGAGGTTACAGTGAGCCAAGATCGTGCCATTGCATTCCAGCCTGGGTGATAAGAACAAAACTCCGTCTCAAAAAAAATAAATACATAAAAGTGGGATATAGCAATATATGTGCATTAAATTATTTATTAATGCATTACATTATAAGATCTAACATCAGGTCTACTAACTACTGTAATTTCAGAGTAGTGATGAGCACAAATGATAGTTCAAGATCTTTGTCACAATTACAGTGTGATGTGAAAATACCTGTGGTTTCCAGTGGCAATGAAGTCACAGGTGCTGTAAACAGAACTGTGGTATGTTGCTTACATTTGCACTTGAAGGAAATGCTACATTTTAGTTACAAGTGAGTGAACATAAAGTTGTATTTTGTTCCCACCCAAGTTCACAGACACCCCTCCCCCTACCCACCAACCCCCAGTTAAGGACCCAGCCTCAGAGCTTGCCAGCTCTGGTATTTACAGCTGGGTAGCCTTGACTTCCTTTGGCTTTGAGTTCTTCCTCTACAAAATGGGCTTTGGAGGCAGACTGAGCCAGCTTTAAAAACTGCTCTGCCACTTGGGGGTGCTCACTAAGCCTCAGTTCACTGGTTGGAGGATGCGGTTCCTGACAGCAACTTCCTCACGTGCGGTTCTGGGACTTGGATGAGATACTGTGGGCAAAAGGCTCAAAACACATCAACCCACTGCAGCCTCAAGGAGCGACCTGGTGCCCAGCATCCAGCCTGGGCTGCTCAGTGTCGCCCCAGCCAACCTCGAGTGCTGGATACATGCACATCTTCTGTCCCGTGTGCATCCCCTGTGCTGGACTCTGTGGCTTCCCACCCCTGTCCAGCCCGAGGGCCCCAGAACTCAGGGACGCATCTGTCTCCAGACTAGAGCTATTCAAGGCCCTTTCAAATCAGTGCCCCTCAAGTGGCTAGGATAGGGAAGCCAGACACAGACCCATGTGGTAACTGGTGTATCTCGGCATTAGGTGAAAGCCCCACCTTTAGGATGATAAATACGTTTCTAACTCTTCAAACTGGGTGCTGGTGCACAGAGGCATCACCTCCCCCCTCTCCTGTGTCTGCTAAGGGGCCTGGTGTGCAGGCATCAGGTGTCTACAGGCTCTGGAGGGCTCGGAGTTCCCCCACCCCTGCCACTTCACACCAGCTCTGTGGTGGTAGGCGCAGGACAGTCCTCAAAAGTGACAGCCCCATTCAGTAGGCAAGGCTGGGCAGTGACTGATCTTGGACCCACTGGCCCTCTCCAGGCCTCATGTAGACACACGAGGTACTGGGGCATCTATTATGGAGTGTCAGGGAAGGTTGCCATGGCTACCTCCCCCTTCAGGCTCCCACTCAGCCCAAGCCCACCCTGTCATTGACTGTCAGCTTCAGAGTCAGCCAGAGCCAAGCGGCAGCCCCTCCTCATCCTTCTCTGCTCAGAGGTGACCCCTCTGGAAGGCAGCTGCTCATACCCCCAAATCCTGGGGGAGCCCCTCCATTGCCCAGGAGATCCCTCTTCCTCTGGCACTTGCTGTGGGCTCTGGGGGGAGCCATCATCATCTTTCAGAGGCCTGCAGGGCCTATTAGTGCCAAAGACAGTGAGAGATGCTGGCTGGGGGAGCTGGGGCTTGGGGAGGGAGCTGTGGGCTGGCGTTGGGGAGGTGGAATCCTCTTGGGAGCACATCTGGCAGGCCCAGGTTGGGTAATTATGGGAGGAGGGATGGATGGCCATGAAGAATAGGGGCCAATGCCCCCAGCAGCCCTGGGTATTTGCAGGTTTCTGCTGCCAAGCTTCTTACAGCCCCCAGCTGGGACAAGTGAAGGGGGAGACTGTACTCCCTGGATGCCTACTACTTGCAAGCTTGCTTTATGGACACGACCTCATACTATGTCATGATGACTCTCTGAGGTAGGGGTGCTGTTTGATTCCCATTTTACAAACAGGAAACTGAGGCTTAGAAAGGTTACACGATTTGCTTACGGTGACAAAGCTGGGAAGTGATGGGAACCAGAATTCAAACCCAGACCTGCTAACACTTGAGACCTCCATGAACCATGGAATTCCCACTGCACGCCTGACTCTCAGAAGCTGCCTACCAGCTCCCAAGAAGCATCTCTGCACCGGGCACTGCTCTGCGCTGTGCAAGCATCCTACCTGCTCAGATCCCCACGGATTCTCTACTTTATAGAAGTGGACACTGAGACTCAATGAGGCCATGTCACAGGTCCAAGGTCACACCACTAGCAAGGAGTGGGCATTTCACCTGGATTTGTCCATCTCCAAAGACAGTGATCAAAGTTCAACTCAATTCAACAAATACTAATTGAACACTTGCTACGTGTCCAGCCTTGACCTAGGTGCTGCCACCAGAGCAGTGAGCTTACCAGGACCCACCTTCCTAGAGCTTCCCTCGTAGTTGTGGGGAACAGACAAGAATAACATAATCATAACATAAATCATCTAGAGTATCAGAAGTGATAAGTACGAGGGGGAAAGCAGAGCTGGGTAAACAGGGCTGGGTGAGCCAGGAGTGCAGTAGGAGGGGGCTAGGCATTAAAGAGGGCAGACAGGGCAGGCCCCAGTGCAAAGGAGGGAGGGAAGAAGGGAGGGAGGGAACCAGGTGAATAGCAGTACCTGCTGCATCACAGGTGCTTAATGAATAGATGCTGAAAGAATGAACTCATCATAGGAAGTGCCTGGTGGAGAGTAATGCGGTGCCGGCCATGAATAACAACAGCTGCCTCCTATAAGCACCTAATAGGTGCCTGGGCTCCCATTGGCACTTTACACACTTTACTCCTTTTCCTTACTTGTTCTTCATGGTGTGTGTGTGGACGCAACATTCAGGGCTCGATTGCTGTCTGTGGACTTACAGGTGACAGGAATACAGAAGTGAAGCATGGGGCCTCACACCATGCCTGCCATGAGACGAGCCCTCAGTGTTAGCTCGTTCCCCAAGATGGCTCAGTTCTGCTCCCTCTGGGACTTCTGACTCTTCTGCAAGGGAGAAAGCTGCCAACCACAGAGATGTGTGCTGGACAGAACAGACACTCTTGTGGGTGTGGGTTGTGGCTTTGTGGTTAGGAGCCAATGAAGGGGCTGGGCCTCTGGCTCTAAAAGGAAAGTCCAGGGAATCAGGTTCCTCTCCAGCCTGCTCAGGGCATCTCAGCACAGCCTCAATCACTGTCTGCTGAGAGACCGGCAGAGGTGGTATTTTTGAGGTTAATGCCCAGTGAGATTTGGGGGTTGGGGGCAGTTGGAACATTATCTGTAGACTCGGCTGGCCGGGGAAATCCTGACAGTACTGCAAAAGTAAACGGTGCTTTCCTATAATTAGATACATATTTATTTTAAAAGGTTATAATTTCCTACTGGTTTGCTGCTTGATAAATACAGAGTTTATTATTTTTTTTCTTCACTGAAGCTCAAGAAAAACAAATCCAGGTTTGGACATGAATAGGAATGTCAGGATGACTCCGGGCAGCAGTTTTCTCCCAAACCCCACCAAATGCAAGTGCAAGATTGGATGGGCTGGAGTGAGCTCGGCATGTATAAGATTTTGGGGGCAGGCAGGCAGAAGGGCGAGAGGAGAGGGCTTTCCGAGTATTGCTTATAAAGAGTGACATAATTACTGCCCTGCAATTCCCTCCTACATGCTTGTACTCCTGCACTACCCTCTGCCTGGGATGCCCTTCCTTTTCCATAGCTAAATCCTGTCAATGTATGGTTGAAAGGCCACCTCCTCCAGGAAGCCGCTGAGGATTCCTCTGCTTGGCAAGAACTCTTTATTCTGAATGCTCACAGCCTGTCCCCAGTTCCTCTAAGGTAGTTGCCACAGTGCATTGTGGTTACTTGGCATTGTACGTTGAACTGTGTCTCCACCTCCCCAACCCCCGAAGAAAGAGATGTTGAAGACCCAACCGCCCAGCACCTGTGAATGTGACCTTATTTGGAAATTTGGTCTTTTCAGACATAATTAGTTAAGATGAGGTCCTATTCAATTAGGTTGGGCCCTAATCCTACATGACTGGTACACTTATGACAAGGAGGAGAAGCGATACAGAGACAGACACACAGGAAGAAGGTCACGTGATGACAGAGGCCAAGGCTGGATTAATGTGTCTGTAAGCCAAGGAACACCAAGATGAATGGCCACCAGCAGAAGGCAGGCAGGGGCAAGGACGGATTCTACTTGGAGTCTCAGAGGGAGCATAGCCCTACTGACACCTCAATTTCAGACTTCCAGCCTCCAGACCTATGCGCAGATGCATTTTTGCAGTTTTAAGCCACTCAGATCATAGTGCTTTCTTGTAGCCACCCTGGGAAGTGAATGCACAGGAGGACAGGTCATTTCTTCCTCCTGGAGAAGGCTCACTGCCATCACAGCGTATGGCACAGCATAGGTGCTGAATCGACATCTATTGATGAGTGAATGGTTGGATGGATGGTCAGTCCCTGGAGAGGAGGATCCGGATCTGGCTGGTCTTTGTGTCCCCAGATTGCCTACTAAGGACAAATGCCCTGTCCTAGTTCATGTTCCCGTGTCCTCCAGTCCGGATCTCCACAGTAGACAGTCAGCTGGCCTCCGTGCCTCCACTCTCATCTCCCAGCCAACTTCCTCAAACTTTGCTGAACTCTTAGGTCATTCCAAGAGTGGAATAGGACTTTCCAATCCCTGGGCCAATGCCCACACTGTGTCCTTGGTCTGCAGTGCCCCTTCTCCCTTTCCCACCAGGTAGACCCCTACCCATCCTTCAAGCCTGAATGCCAACATTTGCTTCTCACTAGCTTCCCTGAACCGCCGCCATCCCTCGTCCCTGGCAGAATCATGTGTTGCCTCCTCTGTACTCCCTGGCTTTCCATGTCTGCTGCATCTAGGATAGCTCCTGTCACCCTGGCTTAGCTATTTGTTTGCTTCTCTGTCTGCCCTGCTGGCTTGTCAGTATCTTGAGGTGAAAGACCCTTCATTTCTCATCTGTGCCGTCATCGTGCCTGCCAACAAGTGGGGACATGTGGGTGTCTGAGGAATGAATGAGATGATCGGGTGCTTGAAAATCAGGCTGAGTGGGCTGGGTGCAGTGGCTCACGCCTGTAATCCCAGCACTTTGGGAGGCTGAGGCCAGTGGATCACGAGGTCAGGAGATCAAGACCATCCTGGCTAAAACAGTGAGACCCTGTCTCTACTAAAAATACAAAAAAATTAGCCAGGCGTGTTGGCACGTGCCTGTAGTCCCAGCCACTTGGGAAGCCTGAGGCAGGAGAATGGTGTGAACCCAGAAGGTGGAGCTTGCAGTGAGCCGAGATCGCGCCACTGCACGCCAGCCTGGGTGACAGAGTGAGACTCTATCTCAAAAAAAAAACCACACACACACACACACACACACACACACACACACACACGCACACATGAAAATCCGGCAGAGTGGGGAGGAGGAATGGTCCAGCCTCCTCTGTGGGGGCTCGTTAGGTGATTTTCACATCTGCGCCAGCTCCCTCCCAGGGCCAAGGGTCCCAAAAGACTAGTAGGCTTCTGGGGAGACCCGACAGGCAGAGCTAGAAGGGGCTTTAAAGTGATTTCCTGGGCTGGGTGTGGTGACTCATGCCTGTAATCTCAACACTGGGAGACCTGGGTGGGAGAACTGCTTGCTCCCAGGAGTTTGAGACCAGCCTGGGCAACATAGTGAGACCCTATCTCTACAAAAATGAAAAAATTAGCTAGGTGTGGTGGTGCATGCCTTTGGACCCAGCTACTCCGGAGGCTCGGGTGAGAAGATCACCTGAGCCCAGGAGGTCAAGGCTGCAGTGAACCATGATTGTGCCACCACAGTCCAGCCTGGGTGACAGAGTGAGATCCCGTATCCATAAATAAACAAACAAACAAACAAATAAATAAATAAATAAATGTATGTGACTTCCTAGCCTGCACATCTCAAATCAGAGATGAAAGAACCACAATCAGAGGAAAGGAAGAGGCTTGCCCCAGGTCACACAACCCACACGGGGGCATTCTCAGCTCAAAGTCACAAGATTTGACTAGTGCCTTGGTGTACTGGTGTATTAGTGTGTTGAGTCAATACAGCTCTTCCACATGAGGGGCTAGAATTGGAGGATTTGATGGGAAAGAAAAAGGGATAAAAGATCTAAGTCCCTCAAGAGGAGATGAGAGCTTAGACTCAGGTGTGCTTACTATGTGCTGGCCCTGGGCTAGGTGCTTTGACACTTTATTCGGAAGTCTCAGCACAGCCGTAGTAGGTAGGTAGCATTTACAGATTAAGAAAGAGAGGATCAGTTGCCCCAAGTCCTACAGGGAGAGCTGGGATTTGAACCTAAGCCTACCCTTCTCCAAAGGCCATGAGCTTCCTTCTCCACTGTGGTGGCTCCTCCTGTGAAGGGTACCGGAATCTGGGTCAGCTCAGCCTCAGAGGTGGCAGATCCTAAAGGGCAGCAGACTCTGTTTTCTCAGGTGCCTGGAGACCATCCTTGTGGCGTTGTTGTTGTTATTTTTGTTGTGTTTGTTTGTTTGTTTGTTTTGAGACGGAGTCTCGCTCTGTTGCCCAGGCTGGAGTGCAGTGGTGCAATCTTAGCTCACTGCAAGTTCCTTCTCCTGGGTTCATGCCATTCTCCTGCCTCAGCCTCCGGAGTAGCTGGGACTACAGGCGCCCGCCACCACGCCCGGCTAATTTTTTGTATTTTTAATAGAGATGGGGTTTCACTGTGTTAGCCAGGATGGTCTCGATCTCCTGACCTCCATCCTTGTGCTTTTTAAGTGGAGGAGAACACTCCGGAGTGCCCAGGACCTTGAAGAAGCACCTCTTCCAGGTGGTACAGTTAAGGCAAAAGAGAGGAGGAGGATAAGGATGCAGGCTGGGGGCTCAGGCTTGGAGGGTTCTATCCACAGTGTGATGGAGCTAACACAAGCAGCCACGTGGCTTTGGCCACATTAATGGGGGTGGAGTGTTTGGAAGGAAGGAGGTGATTGCTTGGGTAGGCCTTGTTGGGGCCGAACAAAAGCCTAAGCAGAGTCCGCTGCTGGGGCCTCATGCTGAGAGACACGGCTTGGTAAGAGGGCTGGGGATTTTTTATCCTAGGGAAGACACAGCAGGAAATGAAAACTGTCATCAATACCTCGAGGGCTCTCCAGTGGATGAGCAATTAGACAAATTCCTTCTGGTTCTGAGAGCTGGAGTGAGGACCCGCAGCTGGAGGGTACAGCTAGACAGGCTTCACGCCATCGCCCTTCTTCCAACACAAGGCGCTGCCTTGGAGGGAGCCAGGCCTCCATCCCGGGAGTCATTCAAGCGAGATGGGTCAACAGGTGACTCAGTGTGAAATGATGGGTGGGACCAGGTGCCTCACCTCTGAAAGAAACAGGAATACCTGGCCCCAGGAGACGCTCACAGCTCCACTCTCATTCTGAGTTTTCTATGGTGATACATTAATTACTTCCTAATAATTTAGATGCCCTGATCTTTCTAGATTTGACTAGTGCCTCTGAATTTCCCCTGATAGTGAGGTCTGGGAATCTATACCTTAAAGTGATTCTGGTATGCAGCCAGGTTTGAAAATTACTGTCTGGCCAGGAATGGTGACTCACACCTATAATCTCAGCACTTTGGGAGGCCGAGGCCAATGGATCACCTGAGGTTGGGAGTTCGAGACCAGCCTGACCAATATGGAGAAACCCTGTCTCTACTAAAAATGCAAAATTTAGCCAGCCTTGGTGGTGCATGTTTGTAATCCCAGCTACTCAGGATGCTGAGGCAGGAGAATTGCTTGAACCCAGGAGGGGGAGGTTGCAGTGAGCTGAGATCGTGCCATTGCACTCCAGCCTGGGCAACAAGAATGAAACTCAAAATAAATTTAAAAAAAAGAAAGAAAGAAAATTACTGTCTGTGAGGCCATGGGGGCAGCAACATCCCTCATCCCCTCCCTGCAACCTCCATTATACACTCAGTAACCAACATGCAGCCTTCAGCCCCAGGCCTGAGCCAGGTCCTGTGCTGCGGCAGGCTAAGAGGCTTTGACTGGCTGAGGCGGAGGTTACACCTAGTGGCTGGTGGCTTCCCATCATGATCTTCTGGGGAAGTGGGAACAAAATCTTACTACTGTGTGGTCTGGAATCTAAGATGAGTGGCAGCCTCTCCGAGGCCTGGGATATGTGTCTGGTACGTTTGCCAGTAACAGGGTGGGATGGTTCCCTTTATGGGTCAGCTTGGCTGAGCCACGGTTCCCAGATCCAGAGTTAAACATCATCCTAGCTGTTTCTGTGAGGGTGATTTGGGGTTGAGATTAACACTGAAATCAGTGAGCTTTGAGTAAAACGACTGCCCTCTGTAGCATGGGTGGGCTTCATCTCATCAGCTGACGACCTCGATAGAACAAAAGACTGACCTGCCCTGAGCAGGAGGGAATTCAGCCACAGACAGCCTTTGAGCTTGAGCTGCCCCATTGGTTCTGCCAGCCCATCCCGCAGATTCTGAACACACCAGCCTCCATCATTGTGTGAGCCAATTCCTTAAAATGAATCTTTCTCTCTATACACACCCCATTGGTTCTGTTTCTCTGGAGAACCCTAATACCCAGGGACATGGACCAAGGCAATCAGCAGAGAAATCACACAAAGGCAAGCTCTCTGGGCACCAGGAACTGCCAGGCACAAAGGAGGCACAGAGAATGTGAAAATTCATTCTGGCCAGGCACAGTGGCTCATGCCTGTAATCCCAGCACTTTGGGAAGACGAGGCGGCTGGATCACTTGAGGTCAGGAGTTCGAGACCAGCCTGGCTAACATGGCGAAACGCTGTCTCTACTAAAAATACAAAAAATTAGCTTGGCCTGGTGGCATGTGCCTGTAATTCCAGCTACTTGGGAGGCTGAGGCAGGAGGATCACTTGAGCCTGGGAGGTAGAGGTTGCAGTGAGCTGAGATCATGCCACTGCACTCCAGCCTGGGTGACAGAGTGAGACTCCATCTTAAAAAAAAAAAAAAAAACTCATTCTGCCAAAGCAATCTCCCTCTGCTCTGAAGCTGGCTTCAGAAATGCTGCGCACGGGCAGGCAGGGGGAATCACGTGAAGCTCCTTAGAACATCCTTGGGAAATGCAGAAGGAAGCCAATCAGAGACCCAGTCACTGGGGAGCCAGCAGGTGGGCCATGACGACTGATGGACAGTGTGCATGCCTGAACCTGTCTTGACCCAGGAGGGGATGCTGAGAGTAGGGAGTGGAGGGAAGAAGCCTCCAGGTGACTTGGAAAAACTAAATAGAGACAGAGACCCACAGAGGCCAGGGCCCACATCACCATGAGAACCCAGATGAAGAAAGTTCAGGGAGAATGCTCCCAAAACTCAAGACTCTCAAACCAAAAAGACCTTGAGGGGTCATTCAGTTCAGTCCTCTGCCTCCAGACTGGACAGCTGGCAGCCCAGGGCAGAGAAAGCCTTGTGATGGCAGTATTTGCAAAGAATATCAGAGAGGGATGGGAGGGGAGAGGAAGGGAGGGAACCTTGATGCCCGTGATGGCCATGACCTTGGAGGCTTTTGAGCATTTCCTGGGTGCCAGGCACTGAGCTGACAGCTTTCCATACATTGTCTCATTGAATATGAATGAATATGAAGTAGGTACCATTACTGTCCCCACTTTACAGATGAGGAGACTAAGGTACTAGTGAAGTAACTTACACAGGTAGAAAGTGGTAGGACTGAAATTTACACCCAGATCTACCTGATTCTGAAGTCCTTGTTCCTTATCACTGAGGAAGAAGAGAAGATAAGGGAGTTGGGGTGGGAAGAGAAGGAGCACAATTCTGTTATTTGATAAAGAAGTAGGCCCAGGAAAAACAAAGGATGTACTTGGGGCCTTGTGGCTGGTGGTACAGGCTGGGTGCGTGACTGAAGGCTGCAGGGCTGGACCAGGGCACACAGGACCATGACCCGAGAGGAGCAGGCCCAGCAGCCTGAGCAAGTGTGTTTTCAGGCCCTAGAGAAGGACTTGCTAAATCTCTCTCCTAACAAACCTGGAATTCCACTGTTTGTGTCCTCTTTCTCCTGGATTTCTCCTGAAAGTTTGAAAACCCCAGGGAGGCAGGGCACACGGAGTCCAACTCAAATATCTGCAGTAGGAGTACATTCGTCTGGTGACTTTTTCCAAATCTGGTGATCTAACTCCAAGCTACCACCTTAGTGTGGGCCTAGACAACAGGTTGGAGGAAAAACCACAGCAAGGGCTGGCCTAGGGAGCAGGGGAAAGAGGAGGGAAGGGCATCTAGATGCACCTTGAGGTATCCCTCAGGCTCCTTAGATCAGCATTTCCTAAGCCAAAAGTGCCACTTTCCTCCTCAGATCTGATCATCCACCCTGGCCAATGATGCTGCAATTCTGAGAGTCATCTCCGACTCACCCTTTCTCTCTCCCATCCCATCAACAACAAGGTCCTGCCAATTCTGCCTCCTAAACAGATCTCAAATCCTCCTACTTCTACCTCCACTGCTATCACTCGGTCCACACCATGGTGTGGATGAAGGCCACCATCTACTAGCTGGTCTCCCTGCTTCACCTTTTGCCTCTCAACCATCCATCCTTCACTCAGCAGCCCCAGTTGTCTTTTTAAAAGACAAACCCCGTCAGGTCTCTTGCCTCCTGAAAACTTTTCCATGGCTCCCCACGGCTGGCAGGAGAAAGCCCAAGCTGCTAAGCAGTGCATAGTAGGTCCTCTGCCGTCTGACAGTCCCTGCCTGCCCAATCCCACCTCCTGCCCCTCCACCTCAGGATGCCCCTGACACTGGCCATCTGGGCTCCTTGGGGCTCCTTCCCTGAAGACCTCACACTTTCCTGGCCTTGCACATGCTGTTCCGCCTTTGTGAATTGTCCCTTCTCCCCTGTCCCCTATGCTGTTCTGTGAAACTCATCTTTTAAGATGTAAGCCAGGCATCATCACTTCTGGGAAGCCTTCCTGGATCACCCCTTCCCCATCTGCAGGCAGAGATGCCCCAGGTTCTCAGCACATCCCTCTCCATTTGCTTTAATTACATGTGGACTTGTCCGTCTCTGCCAGGCTGTTGAGCATATGGGAGCCCCTGAAATAAGGATGGGGATTGGATCTTTCTCATTGCCAGTGACTAGCTCTGGGCCTGCCCCATAATTACAGCTTGATGAGAATCTCTGGAATAAAGGCAGACATACAAGCAACCATGACGTCGGGCAGGAGGTGATGAGAGATGAGATTATAACGAGAGGTACAAGGGCGAAAGAGGAGATCGATTCTAAGTCTTTCTGGAGGTGGTGGCATCGGAGCGGGGTCATAAAGCACGGGTAAGCTTTCAATAAGCAGAGATGGAAAGACGGGAGGCAGCTTGGGAACTCCGCTAACCATTTGTATAAATGCACTGTAGCTGCTGGCCTCGGCAGTCAGGAGCAGACCTGAGACCCAACCTTAGTATCCGGTCCACTGGGAGCGCTGACCTTGCCCTTCCAGTCATAATATTAAGAGTAAGGGATCCAGATTCCCAGGGCAGATTGCCTGTCCTTAGGTCACTGGAAAAAGAAAGAAATTTGAATGTTTAAATACTCTGCCCAGATTCTCCGTTATTCTGATTCACTTCCCTTTATTTGCCCTGAAGCTTAGTCCCACTCAAACAGTGCTCCTTGTTCATTCCCTCATTTTATCCTCTGTAGGCTCAAAGTGTGAAAGCAGCTAAAAGGGAACCAGAGCCTGGGGTGGGCTCAGAAGGCCCAGAGGCTAAGCCTTTCCTGCTTCTTCCTGAGACCCTGTGTTCTTTGAGGCTATACAGAGACGGGAGAAGACAAATTTCTTTGCTAAGAAGAGTATTTGGATGTGTTGACAAGGTCTCTATAGTAACCAGGAAATTGAACAAGTGTGGCCAGAAACCCACAAACAAGAAGGTGTATTTTTCCCCAAAATTGGTCAGCTGTATCCAAGAAGCCGGTGTGGGGCTGGGGCTTTAGCCATGCATGTGAGCGATTAGAAGCCAAGAAACCATGCTCCTTCACTGGTTGGCATTAGGAGCCGAGCTGAGCACTGAGGCTAGCTTGGTGCTCAGGAGCACAGAATCAGATTTGCCTTGGTAGGCAATTCAGTCTTGCTTTTGATCAAAGAATAAGCAATAAAAACCAAAACCAACAACAAAACAGAGAAGTAAAACAACTCAAGATAGAGCAATCGAGTTGGGTCAACTTTTGGTATCTGAGAAATAACAGAACCCTGCTTCTAGAACCCACTCTTGAGGGCCAGACAGGGTGGATGAGGAAGGAAGGTTACAGACAGCAAGGGAGGGGTGGACATTTTTGGAGCTTCTATGTGCTAAGCACTGGATTCTGCCAAAATTGAGGTCAAAGAGCACAGTGGTTAAGAGTGGGGTGCCAGAGCCAGGCTACCTGGGCTCAAAATCTACACTGTCCTCTCCAATTTTGTCCCCGGGGTTTGTTTAACCATCCTGAGCCTCCATTCCCTTAGCAGCAAACTATGAGTTGTGATAAAGATTAAATGAGCAAATACATATAAAGAGTTTAGAACCCAACTTGACACATAGTGTACGCTCATTAAGTTTTAGTATTATATTAACTTGTTGAATCTTCACAATAACCTATAGGTTTGTAATTTTACTCTCCTCAGTTTGTAAGGAAGCAGGCTCAGCTCGAAAAATCCCCTGCCCAGGACACATGGTTGGCAAGAGGCAGGAATGGGACTCAACTCCAAGTGTGGTGGGCCTCCTCACCCCTCGATGCCTCTGGTAGGAGCTTGCTCTCCCTATGAATCTGGATAACGACCTGGCTCTTTCTAGTTCTTGGAGTTTTGTTTCTATGAGGGAGGCTCCATTCACCCCCACACATGACACCATGTGATGGGGCTCATAGAGCAGAGTGAGCCTCCCTCACAGTCACAGGACAGAGGGATCAAGACAGCATCCCATGGTCCTTTCTCCCTGTGGCCTCCATGGCTCCTTGTCACCCAGGATGACAGACAGAGCACCAGGTTGGGAATCAGCAGGTGTGGGTTCCAGCTCTGCCGCAGACCTGCTGCATGACATTGTGCAAACCAATTTCCCCATCTTAAAAATGAAAAGGTTGGATTTTGCCATCCTGAGCTCTCTGAGAGTCTGAGTTTACAATTCTGGGGATCAGAATGTCACCTCTCACATGCTAAAATGAAAAGGTGAGCATTTCAGCCAGTTGACTGCAGTGAGAAGAGATCGCCCATCCTCTCAGTGCCCCGTGGAAGTACTTCCATTTAGGACACATTCTACACTCAACGGGTTTTGAGAAAAACCAGGGGGTGGAAGTAGGGAGAGAACCACTATTGACTTTGCACACCTCAGGCCCTGGGATTGACATTTCCACACACAAGAACCAGTGACAGCAGCCCGATGGCACCGGGAGTGTTTGTGATGCCATCTTACAGAGGAGGCAACTGAGATGCAGGAAGTCAGGTCTTAGCACCGACATCACTTTTTGACCCAGGTATTTCTGAATCCAAATAGATGCTCATTATAAGATTATAAGCAAACAATAGATTGCAAGCAAAAAAGTGAATTCTTTTTTTTTAAAAGCATTTTGCTTTTTAAGGGCCAATCTTCTCTTCATGTGCAAAATGGGAACCAAGATCTGGGTCACAGCTTACAGTCTCAAACCCCAGTTGTCCTGGAAGAAAAAAAGGACTCATCAGGGCCTGGAAAGCTTGTGTCTGAATCTCCAGCAATCCATGGCTGGCTGATTTCTTCTAAAGTCAGCCACGTCGGAGCCTGGCGGGCTGCAAGACCATTTCACTGGCGGCGCAGAACCCATTCCCCATGTGTTTCCCACCACCCACGGTTCTCTTGTCCTACCTGAGTTCCTCCGTGGCAGGCAGTTTACCAGAGAGCCAAGCACCAAACAGGGCCATGTGTATCTGGCCTGGTCCTCTGTACAGCTGGAGGAGCCACGCCCCTTCCTGCCCTTCCTTAGGAAGCAAAGCACCTACTGTCCTCCCAGCAGAGCCAGCGCAAGCATGGGCTTGAGAATGGAGCACACCTGCCTCCCCAGTCTGGCTGTCTCCCCTTTAATAATCATGTCCCTGGGCCAGATGCAGTGGCTTATGCCTATAATCCCAGCACTTTGGGAGGCCAAAGCAGGCGGATCACCTGGGGTCAGGAGCTTGAGACCAGCCTGGCCAACACGGCGAAACCCCGTCTCTGTTAAAATACAAAAATTAGCTGGGCGTGGTAGCGTGTGCCTATAATCCCAGCTACTCAGGAGGCTGAGGCAGGAGAATCACTTGAATCAGGGAGGTGGAGGTTGCAGTGAGCCAAGATCACACCATTGCACTACAGCCTGGGTGACAGCGAGACTCCATCTCAAAAACAAAAACAAAAAACATAAACAAACAAAAATTGTATGGTCCTACACACTCCCTCTTTGGCCTTTAGCTTTATATTAGAAAAGTGGGGATACTATTTCCTTGGATAGTTATATATAGATTTAATGAGCTCAGAGCTTTTAGATCCAGGTTTCACGGAAGTATCAAAGTGTCTGTTAGGAGTGGGGAGGATGAGAAATGGTGAGGGACAGGGCCTTAGGTGCCCCATCCCCTTCCATCAGAGGTGCTTCCCTGGTATTGTTTTACACGGCCAGGTTAGGCCTGCGATTTTGGATGGAGGAAAGCGTCATGCCGCTGAAAGAAAGCAGGAAGACCGCTACTCTGGTTGTTGAGGAAATGCTGGGCACCCAGCGGGCACTTAATAAATGTTAGCACTTTCCCTCTCCTCGCCCCCATCATTCTCCCCCCTGGATTCTTTATTAGATGGCCCGGCGAAAAGCCGGACCCAGATAAATGGAGAGAAGGCAGCAGGCAGAAGATGGAGTGCTTTTAAAATACCAAGCGAATCACTGCAGGTGTGGAGTGCCTGGAGGGCGCTGGGGGTCACGGGGGCTGTGATCCAAATACGACGGGGTACAGGCTCGCCGCAGCTCCACACTGAGGGCCCCTGCCTGCAACCAGCACAGAAAGGCTCCCCAGAAACAGGGGAACCGGCCCCTGCCCCACCAACGCCATTCTCAACAGGCTCACCTCCTCCTCCTCCTCTCCCGAATGGAAGGACCCAGAGGAAAAGACAGTGTTCTGAAACGTGCGAAGGGGCACAAGGGGTGGGGAGGCCCAGTGGGCTGACCTGGCTACTTCTTGCAAATAAGCGGGGCCTGCTGCACTGCGAGGGCACCGAGAAGAAAGAGCTGCCATCAACCCTGCCCGGTTTTCCCAGATCCTCTGAAAATGGATCTTCGGAGAGCAGCTCGGCAACCGGAGCCACAGCGCCACCTACAGGCTTCCTCCTGCCATGCAGTTTGCCTTCAAATGCTCCTTTTCAGCTTGCAGGTATTACATGCTAGGTATGCCAGGGGCCGGAGCTCACATCAAATCCACTGAACTGAGAGGTGTCGTGTTGCTGATATGCTCAGACAAATGAGTTTGGCGTAGAGAGAACGGTCGTTGCTAACGTGTGTCTTGCAGGCAGGGTGTCAGGGCTGCACTCCAGGCAGGAAGCTGGCAGAGTTGACAGCCAATCTCCCATCTTAGTGATGGGGAAACTGAGGCCGAAACGGTCCACAGTTACACACTGAGTTGGAGACAGAGCTAGGACCGGAAGTATTCTGTGCCTCTCCACTTGGATGGCTGTTCACCTGTTAATTCCGCAATAACTGTACTGTGACAGCCACCACGGGCCTGCAGCACACACACTAGAGAGTGATTCCTTTTCACTCAGAAATGTCAGGAGATGGGGCCAAGTTTAGAGGTTGCAGCTACAGATGAGCCTCTGAATACGGGCTCCATAGGGCCTGGGGATAGGCCCCTGCTCTGAATGTGGATGTGAAAGGATTTAGTTCACAGAACTGACCTTCCCTCCTACACACCCTCATGCTCACCCTCTCTATCTAGCAAACTGTTCACCGTTTATGGCCCACTCACAGGTTGCTGTCTTCCAAAGCCTTCTCTGATCCCTTCTCCCTGCCAGTGGATTGTGTCATCTCTGCCTGTGCCACCACAGTACTTATTTGAGACATTGATCATTGAACAGATCCCCCTGTATTATGATGATTTATGTGTCTGTTTGTCTAAATGGAGAGTTCTGGTGTCTCCAAAGCTCAGCCCAGAGCCAGACACAAAGCAGGTGGGCACTCCAGAAAGGAGGGGTAGATGGATGGATGGGTGGGCGTGTGGGTGTGTGGGTGAGTGGATGAAAGGGTGGGTGGATGGATGGGTGGGTGGGTGGGTGGATGGATGGGTGGGTGGGTGGGTGGATAGATGGATGAGTGGGTGGACAGCAAACGAGGCACACCTAGAGGAAGGGGAACTACTCTATTCTATATTCTAGAACAGGGATAGCATCTGTTTCTAAGGAGACCTGCATCTAAAAGCATCTGCTTCCAAGTCCAAGTCAAAAAGCATAACAGGACGTGCATGTTAAGGGCAGTGGGGCTGGCCCTCTCCTCCTCCTGACTGCCCCTTCCCCCTGGTTTCCCAGATAACCTGTTAGAAACCTGCCAGTGGTCCTCAAGGTGTAGTTCCCTGAATGCCTGAACCAGAATCGCCTGAAGAGTTTGTTAAAATGCAGGCTCCTGGGCCCTTCCCTCAGAGATTCTGATTCCGCGAGCCTCAGGAAGGGCCTGGGAATATGTATGTTTAAATCAGCACCAACCAAGTGATGCTGATGTGAAGGTAAGTTTGACATCACTCATCAACACAGTACAAGGACATGCCAAAAACTGCTTTTGCTGATGGTCCATCCACAGAGGCTTAAAGAAATGACCCTGTCTCACAGACACCAAATAGTAGAAAGTGCCTATGGAGTCTTCAAACATCTAGAAGTCCAGGGAGAGGGAGGGCTTCCAACTCCCTCCATGCAGCTCACCCCACCCCTGTCCCAACCCAATCCTGAGGGGGCTGGCCCACTCCCTAAATAAAAATGGCCTTCCCCTCCCCAAAAGCAACAGTAAGCAGGGCCTGCCTTGTGCTCCCCACTCCCCAGCGAAGCCCACAGTTGGGGGGCTTTATTCCCTGTTTACCATGGCAGAGAAGCCAGCAGCTGTTTTCAGTGTCTGTTTCTACCTAAACACATCTCACGCTCCCAAACATGGGCTCTGCCAGCAAACGTTAGCAGACCTGGAACACGAGTACCCTATTGGGTGCAGGCTGGAAAGGGCTCAAGGATGAAGACAGGACCAGAAGATGGTTCTGGACGGGGGCACAGCCAAACATCTTGGCAACTATGAGTGGGCAAGCAGCCCTCCCAGGCCAGCTGGTAAGCTCCTGGAAGGAGCAGAAAGGGCCCATTGGAAGGCAAAAGAAAACAGTGCCATCCAAATATCTGTTTGTCTCTGTGGCCCAATAACCTCAGCTCCAGCCACACTAGGTCTTCTGTTGAATACCTACTACGTGCCAGGCCCCATATTTGGTGCCTTGCTATTTAGGTTAATCCCCACAATAGCCTTAGGAGACAGATACCATCGTGATGCCCATTTCACATACAAGGACACTGAGGTTCAGGAAGGTGAAGTGACTTGCCCAAACCCTGAGGAGGTCAGGCCAGATGCAGAGTCAGAGCTGGAGTCCAGGTTCCTCTGCTTTTCCAGGCTCCCTTGCTGTAGCTGCGCTGTTCACCATGCACATGCCAGGTAGTCTTGCCCTGTCCATGCTGCTCCTCCATCCAGAATATCTGACCTCTGGTGCCATGAACATAGTCCTTCTTGTTCTTCAGAGTCACAGGTCACTTTTTCCCTAAAGCCCTCCTGGATCCCATCTCCCATCCAAATAGAGAAGTTAATTGCCATGTTCCCACAGCACACTGCTTGGCCTGGCACTCAGCCCCATTTTCATCTGTCTTACAGCTGCTGAGATACACAACAGTCCCCCTAAATCTCAATCTCCCACCCCCACCTCTGCTGCTGCCACCACCCAGCCTCTGCCCATCACATCCCTGTCCCCAGCACCTACCTCAGAGCCTCAGCAGGCTTCAGGCTGACCCTCTGGGGCACCACACAGGTCCAGGGCCCATATGTAGACTGAGGACTAAATAAATTGCCCCTGCCAGCCACGGGCAGCCAGTCATTACTGAAGGTGGTATGGCCTATTGACCCAATGGATGAACGCTGAATTCTAAGCTTAAAGGCCTAGCTTTGAGACTTGGTTCTGAAACTAATTCACTGCATGATATTGAGCTTCTCTGGACCTTGGGTTCCATCTGTAAAATGGGTGGGTGAATGGAAGACATGATCTCTATGTTCCATAACTCTGTTAAACACTTAACTGTGCACTGAATGCGGACATTTGAGTCTTTATCAAGGGTCTAATCCTTTGAGCCCACAGAGTGGCTGCGGGTGCCTGCCTGAGGGCAACTGAGACAGGCTCAGCTGGACCCGAGGTTCTGACTGTGAGTAGGAAGACAAGTTTGGGTGGGTCAGCTAAAGGGCTTTGAATATCAGGAAAGGAACATGGAACTGACTTAATATGGCAGGGGAGTGGTTGTTGCTCCCTCAGGGGGGAAGGACAGGAGAGTGGGGTGAGAGATCACTCATCTGACACTGATGTGACGGGTGACAGAAAGAGGACCTGGGCCTGAGACACTACTCAGGTGCCTGCTTGATGTAGGAAGCCTGGTTGTCATGAACCGAGGGTCTGTACCAGCATGAGTAGCAGTGGGATTGAAGAAGGGAGATGTTTTGGAAACATCTCAAAAGAAGAATCTCTAGGATTACTAGAGATTTCAGCATGCAGCATGGAGGAAAAAAGGAAACACAGATGGCTCAGAAGCTTGATCCTGTGAGTTTCAGAGTACAGTGGGTTGAGGGGCTGAGTACCTGTGACTCCAGTACTGAGGGGCAGGGGCTAAGGAAAAAGGGACAAGGGAAAGACCTGGGTGTCAGTCTCCATTCCTGCTCCTAACCATAGCAGATCATCGTTCCACTCTGAGCCCATTTTGTCACCAGTGAAATGGGGGGAAAGAATCCTGCTGACCTGAGAGGGATGCTGTGGGGCTTTCATGTACTAATAGGTATGCAGTGTCTGCATAGGGGAAGCCTCATAAACACTGACTATTATAATGGCTATGCATCCACAATCCATTTTTATTTCACAATATAATAATAATAGCTACCATTTATTGATCACCTGCCATGTGCCAGGCTGTACTAAGCAATTTGTTTATACTCATGATCTGATTTCTTCCTCACAAGAATTCCATAAGAACCCCCTGCATTGTGTGGATGATTAACTCTGAAGATCAGAGAACTGAGGCAACTTTCCTAAGACAGCACAGCGGCTGAGAAGCAGTCACCTCCAACCAGCATTCAATAAGCACCTAACAGGTCCCAGGCACTGGTTGGAACACAAAGAGGTGTAGAACCTCGCTTGGTCCTTTGAGGCAGTTCATTGCAGCTACCAGCCTCCAGTGAAACAGGTCTCTTTGAGCTATTTGTTCTGGAATTTTATTCTCTGCTGTGAATGTTGATAGACAGGGAACAAATATCTCCTGGTTGGACTCTCTGAGCACGGGGCACTGGGAAAGGATGTCAAGCCCTGAGACCATTGTTCACGATGAGCGGCCGCACCCGCCCACCCGACAGTCTTTTATCCAACTTGGCTGGGTGCTATTATTCAGCTCTGAGCCATCACCAGGAGCTGCAAAGCAGTTAATTACAGAAGTATAATCCCCTTCTTCACAAGAAGCTGATCTTCTAGGGTTGCAAGAAGATAAGATTTATGCCTCTTTCAATTCCTTTATTCTCTCATCAACATAGATTCATATTTCAGTTTCCTGCATTGGAAACAAAAAGGAAACTTGCTCAGCCCACTGCTGCCTGAGAGAGATAAATTAGGCTACACAAAGAACCAGTCCTATAAACTCAATCTCTTTCCCTTCCTTTCATGTTTGTGATTATAAACAGAGTCAAGGGCAGTTGAAATATAACCCTCTGCTGCCTGCCTGCCTTGTCCTAATCAAAGAGAGGAGACAAATGCAGTGATATCAATCCGTGTGGTGCCAGAAAAGAGGGACACAGGCCCCCCACGATCCTATGCCAGCCTGGTGAGCAGATCAGATAGAAAGACCTTTGTCTCCAACCATTCTCTGGTCACAAAATTGTTTCCAAAGGCCACAGAGAGAAGCTGGATGCCGCGCCACTGCAAATGCTTTCATTTTCTTGATGGCAACGTGTATGATGCTATTTGCTCAAAAGAAAGGGCCTTTCAATTTGGCGGGCTGTGCAGTGTGACTGTGCCAGGGCCCCTGGCCAGTCTCAGAAGTGTGCGGACAGAGGTCGCCAGCAGATCAGACCACAGAACAAGGCCAGTGTTGGCAGCTCTGAGGAACAGAGAGGTTCCAGGCTCTTCTGAGAGGAGAGGCCCACTTACTGAGAGCAGTCCTGAGCGAAATGACATTATCCTACCCAGGAATCGGGGTGGGTTTTTGGATTATTGTTGTTTCTGTTCAACTGCTTTTGCTGTTTTTTCAAACATCTCTGGAGTTATTAACTGCGGAGAGTTCAGTTGGCAGATGAGGAACAAGGGGGCCACAGAAAGGAGCCGATTTGCTCAAGGACACAGGGAAAACGTGTGGCAGAACTGAGAATGACAAAAGTCCTGATGACAACAGTGGATCGTGAAGCTTGCTGAAAAGTGCCAGACACTGTGCTAAGCATCATCATCCCTCATCTTCAAGACAACTAAAAAGTAAACATCATCACCCACACTTTACAGAGAAGGAAACTGAGGCGTAGAGGAGGTAAGATACTTGTTGGAGGCCACACAGTGGCCAACTCTGGAGCCCCTGTACCCCACTGCCATGCAATTCCGCCTCCCCCAGGTACGCCTTTCTGGCATCCTGACTTTTCTTGGAGGACTTTTTGCAACTGCTGATTGGCAGAGGGGAAAATCTAATTTTTTAAGGATAATGAAGAAAGGGAGGAAGGGAAGAGAAGAAACAGAATACAAGAGCCAAGTTGGCCCTTGTAATAAAATGTCATCCCACAAGATGTAAGACAACAGTCTTTAATAGACTTCGAGATTCAATTATCCTTTTATATTTGCAGCAGACCCATCATCGTCTAAATCATCCATTCGCCGTGAACACACCCTAACTCACAAATAGAATATAAAGCAAATCAAGTTTGAGAGCTGTGTAGCCTCTGAGCCATCACTCCTTGAAGACACACACCTCAGCATTCACTCCCAAGGGAAGAAGGTTAATAAAAGCCTTGGGCACTGTTTCTAGTTCAAGGCCTGGGGCCTGTCTCACAGATGGCTACGAAGAGCTCTGTGATTCAGAGGCGGAATTAATCTTTTCCATTCTGGGGCTTTTAATGCATATTCTTCTGATCTCTCCTGGCCACCCTCTCTCAAGCCCTCACATGGCAACTCTTGACTCTCTGGATCACTCCCATTTTTTTCCCCCAAAAGACTTTACAGATGTGATATCTCCAGTGAATGCCAACATATTCGATTTTTCTAGCAGCTGCCAGGGTAAGGAAACGCCAGCTCAGCCCCACTTTTCTTGGTGGCAGAGCCTTCTGTGGCACATGCATCAGCCTTGTCAGAGAGGCTGATGACCCACCCTGCACAGGTCTCACATAACTAGCTCCTAAATCCCACTTCCTATTCTGTCCCTCTCCAGTATTTTTTTTTTTAATTTTCCTCCTTTAAGTTATAAAAGTAATACATGTTCATTGTAACAGGTTATTCAACAGAGTTGTATAAAGCAAAGTTCCTTATTCTCATCTAGCCCAATTTCACATACAAGTGAGTTACCAACAGTCTGATATGTGTAGTGGTGTGATCTTGGCTCACTGCAACCTCTGCCTCCTGGGTTCAAGTGATCCTCCTGCTTCAGCCTCCTGAGTAGCTGGGATTACAGGTGCCCACCACCACATCTGGCTAATTTTTGTATTTTTAGTAAAGACGGGGTTTCATCATGTTGGCCAGGCTGGTCTCGAACTCCTAACCTCAGGTGATCTGCCCGCCTTGGCCTCCCAAACCCTTAAACATGATTTTTGCCTTTTTTTTTTTTTTCAAATATGAGATCACACCATACATATTTCTCTAAATCTTGTTATTCAGAATTAACAAAATATGGAGGTCTTTTCAGGTAAGACAAAGATGTCTGATTTATTCTTTTCAATAATGTTGCATGCATAATATTATGTAGTATGACTGAGACATATTTACTAAGCCATCCTATATCCTGACCCTCCTAGATGGCATGCCTGGCCTCTCATATCTATGAAAGACATGGTTTCCCTCCATTGATAAACCGCTTATCTTTGGCAAGGCCCTTTCCAGGATGGCTTAGCCTTGGAGAGGAGACTCCTTATCCATGCAATGTTCTCGAGAACAGTCCCTGCCAAGGTAATCTCCCGGCCTTTCAGGAAAGACCCAGACAGACTTGTAAAAGCCGGTTTCACTGCCATGAAATCTGGACTTCCTTTGGCAATGAAAAACAAAACAAAACACAAAGCATAACTAAACCCTTAAGACATCATAAACAGGCAAGCAAAAATACGACACATAATTCTAGGCATAAACCCAATACCCGCCAGAAAGACTTAGGAAAACAATCCTTGAGAACACAAAAAGACGTTGTTTACCAAAGAAAGATTTTTATAATGCCGATGCTGCGTTTTATTAGAGAGAGAAGAGGCCTGAAGAGGAGACAGCCTACAGAAGATTTCTGTGCTCATTTAAACTGAATGCTAAAACACTCTATGTCTGAAATGTTGCAAAACTGGAAGTAAATTCTTTGAGGCAATCTGCTTTTCTAGAGCTCTTTTATGGAAGTCACATTCAAACGGTTTTAGAAATCAAAATGAAATCTCACAAAATGTATTAAGAGTTTGTCTCCTTTAGAATAAGTTACACCATTTCTGGGACTCTATCCTAAAAAAAAAAAATCATGAATGCCAGCAAAGATGAGGATATTTATCCAGCATTACGTATAATTTTAAAAAAATATAAAACAAACTAAATGGTCTAAAACAGGAAAAATGTAATAGTACGCAACTATTAAAGGAGATATTCATAGTATTAATACCAAGAATAAATGCTTATGTTATGATATTAAGAGAGAAATACAATTGTATATTCAATTTGTGTAAAAAATACACATAGAAAACACTGGAAGGTAATACACCAGCATATTAACAGTGGTTATCTCTGGGTGGTAGAACCACATATTTTTTTCTTCGTCTCTTTTACTTTTCTGTAATTAAAAAACTTTCTAAAATTAACCTGCATTACTTTTATAATGGATTAAATTAAACCACACAAGAAAATAGAACTGATTCTACTGACTATTTTTAGGATCATGGGCTGGTATGTATGAGAAGGAATGGGCATGGATCATCAGGCTAAGGGTTTTCTGGGTTGGGGGCAGTGATGGAGAAAATCCTCCCACTCTTTGGTATGTTTAAGGCTGTGGACCCTCTAATCCAATACCTTCTACAGAACAATTAATACACAATGAAAACTTAAGAACATCAAATAGATGACATTGCCAATTCACTCGACATTTAGTATGCACAGACTATGTGCCAGGCACTAGGGGGAAATAACCAACTTTGTATTCTAGATCATTTTTTAAAAAATTAAGACTACACTTTGTCCCCATCATCATATATGAAATGTAGCACATTGATTCCTTCAATTTTCCTTCCATTGTTTTCAGAAAGGCAAACAAAAAGAAAAATGAACAAGTTAAGATTTGCAGTGGACGTCATGAAAGAACATATTGGAAGTAATCCCAGGACCTTCAACCGTTTCTGTTAAGAGTGTTTATTCTTCATTAGAGCCAGCTCTGGGAAAAGAGGCAGCCAGACAGTTATCAAACCAAGGTTTCAAGTTTCTCCTGTCTGTTCTGAAAAATTTTAACAGATGGGTCCTCTCAGCAGGACCAGTAAATGGTTATTAATCCATTCATTCAGTCAATACCTATGTGTCACACTCTTTTAGGAGCTGGGAGCAATGCAGAGAATCAAGGTCCTTGTGTTCATGGTACTTACATCCTAATGCAAGAGACAGGCAACAGACAAATAAAATAGAAACTAATATTATTCAGGTCATGATCTATGGAAAAATTAATAAAAGATTAAAGAATAGAGTGACAAAAGGCTCTTTTCTAGACAGAGTATTAAGAAAAGTCTTTCCCAAAGAGGTGACATTTGAGCAGATGCTGAGTGATTGAGAGGATTGAGTGATATGAGTATCTGGAGTAGTTCTATGTTGAAAGAGCAAATGCAAAGGCCCTGAGGCAGGAGTGCAGCAAGAAAAGCCATCTAGCAGGAGCACTGTGAGCAAAGAGGAGAACAGATGGAAACTGAAGTCAGGGATGAAGTCAGACTAGATCAGGGAGGGTCTTTTGGGGCACAGTAAAGACTTCTGATTTTATTCTAAGAGTGATGAGGGGCACTGCATAGTTTTGAGCTGGTGGGGTAGGGTAAAATGATCTCATTCAGGTTTAAAAAAATCACTCTGGCTACCACGTCAGGGGAATGAGTGTATGAATATGAATGTTATGATATTAGCTAAAATATGAATTTGAGCTAAGATACTGTCGCAGAAACCCAATCAAAGATGATGGTGGGGACAATTCAAGGTGTATTTTTAAGATGGAGTTCATGACTGAACATAAGGTAAGAGCAAAAAGCATCAGGGAAGATTCCAAGGTCTTCTGGCATAAGAACCTGAGTAAATGTTGGTGCTATTTAGTGGTACAGAAATACTGGGGGAGGAATGGGTGTTTTGTTTTGTTTTAAGGGAACATAGCAGATGCTGTTGATACCCAGCCCATATCCCTCTGGCTTTACCACATCAGTGCACACTGGTTGACTTTCAACTGCAGCATTTGCATCTCTTTGCCTGAGGGTTTTCTCCTAAACTGCAGAGAACCACTCTGCCTGTGTGCCCAGCACACCACAAGGGAGCAGCTGTTAATCACCGACACTCTGAAGTTGGTGTATAAATACCTCAGCTCCCTTCCCTGAGTGGGAGTGGGAAGACAGATCATTCTGACATATGTGCTCTACACCACCATTCCCAGGGTTCACCAGTGGAATTGAGCTCCAGTCTTCCACAGGAGTAGCAATCCTTGATTGGCCTTTCTCCCTTCCCAGCTTGTTCTCAATTCCCTGCCAATGGTTCCTGAACCTCCCAAATAAATTGCTTATGCTTGAATCCTTGCCTCTGGATATGGTCTGGGAGAATCCAAACTAAGATAGGGAAATCAAAAACAACTTCCAATTCCTTTTTTTTCTTTCCATCTACTGCTAATCTCACCTTTTGGTCATTCATTCTCACTGCCTCTAGCAGGACAATAGCAGCAGAATCAAGATAATCAGTGAACCTCGGTTCTATATGGTAGGAACCAAAAGGAGTAATTTTAATAAACCAGATTGCCACCTGCTCTCCCCATCCTAATCCCTGGGATTGCTAATCATTAGTCTCCTTTTCTTTTCCAACTACTCCAATGCAGTGACCTCACTTTGCTTTCACATTTTCAAAAATAGCAAATAGAAAGGACACTGATCTGAGAGAATCTAGGGAGCTGCCAAATGGGACAGGCAGGGGAATGAAGGATTTTTTTCTGTCCCCTTCTTCACTACACAGTTCAGCAAATGCCTGGAGACAGGAAGACCACAAACTATTAGCAGCCACATGAAATGCTATTTATTAAGCACTGCCTCTATGAGGAACTAAACCCTCTCATCAAAAGCCAGGGGCAAAGAGACCTGACTTGCCATATGCCATCTCTCTTAGGGAAGCACATTTGTTTACACAGTAGCATTTTATATGTCACAAATGACTCAGAATCATCACTTTCCATTTGCCCTGTTGATATGGACTGACTGTTGTGGGGAGGAGATGAAAAAAAAAAAAAAAAAGCAAAAGCTGCCCAAAGATCCTTTGGCTTAAGCAAAAAAAAGCTTGGTACAAATGAACCGTTGTCAATGTCCATCAGGCACTATGTAAACATAAGCACCCCTTCTACATATGAGAAGGTAGCGGATGCATAGCCACGTTGCAGCAAGGATGCTGGAATCTGTACCCCTGGCATATCAAGGGGCACTGAGATCGGACACTGGCTGTGGAATCAGTTAGATCTGGGATCAAACTCCTGGCTAGCCATTTACTAGCTGGTGACTTTGGGGATGATATTATTTAGCTTCTTTGGGTCTTGCATGCCTCATGTACTTAGTGGAGAAAATAATATACTCACCCATGGCAGGGCTGAGATGAATAACAGTCAGTGACAAGCAGAGTAGGCATTGCATCACTATTAGTTCCCTCCTCTGTTCAGCCATTTGTAGCTGAGGGCAACCTGGCAAATCCAACCTGACTCATTAAAGGCCTGAGAAAAACCATTTCAGTGATTTTCAAGACAAGGGATCGTCACCAAGAAAGCAAGGATGATGCCCATAATAAAGGTTCCTTCCCAGGCCCTTGGTGCCTCTTCCTAAGGTCCCTGTGCGGTAGGTGTGAGCTTCTTGAACATCTGTCTCATACTTCTGCATCTCTAGCACTAATTGCAGGGCCTGGCACACAGTAGGAAAGCAAGCTTGGTGCTTCGGAAATAGCACACACTTCTGAGTCAGACAAGCCTTAGTTCAAGGTTCAGTTCTGCCACTTGCCTTTGAGTAACTTACTTCCATGAGCCTTGGTATCCTTATCTGTAAAACAGCTAATGATGTCTACTTTGCAGTGTTGTATGAACTGAGATAAGAGATGCAGAGCTTAGTACAGTGCCTGGAACATTGTAGACACTCAAAAAATGTTACCCTTTATTAAGAAATAATCAACTCATGGATAAGAAGAACTCAATTCAACGAACAACACACATCTCCACACATACAATAAAAACATGCCATATCACATTTTCGTTTATGCATATCAAGATGTAGCCCCAGCTATTTATTATAGTGCAAAGGTTTCTTCCCCTCTTTGTGCGGCATAATCATAGCAAGCTCTGATTTGTACTTGGGATTTACAGACTGAACAGATCACATGGTCCACCCCATCCCACCTCCCATCACCCCTCCATCCCAACACACATGTAAAGAAAATCTGGCTACAAATAAGGCCAAGGTAATCTCACAGCATCTCTCTCCAAATGTATATTAACACAAATGGAATTATCCTCTTTGCAGTGGAAACCAGACAGATGCCACCTTAATCAGTGATCAGATGTCATCGACAGCAATGTGTCTTATTAACAGCACCAGTAATAAGACATATTGACATTATGTACTCCAATATGATGCATGGAGAAACTTCAAAACCCCAGTCTAATCATGAGAAAACACTGGACAAATCCAAACTGAGTAAGTCTAAAAAATAACTGAGCAGTACTCTTAAAAAGTGTTAAGGTCACGAAAGACAAGGAAATAATGAGGAACCATCACAGATTGGAGAAGACATAAAAACTAAATGCTATGTGGAACCCTGAACTGGATCTGAATAAAGTTTGTAGTTCTTTTTTTTTTTTTTTTTTTTGGTTAAACATCGAGGGTAGCCTCAATGGGGAAAAAGACTGACAAAATTCCAACCAAAAGGTTCATGGAAGACAGAAAGCTAATCCTTCTGAATTCGGCTGAACAATTGGGGATGAGGAAGATTTATGAAAAGATTAAAGTCTAAGCTCCATTTTTTTTTCTTTTTCCTTTTTTAACCTGAGTACTGATAGTATTTTCTCTCTCTTATCCTTATCCCTTCAAATCCAACCTAGAGTGAGAGAATAAATTTGAGCCACTTCATCGTAATTTCACAGTGGCATAATAAGTTCCCGTATTTTCACCAGTTATCAATATAAACATCAGATGGCATACAATTAGATGGCTCTTTAGAAATAATGTGTCACGTAAGTGTAACTGCCAAATTGAGGTGTAACCCAAGGTTTAATATTTTCTAAAAAGTGGGCCTCGTGCTCTTTAGAAGGAGCGCAGCCCACCTGCCCAATTTCAGTTAAGTTTCACTTTTAAAGTTGCACAGGAGCCCAAGTAAGCCTTCACTTTGTATCTGAGCAGAATGAGGGCCCAGGAAGGGAAAGTTGCTTAGGCTCAGCCCATGTGGTGGTGAACAGAACCACTGCAGAATACCACACTGCTTTCTCCCAGCTGCTATGATTTACTGCAGCCTTATTGTCCTGACCAAGAATGAGACCAGTTTACAACTATTACGCAGCAACAGCCACATGGGCCCCACCTAGACCTCTGAATCAGACTCCTTAACACTGAAGCCTAAACATCTCTACCAGGAAAAGTGTTCTCTAAGACTCAAGTACAGAGCATGTGCTGAGACAAGATTCTTCAAGCTGGTATGTGTGTATGTGCGGGCACACATGTGCCTGTACAAGTCTTAAGATGTCTAGGACGTGTCTGTAGAGTTGTTCTATGTCATTTCCATGTTCCTTCCTGGGTTCTCTGCCCTCCACCCCAAATGCTTTTCTTGCCCCTGTCCACTGTGTCTTTGCCCACATCTTGTGCTTCAGGCTCCACTCTATGTAGCATTTGACCTCCTGGCCTTTACCAGCTTTCCTGTTTCAATGTACCTGAGATGACAGGCAGCAGCTTTGGGGAAGAAGAATCCATTCATTCATTCATTCATTCATTCATTCATTCTTATGTCAGAGACTATTTGAGGTTCTGGAGATACAGTCATACAATATAGACAAGATGTTTATTTTCATGGAGCTTACATATTAATGGGAGGAGACAGTCAATAAACAAAGGAAGATACAAGAAAATAGCAGTAATGATGAGTGTTGTGGTGAAACTGAATTCAGGATGATGTGACAGGGAGTAACAGGAGGGTGCATGAGTTTGTGTGGTCAAGGGAGGGCTTATTTGAAGAGGTCACATTTAAGTTCAGCCCTAAACAAGAGAAGGCCAGCTCTGCAATACCTGGGTGAAGAGAGTTCCAGCAAAGGGAACAGTTAGTGCAAGGACCCTAAGGCAGGATAAAACTCGGCAGGTTGAAGAGAGAAAGACAGTATGTCTGGATTATAGTGAGTGAAGGGATAGAGTGGTACCAGATTGAATCCAGATCATGTAGGGCACAGTAATTAGTGGGGGAAGACAATAATTCTAGACACAAAAGTGATAGAATCTAACTTATATTTTAAACAAATATTTTGGCTGCTACTGTGTGGTGGAACATGGTAGACACTAAAAAAAATGTTACCTTTCATTAAGAAATAATGAACTCATGGATAAGAAGAACTCGACATATGAATGAATGGACTGGGATGGTGAAAATGGGTTAGAAGATTAGAAGCAGGGAGGTAAAATGAAAAGGATATTGCAGTTAACCAGGTAAAGGATGATGACGCCTGGGTTAGGGTGGTAGAGATAAGAACAGTGAATGGATTTAGGATATATTTTAGAAGAAAAGCAGATATAATTTGTTGATGGGTGACCTGTGGGGAATGAAAGAGGGAATCAAGATCGTTCCCAGGTTTTTGCCTTGAGTGCACTGATGATGGCACCATTAGTTGACATAAGGAGCCCTGGGAAAGGAGGAGATTGGGAGCAGGAAAGGAAGAGTTTGACAAACATGTTAATTTGAGATATTTATTAATGAACCTGTAGCCCCCATCTCATACTTTATATCTATTACTATACCAAGAACTATGAGATCCAAGACCTTGCCTTCCTTTTCAATTCCTTGTTAAGCAGGAATAAAGTGAAAGATAACTGAATAAAATATTCAGTTTTTTTGCAAAACACTTTTACGTTCAGAGGTTTGGTAGTAGAGCCATATCTTCCCAGGCAGGCATAAGTAGCCAATCAATCACGGTGTCATACCAAGCAACGGTCCAAGGGGCAAACTAATTAAAAATTTAATCCCATGATTTTCATCTTAATCTCTTTTTCCCATTAGCTTTGATCAATGCCCACAACACAATTTAACCAAACTTTTCATTTAGATAAATGACTGAGTGGGGTACCTATTGAGTCCGTTTGTTATGAACCAATGGATAACTAAAATGTATATGCTAATTACTAAAGACCACACACTAATTTTCAAAGCATTTTAATAGCACAAAAGCTATGCTCCTGTTATCAAATGAAATGCGCTTCCTATGTTACACAACAGTAGTTGTTCAAACCAGTTTCTCTTGACTTCAGTAGCCAAATTGCAGCACGCTGTGTAGGTACACAGTGCATTTGAGAAACGTCTGCACATCCCAACCCTGCACTATATCACAAGCAATAGAGAAAGGTGTACCAAATAAGAAGATTCCATGAACTTCTCAGCTACCTGGGACTTCTGCTGCACCCTGAAAAAAAAAAAATCAGGCTAGAAACTACATAAAACAACTAAACCAAACTGAATGCAGGGGCTGCTAAGAGGAAGAATGAACTTTGCAGCCTGTTCCAAATGCTAAGGTGAAGGAGGCCCTGGCTCTGCTCACTAGGTGTGCAAGTCAGGAGATATTCATTTCATGACCATCCTTTCCTATCTTCTGGGGTGAAATTTCTACTGCTTTCAAGTCTTCCAGCCCCTATTTGAATGCCAAAATTCTTAAGTTCCTTCAAGTAAAAGAGATCTTCATTTTAAAAATAAAAGTCAATGGCTCTGCTCTCCTGTAGCCTTTTCAGTCCCTGTAGCAGTGCTTTCTCACTTAGATTTTCACTGCCATTTCAATAAGGGGGTGAGAAGAAGGGAAGAACGAGGACTGTGATCAATGAAAACTATTCAGTAAAGACTCTTCATGCCAGACATGGCCTCAGAAACAGGAGGAAAGTTTACCAGACGGCAGGAGTAGGTGCTGGCTGGCCCCAGTGGAATGGGTAAACCTAAAAGGGGACGAAAAGGTTTTCAGGCTTCGGTGGCCCTCTCTACACACACATTTTGTGGCCATGAAGTCCTGGCCACTAAGCATCATTGTCTCTGTGTAACCACTGCACCTGCCACTTCCCTCAAAACATTAGTAACCGGGTTCCTGGGAGGATTTTCTCTTTTTTTTTTTTTTTTTGAGACGGAGTCTCGCTCTGTCGCCCAGGCTGGAGTGCAGTGGCGTGATCTCGGCTCACTGCAAGCTTAAGGTCTGGGAGGATTTTCATCCCCAATTTACTGCACATGCCTCCGAGCCACCTCGCCGTTCCGGCCCTCCCTCTCGTTGGTCGCCTGAAGACCCCCCAACACGCGGGACGGCCCCTCCCCCCGCCCTCCTCACCGACTAGCCACGGCCAGCAGAACCTTGGAGCGGCTCTGTCAGGCTGCCCTGGAGCGGAAACAAGAAGAAGGAAGAGGAAGGCGCGAAGGAAGAAGACTCCCTCACAAATTGGCTTCCAAGGGGCGCTGGGGCAACAGAGGGGGAAATGACGTAAGTTTCCATCCCGGAAGCGAAAATTGGGCACGGGTCCAGGAAGCCGCCATGTTGTGTGTGGCGGATGAGAATTTCAGCACTCAGTATCTGAGTGCCAGCAGAGAGGCCCCGCAGAGAGAATAGATTAACCATCTCCCCCTCCTCTCCCTCATCCGCTCCATCCCTCCTCCCATCCCCCTCTCCTTCTCCTTTCTGCCATTTACTAAATGAGTATTTATTGGGACCTTTCTGTGTTCTGTGCTTCAGAGTCCAGTGAATAGGATGGACAAACATTTAAATTTCCTAGCTGGAAACACTGAAGGATGAACTGTCAAGAGGCCTTTGAACCAGAGGGACTCTATGTTGAATAGGGGCTGCATAAAAGAAGGCTGAGACCTGCTGGGCTGCATTCCCAGGAGGTTAGGCATTCTAAGTCACAGGATGAGACAGGAAGGTCAGCACAAGATACAGGTCACAAAGACCCTGCTGGTAAAACAGGATACTTAAAGAAGCCGGCCAGAATCCACCAAAACCAAGATTGGCAATGAAAGTGAACTCTGGTTATCCCCACTGCTCATCATATGTTAATTATAATACATTAGCTTGCTGAAAGACTCTCCCACCAGCACCACGAGAGTTTACAAATGCCATGGCGATGTTAGGCATATAGTTACCCTATATGATCTAAAGGCGAGGGTGGAACCCTCAGTACTGGCAATTGCCACTCCTTTCCCCAGAACACTCTTGACTAATCCAACCCTTGTTTAGCATATAGTCAATAAATAACCATAAGTATATTCAGTTGAGCAGCCCATGCCACTGTCCTGCCTATTGTGTAGCCATTCTTTTATTCCTTAAGTGTCTTAATAAACTTGCTTTCACTGTACTCTGTAGACTTGCCCCAAATTATTTCTTGCTTGAGGTCCAAGAATCCTCTCTTGGGGTCTGGATGGGGACCCCTTTTCAGTAACATAACCACTTAACGATAGTTGAGGGTTTCAAGCACCAGGCTGGTGAGCACAGAGTACATGGGCCTGCTTTTCTTGTCTTTGGTTACTTGGACTCAGGCCACAGCTGAAGAATACGGGAGGGAAGGAGGGAGGGAGAGAGAGAAATCATTGGGAAGTAGGTGGCAGTGGTGGTGGTAGACTGAGTGTGTGAAATTTGCAGAGTTGGGGTGACTGCCAGGCTTCTGGACTGATAGCTGGGTGAATGTTGGGGCACCACATACTAAAAGGGAACCACAGGAGAAGCAGCTGATGTGTGGGAAGTTTGGTTTTAGATATATTAAGGCTTGGGCGTCTTCTAGTGGAGAAACTCAACAGGCCAATGGATGTGCCTGTTTTGGTTTTTTAGATGACAGGCCTGAGCTAGAAATCTGTACCTTAGATTCTTGTATGTCAATGGGGCTAGAGCAGGAGCTTAGAAGAGATTGCCTGGTGGAGAGAATACCCTTTGGGAAAGAGGCCTAGGACAGAGTGTCAAGAGCTCTTCCACTAAAGAAAGAGAAGACGAGTAGGCAGCCCTAGAAGAGGAACCAGGGAAATATGGCATTGCAGGGAGCAAGGGAAGAGCACTTCAGGAAGAGTAGTTAATTAGGTCAGTTTTGATGAGAAGTTAGTGAGATGACTTGTTATGCCCAGACCGTTTATTCCCCGAAGAAGACCACCAGAGTCCAGAGTCAAAGCTAAGCAGCAAGGATCTTTATTACAGGTTCGAACCTGGAGCTCTCACTTGCTCGTGAAACGAGACGGGCAGGAGAGCTCCCCCACTGAGCTCCGAACAATGTTATATAGTCTAAGGAAAGTAGGCATAGAATCATTATACAAATTAGAGGTATGATTGGCTGGAGTTTGAACAAAGCGATTTGGCAAACTATGATTGGTTCCCGCCATTTCTGATATTTCAGTACAACCCTTGAGGCGGAAGAGCAGTTTTACACAAAGGCAGTTAATTATATTGCGTCAGGTTGCACAACCAGTTTATGGCTATCTTGCTTAAACACACCTTGTGACCTGGCTATCTTACTTAAACATTCCTTGTGACCTGGCCTCAGAAAGAAAAACATGTACTTACAGAACTTATGAAACCTCTGGTACGTGCAGAGATTAGAAAGCAGAACAAAGAGTTTAGCAACATCGGGGGGAGAAAGGGAGGGTACGCATTTTTGTATCTTTGTGTCCTTTCAGACTGAACAGACTTTGCTGTTACCTGGAGCTGACTGCTTGGAATGGCTGGAGAAGGTCAGCTTATGGTGAGTTGAGGAATAAGTGAGGGTGATGGTGAGAAAATGGAGAGAAATGAACATAGGCAAATCTTCCAAGAAGTTGTCTGTGAAGAAATGAGAATGATACTGAAAGGAAAATGATGATTTTTAATTATTATTTTTTAAGATTGGAGAAACATAAGCTTGTGTTTTTGGGTTTTTGCTTTGTTTTATTGAGATGGAGTCTCACTCTGTTGCCCAGGCTGGAGTGCACTGGTGTAATCCTGGCTCACTGCAACCTCCGCTGCTGGGGTTCAAATGGTTCTCCAGCTTCAGCCTCTTGAGTAGCTGGGATTACAGGCACACACCACCATGCTCGGCTAATTTTTGTATTTTTAGTAGAGATGGGGTTTCACCATGTTCACCAGGCTGGTCTCGAACTCGTGACCTCAGTTGCTCCCACCTCGGCCTCCCAAAGTGCTGGGATTACAGGCGTGAACCACCACACCCAGCCAAAGCTTGTTTAAATATTGATGGGAAGGAGCCAGGGATCTTTTACATTGATCAGTCCATGGACAAATTGAATAGTGGCCTTGACTGTTTCCTGGCATGAAGGGGTGGCCTGCCCCTCCACACCTGTGGGTGTTTCTCGTTAGGTGGAACGAGAGAGTTGAGAAAAGAAATAAGACACAGAGACAAAGTATAGAGAAAGAAAAGCGGGGGCCCAGGGGACCGGCGCTCAGCTTACAGAGGACCCACGCCGGCACCAGCACCGGTCTCTGAGTTCCCTTAGTATTTATTGATAATTATCTTTACCATCTTAAAGATAAGGGAGTGGCAGGACAATAGGATCATTGTAGGGAGGAAATCGGCAGTAAAACATATGAACAAAAATCTCTGTGACATGAATAAGTTTAAAGGAAAATGCTGTCCCTTGAGATGCATATGCAAACATCTCCATAAACCTTTTAGCATTATTTCAGCCTATCACATGGGGAGAAACCTTGGACAATACCTAGCTTTCCTAGGCAGAGGTCCCTGCGACCTTTGGCCGTGTACGTGTCCCTGTGTAGTTGAAATTAAGAGAATGGTGATGACTTTTAACCAGCAAGCTGCCTTCAGGCACTTGTTTAACAAAGACACATCCTGCACAGCCCAAAATCCATTAAACCTTGAGTCACCGCAGCACATGTCTCTTGCAAGGACAAGGTTGGGGGTAGGGTCACAGATGAACAGCATCTCAAATACAGGACAAAATGGAGTCTCTTATGTCTACTTCTTTCTATATAGACACAGTAACCAGCTGACCTCTCTTTCTTTTCCCCACACTGGCAAATGATAGTAAAGACCGTTGAGGAAAGAGTGCCTCTTTCTAATTCACACAACATGGCCAGAGCAGCCATGGATGAAAGTTTGGTGCCGGAAGGTGAAGTACGTCCTGTCTTGCAGTGTATATTCTGCCTGGGAAAGGGAGGTGAGATCATTGAAGGAAGGGGATGAAGTGCCTGAGAGGTTTGAGATCTGTGGAGGAGGTGTGCGTAGTTGTAGGGATTGCGGGGATGGCAGAGCAAGCAGATTTTAGCCATGTAGATCCCTAGACAGTGACTCTACAGTAACCTTAAAATGTCTGAAATAGGAAAATAGCCTTCTTTTTTTTTTTTTTTTTTTTTTTTGACAGAGTCTTGCCCTGTTGCCCAGGGTGGAGTGCAGTGGCACCATCTCAGCTCACTGCAACCTCTGCCTCCAGGGTTCAAGCGATTCTCATGCCTCATCCTCCAAAGTGTCTGGGATTACAGGCATGTGCCACCACACCCAGCTAATTTTTTTATTTTTAGTAGAGAAACGGGGTTTTGCCATGTTGGCCAGGCTGGTCTCAAACTCCTGACCTCAAGTGATCCACCCACCTCGGCCTCCCAAAGTGTTGGGATTACAGGCGTGAGCCACCACGCCCAGCCCAGCCTCCTTTACAGTAGGAGTCAGGAGACAGCAGATGACCAGAGACTGCAGCCAGTGCCGTGTATTGGTTTTGGTACCCACACTCAACTCTCAGTTTTCCATGTCCTGTTATTACCCTACTTACCCTACTTTAAAATGTCTTTTTGTCATTGAGAATCTGATAAGTTCTATCTTAATATACATTTTCATTCCTTGTAGTTTTACAGATCTCTCAGTGAATTCTAGTGTTGAACAGTACACAGCTGAGCTTACTCAAGACCAAGAGGCTAAGTGGTTCCTTGGCCCACCTAAGACCTACAGATTGAGGCCTAGAATCTGCATTTTTTGGCAGTGCAAAATGCTGCCATTATTATTTTATAAGAAGTGACTTTTCTATGAACCAAGTACTTAAGACAATCTCAATAACCAAAACAATGTTGTATGTTTAAAGAGGCAGTCTCAGCAGGACTTGCCTTGGTCTAGGCATACACTGGGGTTCCCAAATGGCTATATACAGGCCCAGCACCACTCTGCCTTCCCCAGAGATGCCACTGCATAAGCTATATTTTAATAAGCATTCTCCAGGTACTTTGGTTGCACTATAAAATTTGGAAATGATTGGTGTAGACTGGCAGTGATATATAATGGATTGAGACAGATGCATCCCCAGAGGTAAAGTCCTCACTAGCTCAAATCACTGAGAAATGATACCCCTGAAGTCTGTATAGGGAATCAACGAAATCATCAATGTTCACATTATCTCATTTTCTTGAGGCATTTCTAGAAAACTGAGCTAGCTTTTTGCCCCTCTATTTTTAGTGTCTTGGCAGGCAGATTGAGATGATTTAAACCTTGCTGATCATCTTGTCTCTTACTGCAAACTTGTTTTCCATTTTGAAGAGCAGTGGGATGTTAACCCTATTTCATAGGGAAATGTCTTTTGTGAAAGTGGAACCAGAGGCCAGCTTTAAAAATGCATCAGAGCTTCTGCTTCCAGGAAAATGGAGTAAATGTACTTTCCCTTCTTCCTCCCACAAAGTGCAACTAAAACCCCTGGGCATTATATATAAAACAAACATAAGAAGACTTTGAAAGGTGGAATGACTAGGAAACTTATGATCTAAGGAGCATCATGCTGGCAAATTTTCTGGGTTTTCCTTTTGCCTCACATATTCCAAACCTAGAGCTGAGGAAGCCTGTGACCCAGAAATGCTAAGGGCATCAGACAAAAAAAAAAAAGTCCCAACAAAGCCACCTTTCTTAAGATAAAGGACAAAAATGGGGCAACTTAGCAAGACAGAAGGCTTTTGGACAATAACTGCTTGACTCCAGCCAAAGACCACCAACAAAACAAACAAAAAAGTGCTCCCCCTATATCTCCTGATATCTATCTAAATGTTTGTAGAGGAAATATTTAAGACAGTTATAAGTGGGAGAAGGTAAAGGGATATACAGAATGGTAAAAATTTCTCCACTGCATTCAAATTGGTAAAATGATGACCCCAGTAGAATGTGATATTATGTATATATTAAGTGAAATACCTAGAGCAACCAATAAAAAGAATATACAGAGAGACGCTCAAAACCACTGTAGATAAATAAAAATGAGATTCAAAAAAAAGTTAAAATAACTCACAGGAAGGTAAGAAAAAGAAAACAGAAACGAGAATAGAAAATACAAAATGGTAGACTTAAATCTCAATGTATCAATAATTACATTAAATGTAAATGGTTTAAATACACCAATTAAAACACATAGATTGGCAGAGTAGATGAAAAAGATGACCTAGTTACATGCCACCTGTAAGAAATTTTCACTTCAAATTTAACTATATAGGCAGATTGAAAGTGAAAGGATGGAAAAAATATTTCATGCAAACAATCAAAGTGGGAGTAGTTATATTAGCATCAGATAAAGTAAATTTCAGGGCACAGAAAATTACCAGAGATAGAGAGCAATGTGACAAAATGATAAAAGTGTCAATCCATCAAGAAGAAATAGCAATCCTAAATGTGTACACACCAAATAACAGCTGTAAAACATGTGAAGAAAAAATGGATATGTTAAAATGAGACTGGACAAATACACACCCCTCTCTCAATAATTAATGGGACAACTAGACAGAAAATCAGCAAAGATATAGAAAAATTCAGCAATGCTATCAATCAAAATGATCTAATCAGCATTCATAGAATGCTCCACCTGACAACAGAAGGTACATTCTTTTTAAGTGCCCTTATTTAGGAACATACTCCAAAAATAGACCACATTCTGAGCTATGAAACAGACCTTAACACATTTGAAAGAGTTAAAATCATACCAAGTGTGTTCTCTGACCACAATGGAATCAAATTAGAGAACGGCAACAGAAAGATGACAGTAAATTCTCCCAAACGTGTGGAAACTAAGCAACACATTTCTAAATATTGCATGGGTCAAAGTGGAAGTCTCAAGGGAAACAAAAGAATATGCTCTACTAGATGAAAATGAAAATAAGTGTATCAAAATTTGTAGAAGAGAGCTAAGCAATGCTGAAGGAAATTTATAGCACTAAATGCATAGCATACATTAGAAAAAAGGAAAACTCTCATCAACAATCTTAGTTCCCAACTAAAGAACCTAGAAAAAGAGCAAAGTAAACCCATAACAAGCTGAAAGAAAGAAATAATAAAGAACAAAGTCAATGAAATAGAAAGCAATAAAACTATTAAAGCAACTAAAAATAAGAGCTGGTATTTTGAAAATATTTTTTAAAGGATGAAACTCTAGCAAGACAGACAAAAAAGAAGACTATTAGGTAATATACTAATATCACCAGTATTAGGAATGAAACAAGGATATTACTACAGGTTCTCCAGAATAAGCAAGATAATAAAGGAATACAGTTGACCCTCTTAAGGAGAATGAAGGCATACACTCTCAAGTCAGGCTGCCTGGTTAAAATCCTGGCTCTTGTGCTCACCAGAGTGAGCTTTAGTTATCTCATCTATCTCGTTACAATAGCAAAGACATGGAATCAACCCAAATGCCCACTGATGGTAGACTGGATAAAGAAAATGTGCCACATAATGCACCATGGAATACTATGCAGCCATAAAAAGGAGTTAGATCATGTCCTTTACTGTGACATGGATGAAGCTGGAAGCCATCATCCTCAGCAAACTAACGCAGGAACAGAAAACCAAATACTCCATGTTCTCACTTATAAGCGGGAGCTGAGCAATAATAACACATGGACACAGGGAGGGGAACACCACACACTGGGGCCTGTTGGGGGAGGGTGGAGCTGCAGGGAAAGCATTAGGAAAAATAGCTAATGCATTCTGGGCTTAATACCTAGGTGATGGGTTGATATGTGCAGCAACCCACCATGGCACACATTTACCTGTGTAACACACCTGCACATCCTGCACAGGTACCTTGGAACATAAAAAATTTAAAAAGAATTAAAAACGAATACATAAATAAAATGGGGATTTTAATAATAACTTTTAAAATAATATCTTTGGGGTAATTTTGAGAAATAAATTGGTGAATACATTTAAAGAGCTCCTGACTATAAGTGTTAGCTGTTGTCATTATCATTTTACCATTAATCTTTCAGGAAGCTGGAACTGAGGACATGTGAAAAAAATCTCTGCTCCCAAAATAAGCGTGACGTAAGGTCAACCTTGGCCCTGTTGAGTGTATTATAGAGGGGAATGGATAAGCCAACTGTGGCAAATCCATACCCTGGAATACTACTCAGTGGTAAAAAGGAATGAACCGTTGATGTGCCCACCAACATGAATGGATCTCCAAATAATTATGCTGAGTGCAAGAAACCACATGAAAACAAGAGTGTACCCTGTATGATTCCAGTCATCTACAATTCTGCAAAACTCAGACTAATCCACAGTGACAGAAATCAGATCAGTGATCACCTAGGAATGGGAAATAGGGAAGGGCAGGATGGAGAAATTACAACATGGCATGTTGTAATGAGGTAACATTTGGGAATGATGGATACGTTCGTTATCTGGATTATGGTAATGGTTTCACGAGTGTATACACATGTCAAAACTTATTAGATTGTATGTTTTAAAATGTTCAGCTTATTGTAGGTCACTTAAATAAAGGTTAAAAGAAATCTTTATCAAATCTTAACCTTTGCCATGTGTATTTATTTCAGATTCCCCCCTTGCAAACACACATCATTTATCCCAAATCTATTTCCCCCCATTTCCTATCTATAAGCACTAGGAAATTGAATTTGGTGCTCATGATTCCCATGCATAATTTTCTATATTACTACAGAAGTCTTTATAAACATTATATAACATAGTTTTGTATTACTTAATATTTTGCATAAATGAAGTATCTATCATTCTGTAATTTGCTTTCTTTGTTCAACATATTTATGAATAAATTATATAACTTTAACAAAAATTGAGGCAGGTATTATTACCATTTTACAGATGGAGAAACTGAGGTTCACCCTGATTAGGTGAACCATTTCTTGCCAAAGGTGAGTGATGAAGCCAGGGTTGAGCCAGGTCTGAGTGGGTCAAAGCCAGAGCTTTAAACAGTGACCACAGGTACTTTGGGGGAGATTTGCCTCAAGGGCTCCCTTGTTTGTGCTTCCTGGGATTGTCGTGAGCAGCACCCTTCCAGGCGATTTGCTCTTCTAGACTGCCCTGGTTTGTCTGGCTACCTGGCATTCAGGTTGGGTCAGGCATTGCCTTGCCATATCCAGCTATACTTTGCCAGGATCAAAGCATAGTACCTTTGCCCTGCCTTGCTCCTTCTATTAATACTTCTCCCTGGCCTAACTAAGGCCTGCCTTTTTGTGTCTAGATAGAGCTTCTTAACCTCTTTCATGTCAGGGATACCTTTGGCAGGGAAGCCTAGGGGCACCTTGGAATAAAACTTTTTAAATGCTGAAGACACATATGATTACAGCTATACTGAAATACAAAATATTTTAAAATTATGATTGAATAATATATATACTCCTTTTTCTTTCTTTTGAGATGGAGTCTCCCTCTGTCACCCAAGCTGGAGTGCAGTGGTGCGATCTCGGCTCACTGCAACCTCTGCCTCCTGGGTTCAAGCGATTCTCCTGCTTAGCCTCCTGAGTAGCTGTGATTACAGGTTCCCATCACCATGCCTGGCTAATTTTTGTATTTTTAGTAGAGACAGGGTTTCACCATGTTGACTAGACTGGTCTCGAACTCCTGACCTCGAGTGATCCGCCCACTTCAGCATCCCAAAATGCTGGGATTACAGGTGTGAACCACCACATCCGGCTGATATATGCTTCTTTATTTATGCTTTTATGTTATAAGGTCTAAGAGTGGATCTAATAACCAATTTTGCTGTACAGATGAACCTGACCTTGATTTCAATATATCTGTAACAACTATAATATATGAAAATGTCGGTGATTTCTACTGATGACAATGAGGACTGATAACATTATTTAGTTTGTTGCCTGCTTTCCAAACCAAAGTGCTACATTTCGGTTAGAAGTTAGCAAACATAGATGTATTTTTCCTCATTCAAGTTCACAGACCCCCTGAATTCCCTTCACAAACATGTTAGGGGTCCGTGGACCCCTGGATAAAAGTCACTGGACTAGCACCTTCCCAGAGAACCAGGAATTAGAGGGGCTTGGAAGCAGCTGGTTTTGGGTGCAGACAGAAAGCTGGTCCCAGGGCTCCGTGTTTTATGTTAACGACAATCATCTCTCCATTTTCCTGATTAAGAGCTGCTGTGGAGCCTCATGCACTATTTGACTTAGCCAGGAACTTCAAAAGCAGACACCTGACAAGAATAACTCTTAACTCTTAGATTTAGGGCAGAGCATGATATCAAAGTCCTGAGCAAAGCTTTGCAAATGTTCAGTTTTCAGTGATGTGGTATAATTCTGCGGGGCATTTGTTACAGACACATTTTTTTCCAAAAAAATTGTTTTATGGCTTAATGTGAAAGCAACTCCCCCAGCGGACTCTCGCCTGCCTCACCAAAGCCCCTTGCAGGGTCCCTCTGGTTCCCGACCTCAAAGAATGCCCTGCAGTTTGTGAGGAGCCCACGGGATCTGCTTTAAAAAGGTCAGGCACTATATTTTGTCATTTGTGAAGCTTACCATGTTTGCAATCCTGCTCTCAGCCTCCCTGCGGCTCAATTAACTGCTGATGATACCTTCCAGTGTGGCAAGGCCCAAGGCCTTCTCTCTGCCTCATTATTTTATACATTTTGAAACGCTGGCTTTTTAAGTTAGAGATTAATTTCCCTGCATCGAGGGGGGTGTTGGTGGGAGGAAGCATGCTTGTACTTGGCAGGAAAAAAAAATCCTCCAACATGGTCATACCAATTGATAACATACTAGCGGTATGTAAGAATTTCAGTTGTTTCATCTTTGTCAGCATTTGTTATTTTTCCATCATTTTCATTTCAGCCATTATATTTTAATTTGCATGTAATGTGTTTACTGGCCATTTGGACACCTTGTTTTCTAAAATACCTGTTCAAATCTTTCATGTATTTTTCTATTGAGTTTTATTCCTTTTTCAAAAAAATTGATTCACAAGAATTTCTTATATATCCTAAATATAAGTCCACTGTTTGGCTATATAAATTGCAAATATCTTTTCCAAATCTGTAGTGTGCTGTTTTACCCTATTAGTAGTGTCTTTTGATAGACAAAAGAGCTAATTTTAATAAAGTACAATTTACTTATTTCCTTTGTGGGTGGTGCTACTGTTAAGATTTTTTTTTTTTTTTTTAAGAAGTTGGGTAGCCTCACTGACATTAAGACGCATTGATGCAGTGTTTTCTTTGCTTAGCCTGTCCTGTGGAGGGCTTGTGTTCACACGCCAGGCCTGTGTACCCCTGGGAAGGCACCACGGGGTAGAGTAACACTGTACAAGAAATATATGATGCAAGCCGTGTGTGTTATTTAGATTTTTCTAGTAGCCACATTTTTGAAAAGCAAAAAGTAACAGATGAAATTAATTTTGATAGTATATTTTATTTAACTAAATGTATCTAATACTCGGGCCGTTTCAGTGCTTAAAAATTTACCCTGCTCTTTGGGAGGCTGAGGCAGGAGGATCACGAGGTCAGGAGATCAAGACCATCCTGGCCAACATGGTGAAACCCTATCTCTACTGAAAATACAAAAAATTAACCGGGCATGGTGGTGCGAGCCTGTAGTCACCGATACTCAGAAGGCTGAGGCAGGGGAGGGGGCTTGAACCTGGGAGGCGGAGATAGCAGTGAGCCAAGATCGTACCACTGCTCTCCAGCCTGGTGTGACAGAGGGAGACTCCGTCTCAAACAAACAAACAAATTACCCTGCTTTGGTTTTGAAATGAGATTTAAATGTTAGTCACACTAGCCACGTACAAGTGGTTACTAGTCACATCTCTCTGATTGTTACTATATTGGACAGTACAGCTTTAAAGGTTGACAATTAGCTCTGGGGGCAAATGACTTTGGTTCTAATATGGCTGTGTCCCTTTATAACAATAGCTAACACCTATGGACTGCTTCCTCCTTAGCAGGCTCTGTCCATAAGAAAATAAAGATACTGAGGGCCTCAGGCATACCAAGTACTGTGCATGATTTATATTATTTAATCCTTCCAAACCATGTGAGGTAGGTGATATTCTTACCCCCAGTGGTGGTTAATTCTATGTGTCAACTTGGTAGGTTGCAACACCCAGTTGCTAGGTCAAGCACCAGTCCAGATGTTGCTGGGAAGGTATTTTTTAGGTGATTTTAGGTGATTAACATTTGAATCAGTAGACTTTGAGTAAAGTACATGACCCTCTTTAATGTGAGTAGGTCTCCTCCAATCAGTTGAAGACCTTAAGAAAAAAGACTGAGGTCCTGCAAGGAGGACGGAACTCTTTCTCTAGACTGCCTTTGGGCTCAAAACTGCAACAATCGACTTCTGCTGGAATTTCCAGACTGCCTGTCACCACTGCAAAATTTGCATTTTCCAGCCCCCACAATTGCATGAACCAATTCCCTAAAACAAAGGCTCTCTGTCTCCCGCTCTGCCTCCCCTTGGCACCCCCCACACCCACATCCTATCAGTTCTATTTCTCTAGAGAACCCTGCCAAATACACTACCCATCCCAATTTCCCTCAATAGGGAAACTGAGGCAGCTTGGCTCCAGAGCTCATGCTTTTAACCTCTCTGCCTCCTCCAGCCATTTGGAAAACTCCTTAACTTCTTTAGGTCTCAATTTTGTTATTGGCAAACTAAGATGAATAGTGCCTACCCAATAGGTTTGTTGTGAGGGCTGTTTGAGATAACACAAAGCACCTGGCATGCAGTAAGTGCTCAATGAAAGTATTGTTGTGGATGTTTTCCATCTTAAGGTATTCAAAGCAGAATGTATTACTTGTTATACTGTAGATATCAAAGAATTAAAGAGAAGGAAGGGCAAAGTTTAGAAAAGTCTATTGTGTGAGACTCACTGATGATCTTTATCACAGGCACTTTAAATTTTTGCCATGCCCATGTCAATAAAAATGGCTATTTTTAAGTGAGTCCAACATTTGAATTCCATCATCTCATGAAATCCTCACATGAATCCTACTGAGGAATCATCATGATTTCCTATTTCCCAGTTTACAGATGAGAAACTGAGGCTGTAAGTGAATCAGAAACTTATCCAGCTTCTAAATGGCAATCTCTCAGGGAAATAATTTCCCACTCCCTTCATGTTATCAAACCATCAGGTTATTTGTTTTCTTTACAAAGAGACTTGTAAGTGAATTGAAATTAACATCAAGTCATTGTAGGGAAATTGAAAACTTAATCATTCCCGTATTCTCCTTCATTTTTATCTGCTGCTGGGTGCACACATTTGTAATTCAGCTTTGAAACTGTCATATAATCTTATAATGTGGTTTTTTTTCTTTTGCAATTTTGTGCAGGTAATCCTGAGGGGGATTTTTCATATATTGTGGATGATTAAAATTGAATGTAGCTTATAAAATGAATTGTTAATAACCGAGAGAGCCTTGTGTTCTTTGAAAATATTTGTTGTTAAATGAAAAGAGACTTCAGAATGTCAATATATTTTACTTTGTTTTTCCCCTCTTCCCACTTGTATTCTTCCCATACATTTTAAATTGGTGTAATCCACAGATTTTTAGTTGTTTCTCCGAGTTATGTTCATAAATGTCAGGTTTTATAGAAAGATTATTTTTTGCAAGTTTTAATTCCTTTTTTTCCCTTTCATTCTCCTTTCTTTGATGTCAGGGATGAATAAATCCAGTTTAATATGACTTTCATTTGTGAGGCTTAACATAGAAACCATTGTAAGGCTAAACCAAACCTCCTTCTGTTTTTCAATGATTATCTTTCTCTGTCAAAATGAACCAAGCCCTCTACTCTGAGGATTTGAAAGAAATAAGTCCTAGGAATAGTCAGAAATCAAAGCCTACAGGGTGAGCTCAGATTGTATCTAAGTGTTCCTTTATCTTCACCCACACTTCTGTGAAGTGCTTTCCCTAAGCTGGTTACGCTGGATATTGAAGGGAGGGTGTGGATTCCCGAGTGGCAATTCCATCATGTTTATTGGAAGGTTGGATATTATGGTAGTTATTTTTTCCATGGTCTTTTACCTCTATGCCACAGTACTTCTATGTACACGACTTTTGCCTAGTATGGTTACATTGGGATGGTTTAAATAATTTAGACTCTAATTTATGTTGGAGTAGAAATGTTCATAAGTGGGCCATTAACACCTATCTTTCAATGAAAGTGCTGTGTAATGACCTAGGGTATTATTAAATGGCACACTCCCCTGAGATATTGTTCCCGCTTTCTTTTCATCATCCCTTACCTTTCTCTCATTTTTATGAACAATTCTTTGCTCTGTCTCTTGGAGGGCTAACAGAAAACAGAAGAAACGCAGATAGTGTGCATGAAAGAGTCTGGATTTATTATGCTCAAATTACAATCTATGCATATTTAATCAGCTCCTATTATATGCAATGCTTTGTTCTAGACCCTGTGTATAAAGATCAGCATTGTCCCTGGGGACAATAACCTTCCCTGGGGTATAATTTATGACTACTTTTCCTGAGGTTAGTGAAGCAATGTGCATCAAAGCCTTAAAAACGTGCATATCCTTTGATGAGGTAATTCTGCCTTTGGAAATGTAACGCAGGTAAGTAAATGAGAATGTGGATAAATATTTATGCAAAAGGACGTTCGTCACAGTTGTTTAGAGTAGTGAAAATTGGAAAACAGCTTAAATGTCCAATAGTAAGGGATTGGTAAATTAAAGTACTTGCATGCCCATGCAATGGAATATTACATAATCATTAAAACCCAGACTGTAGAGTATTGACATGAAAACATATTAATGGTATAATGCCAAGTGAATTTTTAAAAGGTTATAGTGGGTATGTGGTATGAGATTTAATTTTATTAAATGAAGGTATAAATATATTGCGCTCCTAGGAAAAAGCCAGCTGGATATTGAACAAGTATAAAGAGAAGTTACTGGCTGGGTGTGGTGGCTCATGCCTATAATCCTAGCACTTCGGGATGTCAAGGAAAGTGGATTGCCTGAGGTCGGGAGTTTGAGACCAGCCTGGAAAACATGGTGAAACCCCATCTCTACTAAAATACAAAAAATTAGCCGGCTATGGTGGCGTGCACCTGTAGTCCTAGCTACTCAGGAGGCTGAGGCAGGAGAATCGCTTGAACCCGGGAGGCAGAGGTTGCAGTGAGCCTAGATCATGCCACTGCACTCCAGGCTGAGTGACAGAAAGAGACACTGCATCTCCAAAAATAAAAAATAAAAATAAAAAAGAGTAGTTATTGCTTGGGATTAGGATAGTGGATGCATTTTTATTTTCTTCTCTTTGCTTTGCTTGTCTACATTTTCTAATTTTTCTCCAGAGACCAGATACTGCTTTTGAAAGAAAAACATTATATAAAAGTCATTTTTAATGAAAAATAAACTAGAGAGGCTGTCCCTGGACCACTATAGGGCAGCAGGCTGTGCAAGAAGAACACAGCCCAGTGCACAGTCAGTGTTCATGGGGTCAGCTCCAGGAGCCCTGCCTGTGCTTACCTTGCTGTGACCCTCTGACCTCCCTCATCTGGACCCTTGCTGCCTTGGCTGTGGCTTTGTTTGCTGGCTTCAGAAAGCCATCCTTCCCTCCTGCTCAGTGCAAATAACAGAAGAACCAGCTCAACATGGGCTCAAACAAATCTGGGTTTGTTCTTCCCCTTGCAACAAGAATTCCAGAACCTCATATCTGATTCTAGCTTCCTGGACTTGGTCTTAGGGTGAAACCTCAGCTAAGCAGGATCCAAGATGAAAGGCAGCCCCTGAATCCTAGAAACTCAGAGGACACAGAGACACAGACAGCATCAACAACTCTGGAATATAAAGTCATGGTTCTCTCACCTGCAGCGCAACTCCTCTTCCAGCTCCTTAACGTGCAGGAGGGCAGGGCGCAGTGGCTCACGCCTGTAATCCCAGCACTTTGGGAGGCTGAGGTGGGTGGATCACCTGAGGTCAGGAATATGAGACAAGCCTGCCCACCATGGCGAAACCCTGTCTCTACTAAAAAAATAATAATAATACAAAAAATTAGCCAGGCGTGGTGGCAGATGCCTGTAATCCCAGCTACTCAGGAGGCTGAGGCAGGAGAATCACCTGAACCTGGGAGGCAGAGGTTGCAGCGAGCCGCTGCACTCCAGCCTAGACAACAAGAGCAAAACTCTGTCTCAACAACAACAAAAAAACTATGCACGGGGTCGTGTTCACCATTGTCCTGGCAGGCCTTCCCTCCAGTGGCACCCTCTTTCCCATCCTGGTAGTAAAAATTGCTAGCACGTATCAACTTCTTTCTGTGTATGAACCACTATTACAAGCACTTAACAGGTCTTTCCTCATGTAATCCTCCCTACTCTTTGAAGTTGGTTCCTTATGATTCCATTTTCAGGTGAGAAAATGGAGGCACAGCAAGGTTATCTAACTTGCCCAAGGTCACGCTAGCTGGGAAATGGCAGAGCCAGAATGTAAACCCAGACTGTGACATGCCAAGGCCCTCACCATAACTGCCAAGTGTCCTGCCCCAAAAGCGACAGCCCTGCCCAGTTGCTTGCATCTATTCAGTTCTCCCTATAACCCCTGGCAGCCATGAATCTTTTTGCTGTTTCTATAGTGTTGCCTTTTCCAGAATGTCATATAGTTGGAATCATACAGTATGTAGCCATTTCAGACTGGCTTCTTTCACTCAGTAATATGCATTTAAAGTTCCTCCATGTCTTTTTAGCACTGAATAATATTCCGTTGTCTGAATGTATCACAGTTTATTTACCCATTTACTCATTGAAGGACATCAATTGTTTCCATGTTTTGATCATTATGAATAAAGCTGCTATAAATAATTGCATGCAGACTTTGTGTGGACAAGTTTTTAACTCCTTTGGATAAATATGAGGGAGACTGCTGAATCATATGGTAGGGGTATGTTTAAGAAACCACCAAACTGTCTTCTAAAGTAGCGGTACCACTTTGCATTCCCATCAGCAATACATGAAAGTTCCTGTTGCTCCACATCCTCACTAGCATTTGGTTTTGTCAGTGTTTGGGATTTCAGCCATTCTGCTACAGGGGTAGTAGCAAATGTTTCTTATTGTTGCTTTTAATTTGCAATTGATTTGCAATGACATACAATGTTGAGCATCTTTTCACACAGTTAATTCCCATCTACATATCTTCTTTGGTGAGGTGTCTGTCCAGATCTTTTGCTCAGTTTTAATTGGGTTGTTTGTTTTCTTATTGTTGAGTTTTAAGGCTTCTTTGTATATTTTAGATACCAATTCTTTATCAAGCATGCTTTGCCACTATTTTTTGCCCCAGTCTGTGGCTTGTCTTTTCATTCTTTTAACAGTGAAATTCAAATTTTATTGTCCATAAATAAACTTTTATTGGAACACAGACATGCTTATTCATTTACAGCTCGTCTGTGGCTAATTGCACGCTATATCAGCAGAGTTTCAACAGGGCCTGAGAACCTGCAAAGCATAAAATATGTGCTAGCTGTCCCTTTACAGATAAGTTTGCCGACCCTTGATTTAGGACATTGTCTCTATTCCCTCCTTAATAAGCCTGTCATTCCCAGAAAACCAATTCTTACGGGCAACAATTACTGATCAAAAACTCCCTTCTGGGGTCGCTGAGTTGAAGTGTCTAATTCTGGCCCAGCAAGATTCTTTTTTTACGGTTCGTCTTCCAAGTCCATTCCAGCTGGCCTTGCTCAAGTTCTGCAGAGTGAAGGGAGCGCCGCTTCGGGCAGCCTGAGCGGGTCCGGAGCTGCCCCTGCGATGTGGCTGGGTTTCTCTTTCCCGTCCTCTGAGTGGGACCAGCCCTGTGCCTCTCATTTTCCCACGCCCCTCCCTGCAGCCACGTCTTCCTGGTGCAAGGCGTTGGTCGCCCCCTGGAGGCGAGTGTTGTCATTACAGGGCCATCAACGAGAGGCTGAAACTGGAGGGCGTGGCCGGCTTTCTCTCCCACGAGGGCATCTCCCAGCCCTTCCCTCACTTCGGTGTTTGGGATTGAATTTCCCTCTGAAGTTTTCATGATCACACTTTGCCGATTCCTCACATCCCATTTTCTGTTCCCAACAGCAGTAATCAATTCCAGTTCGGGGGTGTCAGATCGTTAAAACAAGCTGCACGTCATTTGCACGTTTCGGTTCCCACGGAGCTGCCGTCTGGTTCCCCTCCCCCTCAAATTTCTTGCTTTTTAATTTTTTTTCATGCTTTTAACATTTGGTCCTATTTTTTTTCTCTTTCCAATAAGTGAAAAGAATGTAAATCTAGAAACCCGTGGGCAGACGTATGCTGTTTTTCTTGTGAAGTGTTCACTCTTTAACTCTAACAGTGTGACAACAAGCCAAGGGAATCAGATACATGCTTTGCCTGGTCTCTCCTCTCCTGCCAATTATTTTTGACGGCTTGGCATCTGATGTGGATCAATTTTTTTCCAAATTGCATCTTCTGCCTCCCGCAGGGCATGGGAGCATAGGAGGGACATAACCTGCCTGGTCCCTGGATATTAATACAATGTATTATTGTTATGCATTGAGCACTTACTATGTTCCAGCACTTTGCTAAGTGCTTTCACATTTAGAGGCATTGAAAGGAAGACATGCTAGATGGTTTTCTTTCCTGCCTGTATTCCCTTACCATCCCTGGAATAGGTAGTTGATAAGCCTGGCCTCTGACATCATATAGCCTGGGTTCAAATCCTGTCTCTGCTGCCTATGAGCTGTGTGACCTTTGGCCTGACACCTCATCTTTTGGAATCTCAGTTTCACTACCTGTAAAATGAGGACTCATAATAGCATTTATTTCCTAGGACTGTTCTGAGGATTACGTGTAGGCCACTTTGAACAGCATGTGGCACATGGCAAGGACCCTGTAAGTGTAGATGTTAGTAAACAGTGTAATGGGTGAGCCTGTGCCAATTTGGCCAGAGATGAGTACTACCCCACCCCTCTGCTCCCTGCTCAACCTGCTGGGCACTAGAACATTCTAGTGAGAGAGGATGAGAGTAGATGAATCTGCTAGCTGAAACACACACACACTCGAAGAGCACACACACAGCACACAGGAAGCACACACAGGGATTTTATATAGGAAGTGCATTTGGACTAATATCTAAGTGTTGCCACCTCTGTAGAACTGGCTCAGTCATTCCAGGGGGTATGCAAGGGTTTAAACTTCCTCAGCCTCTCCTGCCTCTGCATCTCACCACCACCTACTCAGCCCAGCAGCAATCCCTTCAATCCTTTCCCTAGAATGTAACCAGAATGGTCCACATCTTGCCATCTGTACCCTCCAAGTTCAGGCTACCCTCATCACCCATGGGGACTCTTAGAGTTACCTTTTCCCTGCTCACCCATGCTTTTTTGCCCTCTTATAATCAACCATTTTTCTATAATTAAGATGATTTTCTTAAAATGCAAATAACTTCTGTGCTTCAATCTTCTAGGGTTTAACAAAACAATCCACAGCTTCCATGCATGCTAAAAGTGTCCTGCGAAATCTGGCACAGTGACCTGTTGAGGTCATCTTTGCTCTCTCTCTTTTCACCATTCAATAAACCTGCTGGCCTTCTTTCTTATCTGTGACCAAGGCCAAGCTCATTTCTGCCTTGGGGCTTTTGCTCTTGCTGTTCCCTTTGGAAGCATTGACCCGATCCTTCTCTGGGGGATTCTTCTTGACACTTAGATCGGGGTTCCAATGCCTGCCAGGCCTTCCTGGATATCTGACTCCATGTAGCACTACTGCAGGACCATTCTCTGCATGGCTGTGGACCGACCCAGTTCTCCCTCTTTTCTCTCACAGTTCCCAAGGATTGCTGTGGAATATGCTGGAAATGCAACATCTGGAGTAGGGCGGGACTGGTCCGAGCAGCCCAGGCTCTGTTTCGTCACTATTAGGAACAAGGTGTCCTTCAATGCTTTCACCCAGCAAGTCCTGTACCCCAGGGTCTAAAACCCAGGGCTGGCTGCCTTCAGGGCTCTGCAGCTGTGGTGCAGGTGCAGCATGCGCAGACAAGACTCCGACTGCCCTGGGCAGCTTTCCTGAGGCTTGGGGACCAATACTCATGAATTCTAGGCTGCTGTTGTCCCTTGCTGACTATCTTCATGTAACTTGTGTATTTCAGTGTTCTGTCTCACAGAACTTGGGCAAGTAGTGAAAGTGCAACCCAAGATAGAGTGGGAGTGAAGTGGTAACTAGCACACAGTGAATCTGTTTCGTGACTACTCCTCCCCGCTGCCCAGCACTCTGTCTCTTTACCCCTTTTTATACTTAGTATAAAGTTGATACTCAGCATTTTATACTCAATATAAAATAGTTTGTTGGAATATTGAATATGAAGTATACTTTATATACTTAATACTCCAGCAAAGCATTAGCCCTATTGAAAATAAATAGGTGGATGGGCACCATGGCTCACACGTTTAATTCCAGCACTTTGGGAGGTCAAGGCAAAAGAATCACTTGAGGCTAGGAGTTTGAGACCAGCCTGGGCAAAAGAGCAAGACTCCATCTCTACACAAAATAAAATAAAATAAGTTATCCAAGTGTAGTGGCACATACCTGTAGTCCTAGCTGATTGGGAGGCTGAGGGAGGAGGATGGCTTGAGCCCAGGAGTTCAAGGCTACGAGTGAACTATATGATGATGCCACTCCCTGTACTCCAGACTGGGTGAAGGAGTAAGACCCTGTTTCAAAAAAAAAAAAAAGAAAGAAAGGAAGGAGAGAGAGGGAGAGAGAAAGAGAGAAAGAGAGAAAGAGAAAGAGAGAAAAGAATTAGGCAATTGACAGCCGGCTGTAATCCCAGCACTTTGGGAGGCCGGGGCAGGTGAATCAGGAGATCAGGAGACAAAGACCATCCTGGCTAACACGGTGAAACCCTATCTCTACCAAAAAAAAAAAAAAACAAAAAATTAGCCGGGCGTGGTGGCAGATGCCTGTAGTCCCAGCTACTCAGGAGGCTAAGGCAGGAGAATGGCGTGAACCCGGGAGGTGGAGTTTGTAGTGATCCAAGATCACACCACTGCACTCCAGCCTGGGCGACACAGCGAGACTCCGTCTCAAAAAAAAAAAAAAAAAAAAAAAAATTAGACAATTGACTTTTGCATGTGATTGTCGCCCATCTACTGTCTGTCTGTCCGTACAACTTAGAAAATGCCTGCCCCCAGCAAGTGTTCCAACAATATTTGGTGAAGAAATTCTTGAATACATTTAGAAAAAGCCAGGCCTTTATTCTTGAGAAGAAAACATTTTTTTAAGGTACAAAAAGTTAGTCTGGGGGACTGAGAGCATAGATTTTAAACCACACCATAGAGTAGGAAAGAATATTCAATAGTCAACAAATAAAGTTCCTACTCGAAAGGAGATGAAAGTTCAGTTTTGGGAAGTGGAAGAAGCAGGATTGAAGGGTTGGATCTAGAACCCACAGGTGCCAGGGACCTGTGACAAAGCCTGGGATGAGGGTGGGTGGGAGACACTGAAACGGAGGAGATCGGTGCCTCTCTGCCCAGGCAAAGCTGTGGTGGACACAGTGCCAGGTGAGCACCCCTGTGATGGACCTGCTACTGACAGGGCCTCAAACACTCGCATCCCCAAACCCTCAAGGAGGGATAGAAATGGCAGAGAGCTGGCAGGTGAACCTGGAGAGGCCTAGCAACTGGGGGTGGGGGTGTAGAGGCTTGGGGACCTGATGAGGGAAGACAGAGTGGCAGTGGCTGTGACAGCAGTGAATGCAGATGATGTCAGACATCAACACACAGGCCAGGTAAATTACATCAGCCTCGAACACCCCATAGGAGGGAACTAGATGAGGGGAAGGGAGTGCCCCTCACACCACCGATACCTGGAGAGGACAGAGGGGAAGGAGCCTTAATTGACAGAGCTTGAGAGCACCTGACAGTGACAGTTTACCTTGAGTTGGCAGGATTGAGTTTTACACTCCCAGGGGAGAGTAATGTGAGCATTCACTTCCTTTCTAAAGAAATTGATGGCCGAGACGGGCGGATCACTAGGTCAGGAGTTCAAGACCATCCTGGCTAACGTGGTGAAACCCCGTCTCTACTAAAAAAAAAAAAATACAAAAAACTAGCCAGGTGTGGTGGCGGGCGCCTGTAGTCCCAACTACTTGGGAGGCTAAGGCAGGAGAATGGCGTAAACCTGGGAGGTGGAGCTTGCAGTGAGCTGAGATCTGGCCACTGCACTCCAGCCTGGGTGACAGAGCAAGGCTCCATCTCAAAAAAAAAAAAAAAAGAAATTGATGAACTCTAATACCTATGCTTGCTAAACAAGAACAGATGTACCATCGCTTTGTAGAGCATTCAAATAATACAGAATGGTAGCTAATGTATAGTGAGGATTTGCCACGTGCCAGGAACTGATCGAACACTTTATGTGTGGTTGAGGCCAAGGTCCTTGGTTGCAGGCAACAGAGTCCACATTAGCAAGTTCATGCTGACAGAGATCTATTAAAGTGTATTTATTAAATACTTAATGGACTTTCTTGGGGGGCCAAACAATCAAGCTTAAGTGGTACTCAGACCAGGACAGACCTGGACAATGCAGTCAGCCAAGTCCTTAAAATGCCCCCACTCTCTGCAGGGCTGTTCCCAGAGAGCCCTCTGCTGCTTCCACGTGTTAACTGACACCCATGACGTTTGCGAGTGAAGTCAAAACTCCTCCCAATTTCTCAGAACACCTAGCACCCCTGCCTCTGTGCCTTCTAGCAGATTCAGGCTCCCAGGCTTCTTGCACTGCCCACTTCCACATTCAAGTCCTGAATGAGTGTAACTGGTTGGTGGAAACCAGGCCATGTGCCTGCACTCTAGCTGCAAAGGAGTCTGAAATTTGGTTTTCAGTTTTGCAGTTTCTAGAGTGCAGGAAGGCAGTCTAGAAGGGAACTGGATTGGGTGCCCAACTGAGTCACACAGGCACTAATTCCTCTTTTACAGATGCAGAAACTAAGGTGCAGAGGGATTGCGTCTTTCCATTCTCTTTGAATCTTGATTGTTAGGAATGAGCCACCCCACTCTGGTTTAGGGGAACTCGAATTCATTTCCCTATTTTTCCTTAGCACAAAAAAAACCTCAGGTACAGAATGTTCAAAAAGCACCCTCCATCAGGAAATCCACCCCAAAATTAAGAAGAGGTCATAATTCAAGGACAGTCCTTTTCCAGAAACACTGTGGCCTGCCATCTCTTTCTGCATTTTCCTTGTAAGCTGCCATCTGCTTCCCAGATAGAGGATGTGTATTAGGATCTTGCTTCTGTCTTGGCCCCTCTGATCCCGTGTTAAATTTTCTGCGTGGCCCCTTTTGACTTTCCTTCCATCTTTGTGCTGTTTTCCTTTGTGTCTGTAACTGCAACTCCCTCTCTTTCTAAGAACAAGGAGGTTACGATTTTGGATTTAAGTCCTTATTAAATTTCTTTTCAAGTCATCTACAAAATATTTCCATTGGCAAATATTTCCATTGGCACTTGAAGCTCTGCTCCCTCTTCTATTAACTCAAGTGAAAAGTAGCTACATTGCTGGATGCATTTCTACGTTTCCTCCCATGCCTTTCAGAGTGGTACAAAACTGAAAAACAGTCCACGAGGTTGCCTCTTCAGCTCTCAGTGACCAAACAGGACTTCAGTCTAACAACCGTCCTGGTGAACGCCTCATCTGTTTTGCTGCTGCCAGGAGCAGGCCCGGCTGTGATGAAGCCCTGCAAAGTTATACCATCTCCTGCCTCCTACTCAAACTTCTCACACATGGAGGCAGAGGTGAGGTCAAAATTAAGGACTGGCATGGAGAAACACCATGAACAGCAACATCTCAAATCAAGCAACTTAAAGAAGGAAGGGGCCAGGTGCAGTGGCTCATGCCTGAAATCCCAGCACTTTGGGAGGCCGAGGTGGGCGGATCACCTGAGGTCAGGAGTTCAAGACCAGCCTGGCCAACATGGTGAAACCCCATCTCTAGTAAAAATATAAAAATTAGCCAGGCGCGGTGGTGGATGCCTGTAATCCCAGCTACTCGGGAGGCTGAGGCAGGAGAATCATTTGAACCCGGGGGTGGAGGTTGCAGTGGGCCGAGATGGTACCACTGCACTCCAGCCTGGGCAAAAGAGCAAGACTCTGTGTCCAAAAAAAGAACAAATAAATAAATAAATATAAATAAGGAAGCGCAAATAAAAAAAAATTCTAAATGAAGAAAATCACTCAGAAATACATCCTGAGTTCCAGAGAGAGGATTGAAGTGGAGAAAATATGTCAACAAAAAGCTTTCAAATTTAAGTTCTGAAATAGCTCATGCAACTGGAACCTGGAGATGCTATTTTGCAAGGGGTCTTAATGATTTTGGCTGGCATATGCCCCCTGTCCCCTTTCTTTCATGCTAACAGAGCCCTGGTTTTTGTTTCTGTAAAAGGCCAGATCCCTTCATCTCAGGAAGGGTAGGTCCTTTGCAGACACACTGGACAAAGGCAGTGAGGGCCACCCCCTCCCAATGATTGGTCCAGGGTCCACCATGTGACCTCATTCCGGCCAATGAGATAGGAGAAGCCTCCTGCAGGGCTTCAGGGAAACATCTTTCTGGGCACAGGAGTCACGGCGGGAGAAAGTGACTCTTTTCTGTCTACCTGCTCCTAACTTCCTGTCTTAAATGTAGGCTGTGTAGATGTGACTCATGGAATTGAGGCTGCCATCTTGTGATCAGGAAAGAAGACCAAGAGAACAGCGGGGATGTTATGGTTACATGAGACAACTAAATATCTTTATTAGTGAAGTCAGAGGTCAGCAAACTTGTTCTATAAATGGCCACATAGTAAACATTTTCAGCTTTCCAAGCCACAACCACTCAACTCTGACATTGTCACAGGAAAACAGCCCTAGATAAGTACATAAACAAATGAGTGTGGCTGGATTCCAACAGAACTTTATTTATAGACACTGAAATTTGAATTTCATATAATGTTCATGTGTCACAAAATATTATTTGTTCTTTTGATTGTTTTTAACAATTTAAACTGTAAAAGTCATTCTTAGCCCACAGGCAGCACAAAAACAGGTTTGGCAAGTGGGTTGTCGTTTGCGACCCTGGATCTAGTCACTGTCAGTTGTGTTTCTGTTTCCTGAAGCTGAGTGCCTTCTGGATGATGCTGTCATTTAACCTTCTGTTTCCCAGATGATAACACTGAGGTCCAGAGAGGCTACAGAACGTTCCCAGGGTCACACGGCTTGTTAGTGTCAGAGCTCATAAATCTGATTCCCAAAACTCCTAACATCAAGTCGAGGATGTTTCCCCGGTATACAAACCCTTTTCCTACTCATTTACACACATTTCTTGTTTTTTCTTCTAGGTTGTAACATTTTCCTTTATGTCTGTGACTGCGTTTCATTCATACAAAATGTATCGAGAGATAAGAGGCTACCAACCTTGATTAAGGACTTACCACATGCCAGACACTTTACATTACTTAATCCTACAACAGTTGTGAGGTAGATGTTACTATGCTCACTGCACAGATGGGGAAATAGAGGCTCCGAGAGGACAGAATCCAACTTCACCCAGGGAGAAGGTGGTGGCCCCAGTCCCACTAGTGGCCTTCCTGCTGAATCTAGCTGTCTCCCACGCTTCACTGCTCGGCTCTGGGTGTACCCTAATGAAGAAGACATGGCCCCTTTTCTCTGGCCACTGCGTATTTTCCTTTCTGAAGTGGTTCTTGGCAGAGCTAATATATTAGAAACAGTGTGGGGGCGGAGGCGGGGCGGCGGGGATGATAAAGTGCCATTCACGATCTTGTCCGCTAGAGGACAGCAAGAGGCCATGTTTCTGTAGCAGTTCTGCACCTTAACTCCCCGGCTCCATTGAATTCATTCACAGGTTCATGGGAAACTTGGGGGAAAGAACATGTTTCAGCCCTTTTGTCCAACCTCCTCATTTTTCTGATGGGAAAAACGGAATCCCACAAGCGTCGTGTTGTTTACCCAGGGTCAGACATCGCGACTCATTAAGTCAACAAATGTTAATTGAATGTTCATTGAGTCAACCCACATTACTGCACAATCACTCATGGGTGATGGAGACACAAGAGTGGCAGGAGAGACGTGGCCCCTTCCCACACCAAGCCTTCAGGCGAGAGGAGCACAGGGACAATGAGAAGTCATCAGATCAACACAATTATCAGCAATTGTGGGGAGGGGGTTAAGAGAAAGAGAGACAGGAGGAAGATCTGTGTGGAGGTGGCATTTCCCCCGAGCCTGAAGATGAAGAGCAGCCAGGTTTTCAAGGAGCTGGGAGCCAAGAATTCCAGGAATAAGGAACCACAAGAGGGAGACTTCTAGGCTTGTGCTAGAGCCTGGCAGACCAGCAGCGTGGCTTGGTTGAGTCAGGGAAGGAAGGGGGTGTGAGAGACTTAATGTCATGATAATCATCAGTACTGAAGCTTCACTGTGTGCTGAGCTCTATGGAGTTGGTGCATTCGCTCATGCATCCTCCCTACAAATCTCTGCTCTGCAAACACAATTACTCCCATTTTACAGCCTCAGAGGGGTTGAGCCACTTGGCCAAGGCTATGCAGCCTGGAAGTGGTCTAGCTGGGACTTGAACATGCACCTGTCTGACTCCAGCACCCAAACTCATCCTCACTATTCCAATTAAAGGCAAAGCTAATACTAAACCCCTGAGATCTCGTCTCTTGGCTAGGACACTTTCTATAACCCTCTCCTCATCTTGCCTTTGAGGAAAGCATCTTTCTTTTTTTTTTTTTTTTTTTTTTTGAGACGGAGTCATGCTCTGTCGCCCAGGCTGGAGTGCAGTGGCCGGATCTCAGCTCACTGCAAGCTCCGCCTCCCGAGTACACGCCATTCTCCTGCCTCAGCCTCCCAAGTAGCTGGGACTACAGGCGCCCGCCACTTCGCCCGGCTAGTTTTTTGTATTTTTTAGTAGAGACAGGGTTTCACCGTGTTAGCCAGGATGGTCTCGATCTCCTGACCTCATGATCCGCCCGTCTCGGCCTCCCAAAGTGCTGGGATTACAGGCTTGAGCCACCGCGCCCGGCCAGGAAAGCATCTTTCACTGTCAACTCTTGAGCATGGGTGGCAGGAGTGAGGGCAGAAGTTAAATAACAGAGGAAAAGTTTTCTTCTAGAAATCAATGACTAAAGGCTGGGAAGAGAATTCCTAAAACTCAAGTCAAGGACTGTCTCCTTTTGAAAACAATGTGTGCGAGAACGTATGGCTCTCTGACCATCCACACAGACTCATGAGAAGGAGAGGAAGGCCACTTCCCACTCCTGAACACTGCCTCGAAGATTAGAGAAGTCAGACGGTGACTCCCGAAACTGAGCCGACATTCCAGGGCTCCTGGGAAATGTATCAAATTGCATGCAGTAGCATGGCCGCCCCATTGTCTTCTGACTTTTGATGCGTGGCCTGCCATTAGTGCACAGGCCTGTGGTGTTATCACTGGGGGTTGGGACTTGGGGTACATGGAGAGCTTCAGGAGGAGGGGGATGAAGAGCAGATCTGGGTTTCCTTCCTTATCCCTGGTTCCCAGCCTCCTTCCTGCCTCTAGACCCTGGCAGCACCATGCTGGGTCTCAGTTTACCTCTTCTGTCCTGTTTCCTTCACCTGTCCAAACCCTTCCAGCCATCAAGGCATACCACCCCCACCCCAGTCTCAAAGCTGCTGCCAACATTCTCTCTAGGCCTCACAGTGTCTCTCTGCCCTCCACCCATTTTCTCATATAGTCTGGAGATAACAGAGGTCAGCATTTGTTCAGCAGAGGGAAAACACAGGCTTTGGCATTAGAAAACCCAGGCTTGAGTCCCTGGCCTCATGTTGGCAGGCTGCATGATCTTGGATGCATGACCACACCTCCCTGAGCTACCTCAGCCAGGCTCAGGGCTGGCTCAGGGCAGCAATGGTGAACGCTCCCTCCTTCAAAGAGCTACTGTTTTAATGTTCCCGTCTGAAAGATGGACGTTGTAACAATTACCTCGTTTTAATGTTCCCGTCTGAAAGATGGATGTTGTAACAATCCATCTTAGCTGGAGGGCTACAGGTTTGCTGAACTCTTGAGACCACAGAGGGTGAACCTCACAAACTTTGCAGCTGCTTCTCCAGCCAGTGCCATTGCAGGTATTGAATGTTAGCCAAGGTGAGAGACTGAACCTCACTCTGGACTCTAAATATAAAGAGTGTCCTCATCTCAAGCATGATCTGGACAAGGCAAATGAGAACGAGAGAAAGAGCTGCTTTCATTTCTGCCCAGTGCCCCAGAATGTGACCTCCTTTCATCATCACAAGACCATTGTTATAAAAGACCCCTCCTTTATTTCAAAGGTGATTTTACAGAAAGCACCTCAGTTGGGCGTGTACTTATTTGCATTTCTTTTTCCAATGGAGATAGCTATTCTACATGGATGTGTAAAATAAACTTCTGTCATCCCATTTGTCCCATAGCCTCCGGTGTTGTTGATTCTATTTATTTCTTCCTTCTACAAGCAGATGCTACACCTGCCAGGCATTGGGACTGAGGCCTGAACAGGAACCAGAGAGACTAGCCTAGAGTTGGATGTTATAGGCTGTTCTTTAGTCTTTCCCGCTCTATATGCATTTATAGCTCCACAAATATATTGTAAGCTCATTGGAGCAAAGCCTGGTTCTTCTTTGATCTCTGACAGTGGCTCCACAATGGCATATGAAGGCCAACACTGGACACCCCACACATACCTGCTGGCTGAGTGAAAGAATGAATGAATGACCAGGCCCTAGCAGACAGGTGGGCTGGGCTTTGAGATGAAATCCATGTTCCAAGAGGTGTCAAAGCAAATCTTTCTATTTTAAGCAGAGTGAAGATTTGACTATTACTTATTTAACAGTTGTCTCAAAGACTCAAAAAAAAAAAAAAGTGAGGCTGAGAAGGGATCCAAAATAATAGGAAATGGGTTCCCAGAGGCCCACATGACCTTACAGGCATGGCACATGGAAGACCAGGGATAAAACGGCTGGCTGCTCTGAACTTGTGATCTTGGGCACATTATTTCATTTTGCCATACTTCTCTTTCTTAACTGACAATGAAGATATCAATAATCCCTTCCTAGATCTTGTTGTGAGAATTAAATAAAATCATGTACGGAGGACTTAGCATATTGCTTGCACAGAAGCATATTCATTTTTCAATTTCAACTGCATGTGCATAGAAAAAATATTTTTAGGCCGGGCGCAGTGGCTCATATCTGTAATTCCAGCATTTTGGCAGGCCAAGGCAGGGGGAACACCTGAGGTCAGGAGTTCGAGACCAGTCTGGCCAACATGGTGAAACCCTGTCTCTACTAAAAATATGAAAAAAAAAAAAAAAAAAAATAGCTGGTCAGAGTACCTGTAACCCCAGCTACTCAAGAGGCTGAGGCAGGCAAATCACTTGAACCCAGGAGGTGTAGGTTGCAGTGAGCTGAGATCTTGCCACTGCTCTCCAGCCTGGGCGACAAGAGTGAGACTCTGTCTCAAAAAGAAAAAATATTTTTAAAAGAGAAGATGAAAAGAAAAATCCTTCTTAAATTAACATAAAGTATAATGCAAAAATGTAATGATATGATATAATTCTCCTTGGAATAGGAAAAATAATTTTAAAATTCAGATGGAAGAATAAATATTCAAGAATTGCCAAGAAAAATTTTGAAAAGTAGCAGTGAGGAAAAACTTGCCCCAGAAAATAATTAAAACTTTGGTCTAAAAGTATTAGAAGAAAAATAAGTCTAATTTTGGCACCAAAATACACAAATATATCTTTGGCCCAAGAAAGAGAGTCCAAAAATAGACCTAAAATATGCAAGAATGTGATCATAACAAAGGTGACGTTTCAGCTCAGTGGGTTGAGCTGTTTATTAAATCGACTCTGCATCCTGACTGGATAAAGTTAGGTCTTTTCTATATAGTGTGTACATTAACAATTTTCAGATGGATTGAAGACTTCATATAACAACTAAAACTCTAACAGATAAAATGTAGAAGTGGGAAATACCTGATTAGGTAAGGTATGATACACACAAGCCATAAAGAAAAAAATGGACAGATTTAATTTCATAAGTTTTAACATTTTCTCTCTAAAAATGACGCCACACACAAAGTCAAAACACAAACTCTATTCGAGGAGGACATAGTATAAAACAAACAATGAGTAAATGGGTAATATCCCTAATAGAAAGAGATCTTATCAATATACATTGATGAGAATATGACAAACAGCCCAGTTGGGGAACAGACAAAGAAGAGACTACCATTTTCAGAAATATTTTGGAATGAGTTTTCCATGAAACTCTTCTCCATACAGAACGATCTAAAAATGCTTGAGAGAGTAGAAGTAAAATATTTTTCAAAAGCCCGATTGAGCTGGCACGAAAGTCAGGGAAACAATCACAGGGCAGAAATGACAAGAGATGCTGACTAGAAGGGCAAGAAATTGCTGGAGTTGATGTTTGCTCTAAAGACATGTTTTCCTCCCTGGTGGCCAGTCGGGTTTTAACAGCGCAGGAAGTGTCAAGGACAGGACATAGAGCCTGGGACCCGGGCAGTAGGGAGGTCACCCTAGAGATGCTCATGTGAAGCCAGAATTTCAAAAGGGAGTTTGTGATCTAGGATATACTTTAAACATAAGAAGAAACTTTAAATTAATTGAAAATATACATTATGCAAATACAAACACAAACCAAGTAAACACTGAGGTTACCATACATCTAAGACTACATGTCAGACAAAGTGTACTTTGCAGAAAGAAGCATTACAGAGAGAGGGGAAATAAATAAGGATGCAGGGGTGTAAATGCACAAGAAAGATACCACAGTTCTAAATCTGCATGCCCCCAGTATCACAATGTGAAAATATTTAAAGCACAAACTGGTGAGACTTAAAAAATAAAAGAAAGACACAAATCCTCAATCATAGCAGGGGACTTTAATGTGACTTATTTAATTGCTGACCAATCAGACAAAAAACATGAAGAATATAGATATGCAAAAAAAACCTTAAACTTGATCCAATTAATGTATATTCACACACACACACACACACACACACACACACAAACATTGCAAATGGCCAGGTGTGGCGGTTCATGCCTATAATCCCAGCACTTCAGGAAGCCGAAGTGGGAGGATCACTTGAGCTCAGGAGCTGGAGACCAGCCTGGACAACACAGTGAGATAACCCATCTCTACAAAAAAAAAAAAAAAAAAAAATTAGCCAGGCATGGTGGCACTCACCTATAGTCCCAGTTACTCAGGAGACTGAGGAGGAAGGATTGTTTGAGCCTGGGAGGCGGAAATTGTCGTGAGCTGAGATCATGCCACTGCACTCCAGCCGTGGCACTGGAGGTCCTGGCTCAAAAACAAAACAAAAAAGCACCACTGGAACTGACAGCTGTGTATGAGATAGAAAAAAAAACTAAACTTTTGTTTCTACTTTTAACACAGCACAGAGCACTTCTGGTCACCAAAATGTGCTTGGGGTTTTCCCCACACACTAACCGTAGTCCAGTGGACACCAACAGGGTGTCCTACAATGTAACTAGATTCTGACACTATCTACCTGGAGTTACAGGCAGATCCCACACGTGAAGGGCTCAATTTCACAAGACTGCCCCTCACTTCAGATATCACCTCCAAGTGGTAGGTTACCCACAACTTCTGTCCAACTTGGCTACAAATTGGAGGTTTCCCAGACCCCCTCCTCAGGTTCAATTAATTTTCAAAACCAACTCACAGAAGTCATAGAAACACATTTGCAGGTTTACTATACTATTAATGGATATGATAAAGATTTCTAACGAACAAACGGTTGCAGGGATACAAAGGATGAAATCTGGAAGGATCTCAAGTGCAGGAGCCTCTGTCCCCAGGGAGCTGGCATGCACCACTCTCTTGCCACCACATGGATGAGCTTATTTAGAAGCTCTCCAAACCCCAGAGTGCAGAGATTGTGATGGAGGCTTCATCACTTGGGCATGATGGGTTATTAACTCAATCTCCAGCCCCTCTCCCCTTCCCAGAGGATGTGATGTGGGGCTGGAAGCTCCAAGCTTCTAATCATGGCTTCTATCTCTGGTGACCAGCTCCCATTCAGGAACCAGCAAGAGACACCTCATTAGAGCAAAAGATGCAAAAGACCCCCCGAATTCCAGGGAATTAAAAGCTGTGTATCAGGAACCAGGGTAAAAGACCCAATAGTAGAGCAAAAGAGGCTCCTGGCACCCCTATTGATCAGGAAATTACAAGGGTTTTAGGAGTTCTGTGCCAAGAACCAGGGACAAAGACTGAAATAGATATTCCTTATTGTAAATCACAGTATCACAGTGACAAAATCCACACATTTTTCAAGTGCACATGGCATGTTTACCAAATTTACCACATGCTGGTCTATTTTTAAAAGTCTCAAAAAAGAAATCAGCAGATTAGAAGCATTCAGAGTATATTCTCTGATAACTAGAATTAAGCTAGCAATTAATATCAAAAAGACAACTAGAAGATTACCAACTGCCTGGAAGTTAAACAATGTATATTTAAAAATCCATATGTCAAAAAAGAAATTACAACAGAAAGTAGAAAACAATTTGAAATGAATGACAATAAAGATAAGACATATAAAATACGTGGGATAAAGCCAAAATAGTGCTTAGAGAAAAACTTACAGCGTTCGGTACATATACCAGAAATAAAAAAAGAAGTCAATAATTTAAACTCCTATCTCAATAAGACCAAAAAAACCCAAGCTAATTAAATCCAATTAAAGTAGAAAGAGGAAAATAATAAAGATAAAATCAGAAATCAATGCAATAGAAAGCATGCAATAGAGACAAATCAATGAAGCCTAAAGTTGGTTGTTTGAAAAGATTAGTAAAATAAACCTCTATCAAAACTGACCAAGAACAAAGAGAGAAGACTCAAATTATTTATTTATTTTTTTAATTATAATTTATGTTCTAGGGTATATGAGCACAACGTGCAGGTTTATTACATATGTATACATGTGCCATGTTGGTGTGCTGCACCCATTAACTCATCATTTACATTAGGTATATCTCCTAATGCTATCCCTCCCCCTTCCCCCCACCCCACAACAGGCCCTGGTGTGTGATGTTCTCCTTCCTGTGTCCAAGTGATCTCATTGTTCAATTCCCACTTATGACTGAGAACATGTGGTGTTTGGTTTTCTGTTCTTGCGATAGTTTGCTGAGAATTATAGTTTCCAGCTTCATCCATGTCCCTACAAAAGACACGAACTCATCCTTTTTTACGGCTGCATGGTATTCCATGATGTATATGTGCCACATTTTCTTAATCCAGTCTGTCATTGATGGACATTAGGGTTGGTTCCAAGTCTTTGCTATTGTGAATAGTGCCACAATAAACATACATGTTTATTGTATGTTTATTGCAATAAACATACATGTGCATGTGTCTTTATAGTAGCATGATTTATAATCCTTTGGGTGTACACCCAGTAATGGGATGGCTGGGTCAAATGGTATTTCTAGTTCTAGATCCTTGAGGAATCTAGAACTGATTCCACACTGTCTTCCACAATGGTTGAACTAGTTTACAGTCCCACCAACAGTGTAAAAGTCTTCCTATTTCTCCACATCCTCTCCAGCACTTGTTGTTTCCTGACTTTTTAATGATCGTCATTCTAACTGGTGTGAGATGGTATCTCATTGTGGTTTTGATTTGCATTTCTCTGATGACCAGTGATGATGAGCATTTTTTCATGTATCTGTTGGCTGCATAGATGTCTTCTTTTAGAAGTGTCTGTTCATATCCTTTGCCCACTTTTTGATGGGGTTGTTTGTTTTTTTCTTGTACATTTGAGTTCTTTGTAGGCCCTGGACATTAGCCCTTTGTCAGATGAGTAGATTGCAAAAATTTTCTCCCATTCTGTAGGTTGCCTGTTCACTCTGATGGTAGTTTTTTTTTTGCCGTGCAGAAGCTCTTTAGTTTAATTAGATCCCATTTGTCAATTTTGACTTTTGTTGCCATTGCTTTTGGTGTTTTAGACATGAAGTCCTTGCCCATGCCTATGTCCTGAATGGTATTGCCTAGGTTTTATTCTAGGGTTTTTATGGTTTTAGGTCTAACATTTAAGTCTCTAATCCATCTTGAATTAATTCTTGTATAAGGAGTAAGGAAGGGATCCAGTTTCAGCTTTCTACTTATGGCTAGCCAGTTTTCCCAGCACCATTTATTAAATAGGGAATCCTTTCCCCATTTCTTGCTTTTGTCAGGAGAAAACTCAAATTATTAATATAAGAAGGATGTCACTACAGATCTTAGAAATATACAAGAAGAAGACATTATAAACAATTTTATTTTTAAAAAATTAAAAAATTTTGATAAAATGGATAACTTTTTTAAAAAAAGAAATAGACTTGGCAAATGATGAAGGAAAGTATAGAAAATCTAAATTTTCTTATACCTGTTAAGTAAATTGAATCTGTTTATAAAAGTATTTCCACAAAGAAAACTTTGGGCTCAAATGGCTTCACTGGATAATTCTTCCATACATTTGAGGAAGAAATAATACCAATTTTGCATAAATTCTTCCATAGAGTGGAAAAAGAGAGGATACTTCCCAGCCCATTTGATGAGACCAGTATAGCTTGGATATCAGAACTTGAAAAGAACATTATAGGGAAAAAATTATAGATAATTCTTTTTGTAAATATTTATACAAAAATCTTCAAGTAGTAGAAGATCAAGTACAGCAACATATAAAGGAATATCACATCACAACACAAAAAGTTAATCAATGTAGATCACCACATTGATAGATGAAAGAACAAATCATATGATTACTTTGACATGTTAAAATTCATTTGATAAAAATTGATACCCAATTATAATAAAAAAGAAAACTCTTAGCAAGCTAGGAATGGAAGAGAACTGCCTAAATTTGACAAAAGTACCAAAAAACCCTACAGCAAACATTATACTTAATGCTGAATTGTTTTTTTTTTTAATTTTTATTTTTTTAAATTTATTTTTTATTATTATACTTTAAGTTGTAGGGTACATGTGCATAACGTGCAGGTTTGTTACATATGTATACTTGTGCCATGTTGGTGTGCTGCACCCATCAACTCGTCATTTACATCAGGTATAACTCCCAGTGCAATCCCTCCCCCCTCCCCCCTCCCCATGATAGGCCCCGGTGTGTGATGTTCCCCTTCCTGAGTCCAGGTGATCTCATTGTTCAGTTCCCACCTATGAGTGAGAACATGCGGTGTTTGGTTTTCTGTTCTTGTGATAGTTTGCTAAGAATGATGGTTTCCAGCTGCATCCATGTCCCTACAAAGGACACAAACCCACCCTTTTTGATGGCTGCATAGTATTCCATGGTGTATATGTGCCACATTTTCTTAATCCAGTCTGTCACTGATGGACATTTGGGTTGATTCCAAGACTTTGCTATTGTGAATAGTGCTGCAATAAACATACGTGTGCATGTGTCTTTATAGCAGCATAATTTATAATCCTTTGGGTATATACCCAGTAATGGGATGGCTGGGTCATATGGTACATCTAGTTCTAGATCCTTGAGGAATCGCCATACTGTTTTCCATAATAGTTGAACTAGTTTACAATCCCACCAACAGTGTAAAAGTGTTCCTATTTCTCCACATCCTCTCCAGCACCTGTTGTTTCCTGACTTTTTAATGATCGCCATTCTAACTGGTGTGAGATGGTATCTCATTGTGGTTTTGATTTGCATTTCTCTGATGGCCAGTGATGATGAGCATTTTTTCATGTGTCTGTTGGCTGTATGAATGTCTTCTTTTGAGAAATGTCTGTTCATATCCTTTGCCCACTTTTTGATGGGGTTGTTTGTTTTTTTCTTGTAAATTTGTTTGAGTTCTTTGTAGGTTCTGGATATTAGCCCTTTGTCAGATGAGTAGATTGCAAAAATTTTCTCCCATTCTGTAGGCTGCCTGTTCACTCTGATGGTAGTTTCTTTTGCTGTGCAGAAGCTCTTTAGTTTAATGAGATCCCATTTGTCAATTTTGGCTTTTGCTGCCGTTGCTTTTAGTGTTTTAGACATGAAGTCTTTGCCCATGCCTATGTCCTGAATGGTACTACCTAGGTTTTCCTCTAGGATTTTTATGGTATTATGTCTAACATTTAAGTCTCTAATCCATCTTGAATTAATTTTCGTATAAGGAGTAAGGAAAGGATCCAGTTTCAGCTTTCTACTTATGGCTAGCCAATTTTCCCAGCACCATTTATTAAATAGGGAATCCTTTCCCCATTTCTTGTTTCTCTCAGGTTTGTCAAAGATCAGATGGCTGTAGATGTGTGGTATTATTTCTGAGGACTCTGTTCTGTTCCATTGGTCTATATCTCTGTTTTGGTACCAGTACCATGCTGTTTTGGTTACTGTAGCCTTGTAGTATAGTTTGAAGTCAGGGAGCGTGATGCCTCCAGCTTTGTTCTTTTGACTTAGGATTGTCTTGGAGATGCGGGCTCTTTTTTGGTTCCATATGAACTTTAAAGCAGTTTTTTCCAATTCTGTGAAGAAACTCATTGGTAGCTTGATGGGGATGGCATTGAATCTATAAATTACCTTGGGCAGTATGGCCATTTTCACGATATTGATTCTTCTTATCCATGAGCATGGTATGTTCTTCCATTTGTTTGTGTCCTCTTTTATTTCACTGAGCAGTGGTTTGTAGTTCTCCTTGAAGAGGTCCTTTACATCCCTTGTAAGTTGGATGCCTAGGTATTTTATTCTCTTTGAAGCAATTGTGAATGGAAGTTCATTCCTGATTTGGCTCTCTGTTTGTCTGTTACTGGTGTATAAGAATGCTTGTGATTTTTGCACATTAATTTTGTATCCTGAGACTTTGCTGAAGTTGCTTATCAGCTTAAGGAGAATTTGGGCTGAGACAATGGGGTTTTCTAAATATACAATCATGTCATCTGCAAACAGGGACAATTTGACTTCTTCTTTTCCTAACTGAATACCCTTGATTTCTTTCTCTTGCCTAATTGCCCTAGCCAGAACTTCCAACACTATGTTGAATAGGAGTGGTGAGAGAGGGGATCCCTGTCTTGTGCCAGTTTTCAAAGGGAATTTTTCCAGTTTTTGCCCATTCAGTATGATATTGGCTGTGGGTTTGTCATAAATAGCTCTTATTATTTTGAGGTACGTTCCATCAGTACCGAATTTATTGAGCGTTTTTAGCATGAAGGGCTGTTGAATTTTGTCAAAAGCCTTTTCTGCATCTATTGAGATAATCATGTGGTTCTTGTCTTTGGTTCTGTTTATATGCTGGATTATGTTTATTGATTTGCGAATGTTGAACCAGCCTTGCATCCCAGGGATGAAGCCCACTTGATCATGGTGGATAAGCTTTTTGATGTGTTGCTGAATCTGGTTTGCCAGTATTTTATTGAGGATTTTTGCATCGATGTTCATCAGGGATATTGGTCTAAAATTCTCTTTTTTTGTTGTGTCTCTGCCAGGCTTTGGTATCAGGATGATGTTGGCCTCATAAAATGAGTTAGGGAGGATTCCCTCTTTTTCTATTGATTGGAATAGTTTCAGAAGGAATGGTACCAACTCCTCCTTGTACCTCTGGTAGAATTCAGCTGTGAATCCATCTGGTCCTGGATTTTTTTTGGTTGGTAGGCTATTAATTATTGCCTCGATTTCAGAGCCTGCTATTGGTCTATTCAGGGATTCAACTTCTTCCTGGTTTAGTCTTGGAAGAGTGTAAGTGTCCAGGAAATTATCCATTTCTTCTAGATTTTCCAGTTTATTTGCGTAGAGGTGTTTATAGTATTCTCTGATGGTAGTTTGTATTTCTGTGGGGTCGGTGGTGATATCCCCTTTATCATTTTTAATTGCGTCGATTTGATTCCTCTCTCTTTTCTTCTTTATTAGTCTTGCTAGTGGTCTGTCAATTTTGTTGATCTTTTCAAAAAACCAACTCCTGGATTCATTGATTTTTTGGAGAGTTTTTTGTGTCTCTATCTCCTTCAGTTCTGCTCTGATCTTAGTTATTTCTTGCCTTCTGCTAGCTTTCGAATGTGTTTGCTCTTGCTTCTCTAGTTCTTTTAATTGCGATGTTAGAGTGTCAATTTTAGATCTTTCCTGCTTTCTCTTGTGGGCATTTAGTGCTATAAATTTCCCTCTACACACTGCTTTAAATGTGTCCCAGAGATTCTGGTATGTTGTATCTTTGTTCTCATTGGTTTCAAAGAACATCTTTATTTCTGCCTTCATTTTGTTATGTACCCAGTAGTCATTCAGGAGCAGGTTATTCAGTTTCCATGTAGTTGAGCGGTTTTGATTGAGTTTCTTAGTCCTGAGTTCTAGTTTGATTGCACTGTGGTCTGAGAGACAGTTTGTTATAATTTCTGTTCTTGTACATTTGCTGAGGAGTGCTTTACTTCCAATTACGTGGTCGATTTTGGAGTAAGTACGATGTGGTGCTGAGAAGAATGTATATTCTGTTGATTTGGGGTGGAGAGTTCTATAGATGTCTATTAGGTCTGCTTGCTGCAGAGATGAGTTCAATTCCTGGATATCCTTGTTAACTTTCTGTCTCGTTGATCTGTCTAATGTTAACAGTGGAGTGTTGAAGTCTCCCATTATTATTGTATGGGAGTCTAAGTCTCTTTGTAAGTCTCTAAGGACTTGCTTTATGAATCTGGGTGCTCCTGTATTGGGTGCATATATATTTAGGATAGTTAGTTCTTCCTGTTGAATTGATCCCTTTACCATTATGTAATGGCCTTCTTTGTCTCTTTTGATCTTTGATGGTTTAAAGTCTGTTTTATCAGAGACTAGTATTGCAACCCCCGCTTTTTTTTGTTCTCCATTTGCTTGGTAAATCTTCCTCCATCCCTTTATTTTGAGCCTATGTATGTCTCTGCGTGTGAGATGGGTCTCCTGAATACAGCAGACTGATGGGTCTTGACTCTTTATCCAGTTTGCCAGTCTGTGTCTTTTAATTGGAGCATTTAATCCATTTACATTTAAGGTTAAGATTGTTATGTGTGAACTTGATCCTGTCATTATGATATTAACTGGTTATTTTGCTCGTTAGTTGATGCAGTTTCTTCCTAGCCTCGATGGTCTTTACATTTTGGCATGTTTTTGCAATGGCTGGTACCGGTTGTTCCTTTCCATGTTTAGTGCTTCCTTCAGGGTCTCTTGTAAGGCAGGCCTAGTGGTGACAAAATCTCTAAGCATTTGCTTATCTGTAAAGGATTTTATTTCTCCTTCACTTATGAAACTTAGTTTGGCTGGATATGAAATTCTGGGTTTAAAATTCTTTTCTTTAAGAATGTTGAATATTGGCCCCCACTCTCTTCTGGCTTGGAGAGTTTCTGCCGAGAGATCTGCTGTTAGTCTGATGGGCTTCCCTTTGTGGGTAACCCGACCTTTCTCTCTGGCTGCCCTTAAGATTTTTTCCTTCATTTCAACTTTGGTGAATCTGGCAATTATGTGTCTTGGAGTTGCTCTTCTCGAGGAGTATCTTTGTGGCATTCTCTGTATTTCCTGGATTTGAATGTTGGCCTGCCCTACTAGGTTGGGGAAGTTCTCCTGGATGATATCCTGAAGAGTGTTTTCCAACTTGGTTCCATTTTCCCCCTCACTTTCAGGCACCCCAATCAGACGTAGATTTGGTCTTTTTACATAATCCCATACTTCTTGCAGGCTTTGTTCATTTCTTTTTCTTCTTTTTCCTTTTGGTTTCTCTTCTCGCTTCATTTCATTCATTTGATCCTCAATCGCAGATACTCTTTCTTCCAGTTGATCGAGTCGGTTACTGAAGCTTGTGCATTTGTCACGTATTTCTCGTGTCATGGTTTTCATCTCTTTCATTTCGTTTATGACCTTCTCTGCATTAATTACTCTAGCCATCAATTCTTCCACTTTTTTTTCAAGATTTTTAGTTTCTTTGCGCTGGGTATGTAATTCCTCCTTTAGCTCTGAGAAATTTGATGGACTGAAGCCTTCTTCTCTCATCTCGTCAAAGTCATTCTCCGTCCAGCTTTGATCCGTTGCTGGCGATGAGCTGCACTCCTTTGCCGGGGGAGATGCGCTCTTATTTTTTGAATTTCCAGCTTTTCTGCCCTGCTTTTTCCCCATCTTTGTGGTTTTATCTGCCTCTGGTCTTTGATGATGGTGATGTACTGATGGGGTTTTGGTGTAGGTGTTCTTCCTGTTTGATAGTTTTCCTTCTAACAGTCAGGACCCTCAGCTGTAGGTCTGTTGGAGATTGCTTGAGGTCCACTCCAGACCCTGTTTGCCTGGGTATCAGCAGCAGAGGCTGCAGAAGATAGAATATTTCTGAACAGCGAGTGTACCTGTCTGATTCTTGCTTTGGAAGCTTCCTCTCAGGGGTGTACTCCACCCTGTGAGGTGTGGGGTGTCAGACTGCCCCTAGTGGGGGATGTCTCCCAGTTAGGCTACTCAGGGGTCAGGGACCCACTTGAGCAGGGAGTCTGTCCCTTCTCAGATCTCAACCTCTGTGTTGGGAGATCCACTGCTCTCTTCAAAGCTGTCAGACAGAGTCGTTTGTGTCTGCAGAGGTTTCGGCTGCGTTTGTTATTGCCCTGTCCCCAGAGGTGGAGTCTACAGAGACAGGCAGGTTTCCTTGAGCTGCTGTGAGCTCCACGCAGTTCGAGCTTCCCAGCAGCTTTGTTTACCTACTTAAGCCTCAGCAATGGCGGGCGCCCCTCCCCCAGCCTCGCTGCTGCCTTGCCAGTAGATCACAGACTGCTGTGCTAGCAATGAGGGAGGCTCCGTGGGTGTGGGACCCTCCCGGCCAGGTGTGGGATATGATCTCCTGGTGTGCCTGTTGGCTTAAAGCGCAGTATTGGGGTGGGAGTTACCCGATTTTCCAGGTGTTGTGTGTCTCAGTTCCCCTGGCTAGGAAAAGGGATTCCCTTCCCCCTTGCGCTTCCCAGGTGAGGCAATGCCTCGCCCTGCTTCAGCTCTCGCTGGTCGGGCTGCAGCAGCTGACCAGCACCGATCGTCCGGCACTCCCCAGTGAGATGAACCCAGTACCTCAGTTGAAAATGCAGAAATCACCGGTCTTCTGTGTCGCTTGCGCTGGGAGTTGGAGACTGGAGCTGTTTCTATTCGGCCATCTTGCTCCGCCCCCCAATGCTGAATTGTTAAAAGCTTTTCCCTCTGAGATTGGGAATAAGACAAGGATGGCTACGATAATGACACTTATTAACATCATATTGAAGGTTCTAGCCAATGGCATAAGGCAAGTAAATGAAATAGTGTTAGTACGAGGAAAGAAATAAAACTGCCATTATTTGTAAAAGATGTGACTGTGTATGTAGAGAATTCCAAAGAATCTACAGAGAAACTATTGGAATTTCTAAGCAAGTTTAGCAAGGCCACTAGATTCAAAGCTAACATAAAAACTTAATTGTATTTCTATGTTCCAGCAACAATACATAGAAAACAAAAATTTTAAAGTGAAACCTTTTACTGTACCACAGACCATCAAACATCTAGGGATAAACTTAATGAAAGTTGGGCAAGACCTCATCACTGAAAAATATAAAAAATTATTGGAATAGATTAAAGAAGACCTAAATATTGCAAAGATGTAAACTTTTCCCAACTTGATCCATAGACATGTGAAATGATGTTTAACTGTTTTTTTGTTTTGTTTTGTTTTGTTTTTTGAGACAGTTTCTTGCTCTGTAATCCTGGCTGGAGTGCAGTGGTGTGTGATCTTGGCTCATTACAACATCTGCCTCCCCGGCTCAAGCGATTGTCCCACCTCAGCCTCCCAAGTAGCTGGAACTACAGGCATGCGCCACCACGCCCAGCTACTTTTTGGTGTATTTTGTAGAGTCGGGATTTTGCTGTGTTGCTCAGGCTGGTCTTGAACTCCTGGGCTCAAGCAATCCACCCACTTTGGCCTCCCAAAGTACTGGGATTATAGGCATGAGCCATTGTGCCAGGCCAGATATTTGACTTTCATTCATTATTAGAGAATGCAAAATAAAAGCACAATAAGAAACTATAAATAACCTACCAGAATGAATGGAATTTTAAAGATTCAATACCCATTGGAGCAACCAGAACATTTATATATTGCTAGTGGGAGAATACATCAGTAGAACTACTTTGAAAAGCTCTGTCTCTAATAAAGCTGAACATGTCCCCATCCAATAACCCAGTGATGATGCCCCATTTGGGTAAATACATGTGTTCACCAAGAGATGTATACAAGAATATTATTATCAGCGCTATTAATAACAACAAAATACTAGAGATTACCCAACTGCTCACCAACAGTAGAACAAGCAAATAAATTGTAATGGGTTCACACACCATAAAATATTATACTGCAATGAGAATAAATGAACTCTTGTTACATACAATAGTAAGGATGAAATTCTTAATATAATGTTCATTTGAAAGAAGCTAAATCAAACACAGAGGAAGACGGGGAAAACTGTTCTAGATTGGAGGAGATCAAAGACACATAAGAGCATATGTTTGGAAGATAACTGAGGAAATTTGTGAATGGACTATATGTTGGATAAAGTAATTGAATTATTGACCTAGATATAGTAATCATAATGAGTTTGTGTGGGGAAATGTCTCCATTCATAGGAGATGCACACTGAAGTGTTTAGGAGTGAATATCATGATAATTGTAGATTATTTTGAATGATTTGATGAGAGGAAAGTGTGTGTATTTAAAAAGAGAGAGACAGAACCAATGTGGCAAAATATTAAAGGTTGGTGAATATAGGTGAGGAGGTACACTTTCTACTTTTCTAGGAGCTTAAATTTTTTTCTAAAGAAAATAAAAGGGAAAATAAAAGTAATGCACACCAATTAGAGAAAATTTGTAAAATAAAATATAAAGAAAGAAGAGAAAAAGAAATAGAAAATCTGAATAGACTTCTCCTTTAAAAAACATTGACTCCATGGAGAATATCTGCTATCTCTGCTTTTATTCAATATTGATTTGGAGCTCCTAGTCACACAGTAATAAAAGAAAAAGAAATGAATAAGGATGGAACAGAAAGAAAAAATTATCCACATGGAAGACCCAAGAGTATCTACAGACAAATTTTAACTAAGAGAGTTTGCAAGGTTGCTGCATATAAAATAAATAAGCAAAGATTAGGCTGGCGAGGTGGCTCATGCTTGTAATCCCAATACTTTGGAAGGCCGAGGTGGGTGGAACACTTGAGGTCAGGAGTTCAAGACCAGCCGTCTCTACTAAAAATACAAAAATTAGCTGTACGTGGTGAGGCTGAGGCAGGGAGAATTGCTTGAACCTGGGAGGCAGAGGCTGCAGTGAGCTGAGATTGTGCCACTGCACTCCAGCCTAGGTGACAGAGTGAGATTCCATCTCAAAAAAAAAAAAAAAAAAAAAAAAAAAAATAGATAAATAAAGATAAAATTCACTTTTTACATTCTAGCATCACAGAGCTAGTAAAGATATTTTTTTAAATATTTCATTTAAATATAACAACAAAGTAATTAAAGACTACATCTAACAAAAGACATACAAGATCTTTATGTAGCAAACAATAAAACTTAATTGAAAGACATTCAAGAAGGCCACAGTAATGAAGAGATAAGCTATGCTCATAGTTGGGAAGATTTGACCACATAAATATGTCAATTCCCCCCAGATCAATTTCTAAATTCAATTCCAATCCAAATCCCCAAGAGGCTTTTTATTGAACCTGACAAATGGATTCTAAATATATATAGACAAGAAAAAGCAAGAATAGCCAAGACAATTTTGCAGTTAGTGAAGCTTGTCTTGGCGGGTATTAGGATTTTAATAGAAATCCAGCGTGATCGAGAACAAGGAAGGACATATGGATTAACAGAACAGAATAGGGAGTCCAGAAACACAGATGAAAACATTATATTCCCGCATGAATAAGGAAACTTTACACTCACCAAAGATGGCATTGCAAATCAATGTGAAAAGGATGGACTAGTCAATCAACCATGTACAGATGATTGATTATCTTTATGGAAAATGTAAAATTCCTTACCTTCAACTGAACACAGAAAAAATTCCCACGCAGATTAATGACTTAATGTGAAAAACAAAAGTTTAGAACTTTCAGAATAAAATATAGAACACTTTTATTATTTCAAAGTAGGGAAGAATTGTTTAAAACACAAAAAGCACAGCTATGAAATAAAAAATGGATACATTTGATTGTCTTCATATTAAAAGTGTTGGTGTAGCAAAAGTCATCGTAAACAATGCGAGGAGATGAGTCACTAACTGGGAGAGGAAATCTTCCATATAAATGACAAAGAACTAGGATCAGTGTTATATAAAGAATTTCTACGAAGCAATAAGAAAAAGACAACAGTAAAATTTGGCAAAAACCATAAAAAGACACTTCTCAGAAGCAGCAGTATGAAAGGTATCTATGAAAAAATGATCAGTATCCTTCATCATTAGGGAAATACAAATTAATCTCATTATGAGATTTTACCCCCATTATTGGCAAAAGTTAAAAGTCAGATAACATCAAGTAATAGTAAAGATAAGGAACAGTGGAAACTCTTTCCTTCAATGGTAGAGGGTGCAGCTGCGTTTATAATAACTTAAGGTGTGCATCTCTTACAACCCTGCCATCCACTCCTGGGTACATTCTAGAGCAAACTCTGGCGCAGAAAGAGGACATATAAGAATACTCAATCCAACATTGTTTATGATAGTAAAAATTGGAAACAACTTTATTACCCATCACTAGGAGAACAAATAACTACTTATGGTATATCTGAATAATGTTGATAACATAATATACACCACTGGGAGTGAGTGAACTAGAGCTATAGGTATGACATGGATAAATCCCACCAACATAAAATTGGAAAGACTGCATACAATAAAGAATGCATACAATAAAATATTTCTATAGAATTAAAAAATATGAAAAACACAGTATATAAAAACACACATATGTGTTTAAAACACAAAACACTCATGAAAGTAAATAACCTGCAGATAAGCAGGTTACCTCTAGAGAGAAGAAAATATGGCAGAGAGGAGGGGCTTTAAGCTATATCTATAATGGTTTCTCTCTTATCCTGGGTGGTGGGAGCCCAGATGCCCATTGTATTAAATATTATCCTCTCTACTGTTTTTTTACTATGTCAAAATATTTCATAATTTAAAAAGGAGGAACATAAAATAAAATACAAAGCAAGATAGAAAACAATCAAAGTTACTTGTAAATACCAGAGACGGGGCCCACCAGGAAGGAAATGGAGAGGGTGCTCCTGGATGGCTGCCCCACCTCAAGCAGCATGGGGGCTCCAGGAAGGGGAGTTGAGCACACACCCTTTATCTGATGTGGGTGTTTGATGGGTGTGACAATGGCTGGCAAGAGTCTTGGGGACTGTGGAAAACTTGTCCTACACTATAGTTCAGACACCTGCCAGAGATCACGGAAAGCCTGAAGTCTTCCCTGGACCATCCCAGCTACAGAGAATCTCCATCAGTCATTTATTCAAGATTATGACAAGTATTTATTGACTACTCACTAAGTGCTAAAGAAACTAGAGAAAAAACAGTGAATGAAATGGACTTGGTTCCTGCCATCATCAAGATGACAAGCTGGAGGGGGAGATGGGCCTTAATCTCATGATCACAGAGAGAAGTATGTGTCTCCAGGTTGTGACAAGGGCTGTGAAGGAAAACCACGGGGTGCTGAGGGAACATGTAAGTCACTCAGGTGGAGTTTGGAATCAGGAAAGTTGGCGGAGGGAGAAGCATTGAAGTTTGAAGGTTGAGAAAGGGGCTACCCAGCAAAGAGCAGAGTCAGAGGGGAGGAGAAAGCTTGCACTTTCACCCAGGATCCTGGGGGTCCTGAGATTGGGGTGATGGGGCTGGGGCATAGTCACAAAGGTGCATAGCAAGACTGTGCCGGGCCTCCTGGCACACCCAAAGAGCCTCAGTCCAAGAGCAATAAAAGGACATTGAATCATTCTGACATAAGCAGATTGCATCTTTAGAAGTTCATTCTGTTGACAACACCAAGCACTGACCAGGCTGCAGAGCACCTAGAACACTCCTCCATTGATGGTGGGAATGCAAAACGGTATAGCCACTCTGGAAAATATCTTGACAGTTTCTTATAAAGTTAAACATGCATATGACCCAGCAGAAGTGAAAGCTTATGTTCACACAAAATCCTGCACGTTATTGTTTTGTTCATAATCACTAAGCACTGGGAGCAATCCAGATGTCCTTGGATGGGTCAATAGATAAGCAATCTGGGTACATACACATAGAGCAAATAAAACACAATAAAAAGAGCAGTTTCCTGATATAGGCAACAACATGAATATATCTCATACATTTTGCTAGATGAAAGAAAGGGGATGTGCAGGGCTTCCTTCTGTATGATTCCATTCGTGTGACATTGTGGAAAAGGCAGAAAACAGACCAGTGGTTGCCAGGGACTGAGGCTGTGGGAAAGAGCTGATTACAAAGAGGTGCTGGGGAATATTTTGGAGCTGTTTTCTATCTTGACCTTGGTAGGAGCTACCTGGTAATATGCATTTATTGAAACTTACAGAACTGCATGCCCCAAAGTGTGAATTTTACTGGATATGAATCATGTCTCAATTTAAAAAAAGAAACAAATTTTTAAAAATTACTTTGACTGTGCATGGAGAAGTGATTAGAGACAGCTCTGGTCAATACGGTAGCCTGAATTCCCATTTGGAACTCTGCTCCCACGTCAAACACTTAGAGGGCTAGATAAAGACGTCCTCTTCCCATCTCTGAGGAATGCAGAACTGAACTTGAGAGCAAGAGAGGAAGAGTCTCAGGTGTCTGAGTTAAAGGAAGTGTTGGAAATCGGGGAGGTTAGCAAGAGCTGAGGCTGTGGGTCTCATGGGGATACCTAAAGACACCCCAGCATTTCTCACTGCTGGCTACCAGACCTGCAGGGGCTGCTGGTTCAATTTAGGGTCTTCCCAGAACCACCTTGGGACCTATGCTTGGTGAGAGAATATGTGTGCAAAGAAAGCCTGCCCTGAGCAACTTGCTCTCTTGTTGGGAAAAGGCTATCTGGGAACCTCAGTGAGATGCCATGAGATACACTCAACAGGCATTACAACCAGGTAGCATGAAGAGTCGCATACCAGTTCACAAGACTCACAAATGCAGCTTGAGAGGCTGGGTGCATGACAAAGATGAGAGAATGTGTCCTGGCATGGCCACCTGCTTGTCTGTAGATGCAAATTATCCATCGAACACATCGGCCTTGTAAGAAGCCCATCCACTTGCCAGCATGAGGGTCCAAGGAAGAGAGTGAAAGAGAATGAGTCCACTGATTTTGCCGTTGTTGGCTCTAGAACATAAGAGAGGCCCCTGGGGCCCCACAGGAGTCACCTTGACTGGCTTTGAGAATGAAACCAAAAGCTGGGGTTCTACAGAGCAGGGCTATTGCGTGTGGTGGGGGCAAGCTCTGAACTTCAGGCACAGCTCCTTTCATACCCCGTGATGTGGGTGGTGCCCTTGGAGCAATGTTGGGGCCCTGCACCTGCCGGCACCTGTGCTTCTGCAGAGCTCCTGGCTCCTCTGGACTGGGCATATAACCCGGGGCGGGCACACACTGACCTCTGCGGACTTCATGTCTCACTGCTGTGAAGACCCCTAGGGTTTCAGGTGGAGCTGCCCCACCAGTCCCTTGGGCTTCCTGCCTCCCCTCTGGCTATGACACAAGCACAGCTGTCTGGCCATCCATTTATCCACAGAACACCGAGGTGCCCTTAGTCCTTGGGGTGACAGGGCAGATGCACGGCAGTTGTGCCCGCACCTGAGTCCCACATGTAAAGTCGGGAGACCTGACTCTGCAAGCAGTTCTAGACTCTGCAAGTGATGAAAGGGGCTTAAGCCTGTCAAGGCCAACCTCTCTCCTGGAAGAAACCCTGGCACAGCTTCCTCACAGGTGCTTATGGTCATATCTGCTGCTCCCGTCTGCTCGCTACCCCTTGTCCCTTCTGTCTAGTGAAGGCAAAAAATGTGAGTTTGGTTCTGCCACTAGCCCGCATGTCTTTCATGAAGCCAACTGCACCTCTGCCTCCCTCAGGCCCCTGTGATCAGTCCAAGGGGCAGATGTGCCACCCCAGCTGGGCCAATCGGGCACCCCCACAGAATTTTATATTTATGAATGCTGGAAAAGAGAAGAACTTTCTTTCTAGTTAAACCATAAGCTTAAGGATAGGCCCCAGGAGCTGCCGGAGGATACTGAAGGAACGGGAGGTCAAGATGAAACATACAGAGACAGACAGAAAGGAACTTGGCCAAGGTTGAGTCCTGCATCCAGCGGACCTTGGGATCATCTGGCCCTCACCTTTCTTTGGTTTGGGTAGGCGTGCTAACAATTTTCTTGGATTGCTTAAACTAGGTTAAGTTGGGTTTCTGTCCCTTGTCTCGTAAAACAACAGGGAACTCACTGCCCACAGGTAGCCAGTATCCTGTTAGATGGCTGCTCAGATTGTGGGAAATTTCCTCAGGCTGAATGAGGCAGAATCGGCCTCCCTCATGGCTTCCTCCCAACCCCTCTGGAGGAAAATGGAGAAAATCTTACCCATCTCTCACCCTGGGGAAAGGCTGACACAGACAGCTGCAGGAGCATTCCGGTGGACACAGGGACCCTGAAGGTTCATGTCGCTCCGACTGTCTGGACCACTAGGCCCCCAGTTTCCTCTTCTTCCCACTCTGCAAACCTAATTCTCAATATTCCTCATGTCCTCTGGCTTCCACTGCCTGCCTTCTCATTACTGTCAAGACACTGGCTGGTTCTACATGTGCAAAAAGACATTGGTGGCAGGTCTCTGAGGGTCTGCACGAATTCAAAGATGATTTTGCTCATCCCAGCTGCCCAGGTAGGAGACTCTATAGGCCTATCACACATCTACTGCCCCATTCCCCTACATTGTCCAGTTATCTCTACCACTAGTATTACTGGCTACTACCGTTTGAGTGCTAACCACAGGATACCTCGTGTGCTAAGAGTTTTTCATACATTTTCTCCTTTGATCCTGACAACAATTTTGTGAAATAGATATTATTCCATTCTACAGATAAGGAAACTGATGCTCAAAGAGAAGCTTCTTGCTAGGGTCCCATAGCTGGTAAGGGGTGGAGCTGGACTTAATCCAGGTCTGCCTGACTCCAAAGCCAAAGTGCTCCAAACTGCTCCACTGGACTATGGGCAGTGATGGAATGAGGGCCACCTCCATCCCCTTCCAGGGCCCTGGGTTCTCCCATCTGTGAAAGGGAGTGAATTGCAAAGGCATGCTGAATATCCACCCTAGCCAGATGATGGCGCTGGAATTAAGATAGCCAGACCTGAGTTGCTGGAATTAAAGATGCTTCATAAACTATTATTGGCTCAAAGTGTTAACAAATAAAGACTAGCCTCATTGCCCACCCTCCATTCATTCTCGGAATCTGAGACATAGAAGACTATAGAGACAAACTCTCCAACACCATTAGCAGGTAGAGAAACTGAGTTTCTAAAGAGAGAATGGCCTGTCTGAGACTCCTGACTCCTTGCCCAGATTGCCCTCCACTGTACACACTTTCTTTTTATTGTTTCCCTGAAAAAAAAATAATATTCCAGGAATAAACAGTATTTCAGAAACCTGGTGGGTTCTGTTCCAGCTCAGATTCTTCCCTGCTTCTCTTCCTCCTTTGTCTTTTGTCCCTTCTCCATCTGTTTCTTCCTCAGAAAGGCATGGAGCCCCTGGTCCAGGCCTGGCCCTGTGCGAGGTACACAGAGGTGCAGGGATGAACACCAACTGTAAGGTGCCCTCCATCCAGCAGCAGGAGACAGGTAAACCACGGGAACCTAAGTCAGGCCTCTAGTGAGACAAGAAGATAGGGTCTGGAGGCAGGGAACCTAAGGCTGATTCACACCTTCCTAGAACTAAATCAAAGGGAAAACCCCAACTTTCCACACCCAAGTAACAAAAGGACTGGAAGCTGCTCTCTTTGCAAACCACCCCCTAACCTTTTCTGCGTTGCAGAAAATTGAAAGAACCTCTAATTCATTGCTTTCCTCAGCCAGTCACACTGATTGTGGGCCAAGTCCTTCTTTTCATGGAAGTGCAACGTTGTAATTTCACTTTAGCCTCTGATTGGTTGCTTCCCACAACCAATCAGACGCTGGTATAGAGTGTAACCTTTGTAACTACACTTCAGCCTCTGACTGGTTGCAGGCCAACTAATTGGACTGATGGTGGGCCGCTACTTCATTTACATAGGGTGTACACCAAGTGGCCAATGGGAAACCTCTAAAGAGTATTTAAACCCCAGGACATTTTGTAATGGGCTCTTGAGCCTCTATGTTGAGCCCGAAAGTGGAGGCCCAGCTTCTGAGCCCTTTCACCTTAATGCCAGTGGGCCCTCCTGGACTCAGGCCATCAGCTGCAGCCTCGGCATGGCTTAGTCCATTGGGAGGAGGTGTTTACTGGGGTCGGGGTTCCTGCTCTCCCCTTGCCCTAAGATGGGCCCCTTGAGCTTCGTGTGCTCAGGGGAGAAGATTGATGCTCCACTTTCGGGGCCAGGAACATCAGGCCTTTGAGACCACTGGCTCCCAGCCCAGACCCTTGGCCTTTCCTGGGGTACAGGGCTGCTGCTCCAGCCATTGCTCAGTGGCAAAGCCAGGCCTTTGGAGGCCCCAGGTAGGGAGCAAGTCAGAGGAGCTAGTGAGGCGGAAAGGAGGGGAGGCAAGAACTGTCCAGGAGGCCTTGGCTTCATGCTCATTAACCAGCTCCACAGGTGCTATGAATGGAGCCTGGTGACCAGGGGGTGTTTATAGGCTGTTGCAAATGGTTATTTTATGGATGGGGGTGCAGGCAGGAAATTGGGGTTTTATGGCTGACTAAACATAAATAGCAATTAAGCTCAGTTAGAGACTCCACTGCCCTCCATAGGCCCAAAGCACTAAACAAATACTAGGTAAGAAAGTCATCCATTTCACCTGCCTCCCAGAGATGTGCCTCCATCACACGCTCTGACCTAAGTCCCTTCCTAATGGCGGGAGTGGCAAGGCCTAAGTTAAGTTCATTTGGTTTTGTTAGTTTTTGCTTTCCAAGGAAACGAGGATTTAGTGATTCTTTTGCTCAGGAAAAAAAGACAAAGCTATGCCCCACTAAAGGGGTTAAATAAAAGAATGGATTATTACATTATCCATTGCTTAAATTTTATAGGTATACGGGAAGGGATTTATTAGGGGAATTGGCTCATATGATTCTGGAGACTGAGAAGACCCACGACAGGCCACTTGCAAGCTGGAGAACCAGGGAAGGGAGTAGGGTGGTTGTGTCCAAGTCCAAAGGCCTCAGAACCAGGGATGCCAATGGATGTGGGGTCAGAGTCAGGCAGTTGCTGGAATTTGCTGATGTGGACCTTCCCTTTCTCAAAATTGCAGAAATGCTGGGACTGGGACATAGCATTTTCCAGGGCAGGGGATGATCATCTTAAAAAATGAGATGCAAGGGAATTGCATTATTTGCCCTGAAATAACAATTATTTTGTTGTCAACAGACTCTCAAAGAATTTACTCTAAGTGCTTTGCAGCCCCCACCAAAACGACTCAAAATTGCTGATGACAAACTATCTTGGCTGAGGACTCCCAGATACCTGTGGTCCAGAGGGCTCCCATGGTCTCTGCCTCCAAGAGACATTGAGGGGAGTATCCACTCTTGACGGCTGCTGGCTGAGTTTTCTGATTGCTTTCCTGGAATGGTACAACTGGTGTGTACTGCATGATCCTGCAATCCACCATCCAGCCCCCAGAGAGGCCCTGCATCCTGGATCTCACCCAGCCTTGGGACCCTCTCTCCAAGCTTCAGTGATTCTTCAGGGAGGGAATCAGATCCGCAGCCAAACCCTGTGCTCACCCAGCTCCACAGATGTGTCTACCTTCGGAGAATCTTAATTATCACTCATTCATGTCAATCACTCATTCATTCAGCAAGTATTTCTTGAGGACCAAGCACTCTGCTGTGGTCTGGGGATACAGCAATGAACAGAAGAAAAGCAGACACTGCTCTCATGGAGCTTCTTTTCTAACCAGGGTAGACTGTCTTAACCTTGGCACTATTGACATGTGGGGCTGAATGATTCTTTGCTGCTTTGAAGACGCTGTCTTGTGCACTGTAGAATGTTTAGCAGCATCTCTGTCCTTTGCCAACTAGATGCCAGTGATAACTCTCCCTCTCTTAGTTGTGGCAATCAAAATTGTTTCCAGATGTTGCCAAATGTCCCCTGGAAAGCAACATTATCCTTAGGTGAGAACCTCTGAACTGGGAGACACACGCATGCATGCACACACCCCTTAACATGCAGTTAACAGGGAGCTCACCAAAGGGAGTGCCTTGGACAAGCTCTGGGCTCCTGTGTTTGCCATCAGGACCCCACTTAACTAGGGCTAATATTATTTGGTTGCCAGGCAAGTTAGATGACCTAACTTATTCCTTATAACATAGCTATTCCCTTCTGCCTCCCTCCCATAGTACAGATGAGGAAACTGAGACTTAAAAGAAATCCAGCAATGTGCCACGGCTATTAAGTGGAGTGGCTGGCATTAGAACCCAGGCAGTCTGAAGCCAGAGTCAGCCCTATTAGCAGCAATGTGTGCTATAACTCTGTAGGTGTGTTTGCTTCTCCTGTGCCTCCAGACTGCCAATCAAGAAGCTGAAATGAGATGCTTGATCTGGAAGCACGGGGAGCTATCTAGAGAGATATGCAGTTTACAGCTGAGCATCTCAAACAGGGGTGCTGGGCCTGCAATAGGAACCTTAGAAACAAACCTAGGACCAATTTTTGTTTTTCCTCCTTGTGTGACTTAAAACACTTTATTTCAGGGCTGATAAAATCTATGGTAGAGGCGGGACGCAGTGGCTCACGCCTGTAATCCCAGCACTTTGGGAGGCTGAGGGGGGTGGATCACGAAGTCAAGAGATCAAGACCATCCTGGCCAACATGGTGAAACCCCGTCTCTATTAAAAATACAAAAATTAGAATTAGAAGGAATATTAAATAATGACAAGTGCTAAGGGTTTGAAAAAGTAAGGTGATGGGGAATAGGGAGTGATGGGACAATGGATGGAGAGCTGGCAATTTTACATAAAGGGCAAAGAAGGCCTCATAGGGAGGTCTGGGAGTCAGCCAGCCATGGTGGCTCATGCCTGTAATCCCAGCAGTTTGGGAGCCCAAGGTGGGTGGATCACCTGAGGTCAGGAGTTCAAGGGCAACCTGACCAATATGGTGAAAACCTGTCTCTACTAAAAATACAAAATTAGCTGGGGGTGGTGGCGGGCACCTGTAATCCCAGCTACTCAGGAGGCTGAAGCAGGAGGTTTGCTTGAACCTGGAAGGCGGAGGTTGCAGTGAGCCGAGATCGAGCCACTGCACTCCAACCTGGCGACAGAGGGAGACTCTGTTCCATAAAAAGAAGAAAAAAAATCTATGGTGGAGTAGAATACAAAATCAGACTCATTTTGTTAAAATGCTAAAACTATAGAGACCTGCAAGAGAGTGCATGTTCACCACTATCACTTCATGCCCTCAGGCCCTTACTGGATATGGTGGGAAAGGCTTACTGGATATGGTGGGAAAGGCTTACTGGATATGGTGGGAAAGGCGGAAAAACTCTGATTAACAACAATAACAACAAGTATTCATAGGCCCTTTCACGTGCAATGGCTGCTGTTTTAAGCACTTTGCCTGTGTTAACTCAATCCTTACAAAAGCCGTGTGGGGTTAATTAAGGCAATTAGGGGTCCCTACAGGGGAAATAACTTTGCTGAGGTCCCGTGGGAGGTTTGTTTGCAGAGCCAGGGCTGGTTCAGACTCACCTGCACACCACATAGCCACAGAGTTCAGTGGGGGGAGTTTTTGCAGGGCAGGTATGTGTTGCTAGAAAGTTGGTTTAGGGGGAAACAAAAAGAGTACTCAAGGCCCTACTCTCCTGAGGCACAGCCAAAGTATTGATGCTTCTCAAACAGTGCTCCACGGCCCATCCACACCAGCAGCACGTGGGGAGTTTGCTGAAAAACATCCATCTCTCATCTTAATTTAAAGACAAAACAAACAAATCTTTTCATTTATTTATTAAAATAAGAAGTCTAACAGAGCCAAAGACTTTTCTCCCTGATCATGTATGTGAAAGAAGAGAGTCCAATAGTCCTGTCCTGATCTGACAGAGCATCTTTATATATATATATGTAGAGATATATATATATGTAGATATATATATATGTAGAGATATATATATATATATTTTTTTATGAGATGGAGTTTTGCTCTTGTAGTCTGGGCTGGAGTGCAATGGCACGATCTCAGCTTACTGCAACCTCCTGCCTCCCGGGTTCAAGTGATTCTCCTGACTCAGCCTCCTGAGTAGCTGGGAGTACAGGTGCCTGCCACCATGCCCGACTAATTTTTGCATTTTTAGTAGAGACTGGGTTTCACCACGTTGGCCAGACTGGTCTTGAACTCCTGACCTCAGGTGATCCACCCACCTCAGCCTCACAAAGTGCTGGGGTTACAGATGTGAGCCACCATGCCCATCCAATATTTATACTTTTTAAGAATACCAAGATGTCCTTCATAGCATTATTGCCAGGGAAATGGCTGGTCAGAATTGCAGGTTTTTCTTTGAGGGGTATTTTCACAGGACATGGCAATAATCTCTAAAGTCTTAGGAATTTTACAAGACCCTTTCATTTAGATTATTTTCCTGCAGATAGATTTATATCAACAGAAGACAGACTAAACTGGCAAAAGGGACATAAATATTGACACATTTTGGTAATTGATTGATGTGTTGATTGTCTCAAAACAGTGGTTTACAACAATAATGTATAATTACCTCATGATTTTGAGGACTGACTGGGCTCATCCAGGCAGTTTGCATTTGGAGTCTCTCAGACAGCTGTATTCAAATAGTGTCAGGGGTTGGTGTCATCTGAAGGCTAGAGTGGGCTGTATGTACCAGATGGCTCATTCATAAGGCAGTTAGTGGGGGCTGTTGGCTAGAAGTTCGGCTGAGGCTGTCATCTGAAGCTTCTATACATGACCTAACCGTGTGCTTGGCCTTCTCAGAACATAGAAGCTGAGTTCCTGCAATCAACAAAATGAAGAGACAACACACAGAATGGGAGAAGATATTTGCAAACTACACATCTGACAATGGGTTAATAACCAGAATATATAAGGAGCTCAAACAACTCTGTGGGGAAAAAAAAAAAAAAAAAAAAAAAAAGCCTAATACTCTGATCAAATAATGGGCAAAAATTTGAATAGACATTTTAGACATTTTTCAAAAGAAGGCATACAAATGGCATACAGGTATATGAAAAGGCACTCAACATCACTGATCATCAGAGAAATGCAAATCAAAACTACAATGGGACATCATCTCACCCCAGTTACAATGGCTTATATCCAAAAGACAGGCAATAACAAATGCTGGTGAGGATATAGAAAAAGGGAACACTTCTATACTGTTGATGGGGATGTAAATTAGCACAACCACTATGGAGAACAGTTTGGAGGCTTCTCAAAAAACTAAAAATTGAGCTACCATATGATCCAGCAATCCCACTGCTGGGTATATATCCAAAAGAAAGGAAATGAGTATATGGAAGAAATATCTGCACTCCTATGTTTGTTGCAGCACTGTTCACAACACTAAGATTTGGAAGCAACCTAAGGATCCACCAACAGGTGAATGGATAAAGAAAATGTGGTACATATACACAATGCAGTACTATTCAGCCATAAAAAAGATGAGATCCTGTCGTTGACAACAACATGAATGGAACTGGAGATCATTATGGTTAAGGGAAATAAGCCAGGCACAGAAAGACAATCATGGCATGTTTTCACTTATTTGTAAACCATTGAACTGATGGAGATAGAGTAGAAGGATGGTTACCAGAGGCTGGGAAGGGTAGTGGGGGATTGAGGAGGAGATGGGGATGGTTAATGGGTACATAAAAAGTAGAAAGAATGAATAAGACCTACTATTCGATAGCACAATAGGGTGAGTACAGTGAATAACAACTTAATAGTACATAATAACTTATGGAACATAATTGGATTGTTTGTAACTCAAAGGATAAAGCTTGATGGGATGAATACCCCATTCTCCATGATGTTCTTATTTCATATTGCATGCTTGCATTATACCAAAACATCTTATTTACCCCACAAATGTATATACCTAATATTTACCCACAAAAAATAAAAATAAAAATTTAGAAAAAGAAGTGAATTCTGAGAATGAACACCCGGAGTGAGGGTGCCAGTGGAGTCAGGCAGGCAGAAGCTGACAGGCTTCCTATGAACTAGTTTAGAAAGTTTCAGAACGTCACTTCCACCACACTCTGTTGGCCAAGCAAATCACCAAGGCCAGTTGACACTGAAGGTGAGGGAAATTGGAATCCACCTCTCCATGTAAAGGGAGTGAAGGAATTCACGGTCATCCCTGAAGACAATCAGCCACATCCCACATGTCTCTATCTCGCACAGAAACTGAGATGGATGTTCTCACAAATGAGCTCAGTTTTATACTGCATCTAAGCAGATTGTTTGCAAAAATAAAAAATGAAAAGACCTTACTCTCACTGCAGCTGTCAAAGAGAGGGAATGTTGCCTTTGTTCATTCCTGAGACGCTTATGTTAATTATGAACACTTGAAAGTTTGAGGCCAAGACTTGAAATGTAGTTAGTGTTATAAGCAATAAATAAATAACTCAGTTTTATGACAGAACTGGAGCAAAGGATGAAGGTTCAGATTTTATTACTTTTCAACACTAGGCCCATGGGTGATCCCTGAACCAGCATCTCTTGAGGTGGGGCCCAGAAATCAGCATTTTGCAGACCACACCAGATAATTTTTATTCATAGTGTTGAATCTCCTCTTAATTAGAATTACTTCCAGGCCTGTTGATTAACATAAAGCATAATGATTATATGGATTACAATAAACATCTTGTCATTTATCTAGCACTTCAGCAATCTTCAAAGTACTTTTCACTGATTATTTGATTCTGTTTTCACAATAATTCCCCAACTCCCTCTGGCGTCTGCTCCATGACACCACATTGGCCCTGGCTTTGCCTAAAAGTTCGGCAAATTCACCAATTTGATTTTGGCTGCGAGATTCCTTCTCCAACATGCTATTAAGTCTTTGTCAAAAGTCTCCCAAATTCCTCCTGCTCCATCTGGAAGCCCACCCTGATCTAAGTAAGGTAAAAAGACCTCACTTTCCCCTTGGGGCCTTCACTAACCAGCTAAGAAATAAAACCGTGAATAGCTTAGGAAGTAGCAGACAGCCTGAAATGAAGCCTAGACAGAGAGTCAGGAGGCCTGGGAGCCAGCCCAGCAATCTCCTCTCTTGACCTTGGTGTTCCCATCTGTAAAACAAGGCTGGAGATCACCATCGGTGGTCTCAGAGTGCTTTCGGGGTGGCTCTGACTGTCCCTAGAGGTGGACGGTGTGTACAGTGGGGAGGAGGACTCAAGGATGCAGTGATCCCAGAGGATTCTTTATCCCACCTTCTTTCCACCACGGCACCTTGTCTTTTATTCTGAATTCCCACATAAAACTATGGCGGAATTTTCAAATAACAATGAAAAGTGCTTCTCCTGGACCATAGGACCTTGAGGTTTCCTTTCAGTCCTAACCCTTCAAAATAGTGGTAATCATTTCCAACAGTTGAGTGCTAACCACATGCCAGGCACTGGGTGAAGCACATGGTGCCCATTGTATCACTTCATTCTCTCCATTTAATAGATAGCAAAACTGAGCCTCACCAAGATAAAGTGCGTTGTGAGAGGCCACCCAGCTGGTTCCTTTGTGGAACTCAAATTCACTGGAGAGTAGACTGGTCTGGCTTAACCATGACACAGGGAGACTTTCCAGCTTGCCTGCCACTAGCACAGGCTATGACACAAGCTAGAGTGGTCAGGGGCTCTGGCCATGGATCCTCCTATTTCAGCCCTGGAGAAGTTTACACAGTGCCAGGCATTTCTGGACTCTCCTTTTGGCTCTCCCCACAAGGTATGGGGAGAAGGGGAGCAGTGGTGTTAGCTTGCAAAGGGGCTGTGCGTGAAGGTGCAGTGAAGCCTCAGGGCTTGGGTTAAGGCCCACAGGGCAGGGCTGTGGGTCAGGGACAGGGCTCCTGTCTGTCCACTTGACATACATATTGAAGCGCTGTGATGTGCCAGGGCTGGAGACATACCGCTAGACAACTCAGACCCTACACCTGCCTTCCTAGGGCCTCTATTCCAGAAGAGGAACTCAGACCATCAGCAAGATAAATTAGACAGGTAAGGAGAATTAGAAGGAATATTAAATAATGACAAGTGCTAAGGGTTTGAAAAAGTAAGGCGATGGGGAATGGAGAGTGATGGGACAGTGGGTGGAGAGCTGGTAATTTTACATAAAAGGCAAAGGACACATAGTGAGAGGTAAAGGTCTGGGAGTCGGCCAGTCATGGTGGCTCATGCCTGTAATCCCAGCAGTTTGGGAGCCCAAGGTGGGTGGATCACCTGAGGTCAGGAGTTCAAGGGCAACCTGGCCAATATGGTGAAACCCTGTCTCTACTAAAAATACAAAAGTAGCTGGAGGTGGTGGCGGGCACCTGTAATCCTAGCTACTTGGGAGGCTGAGGCAGGAGGTTTGCTTGAACCTGGGAGGTGGAGGTTGCAGTGAGCCGAGATTGTGCCACTCCAGCCTAGGCAATACAGCCACATTCCATCTCAAAAAAAAAAAAAGACTGGGAGTCAAGACCTAGGGGAGGGTTCATTTCCCCCAACATCCTCCAGGTGGCAGCATCTTCCAATTCGTAGGGCAGTGCTGGTGGTTCCTCTTCCCAGCCATAGAGTATTCTTGTTCAGTCCATCTAAAAATGCCGTTTAAAATGGGGGAATCCTAGAAACAAAATATGGAGAGTTTGGGGGATGTGAGTATTGTATTTTTTGATCTAGGCGCTGGATAAACAGATGAGTTCGCATTGTGAAAATCCACCATGCTGTGCTTATGACCTATGTACTTTTCATCTGTAGTTTATACTTCTATAAGTTCAAAATGACACACATTTTAAACATTGTATTTTAATCTAAATCATAGTCTACATTAATTTTCCCAAATTTTGATGATTAAACTCTGTGCCAAAACGTTTTAAATTTCTAAATACATTAGTACAGACAAAATGCTCAGCGCCAAGCCTGAGGAAGCACTTAATAAATGTTAGCACTGTTACCTCCTGTGCATACCCACCATACCTCGTTTATAATTTCCAGTCCTGCATTCTCTACAGTGGAGGAAGAACTTGGAGACACTTTCCCGGCGATCTGATGGCAGAGTCCTTCAAGAATTTTGTGAGTTGTGCCAACCTTTTACAGATAACTTGCTCATATATATTTTAACAGCAGTTCTAAAAGCAACTTACCCTAATGGGTCTTTGCAAAGCACTCACCTTAGTTCTCACAGAACTAACTTTCCTTTATACTTCTATGTAATTAGTTTACATATCAGTTAATTACAGTTTTAAATGAATAATGAGATCAACTGGCATAAAAAGATTCTGAGACAAACACAACTAACTGTGAGTGAGTAGATGACTCCATTGGAGGGGGAAAAAGAGCAATGAGAGAACAGGCTGTGGGCATCAGGCAGCATTCTCCAGGAGTGGCGAATAGCTTGGGTCAATCTAGAAAGTTGGTTGAGTGAAGGTTGGTTCAGAGACCTAATATTGTACCCTTCTCAAGTGTTGGAGTCTATAAGATTGATTCTTGTACAATTGTTAATGAGCTGGTGTATCTATCAGGTGTTGCTGGAAGTGCTTGGTAACACTGCCTTTGGGAACCAGGAATGATAATCCAAGCCATTTGTTGTGCAGCTTCCATGTGCCAGGTCCTATGCGTACAAAAATTAGCATTACATATTTTCACAGCAATCCTGTCGAGGAGACTATCATCTCCCCATTTGTATCAACTCTTGACACATAACGCTCTCAAATTTAGTGGCTTAAAATGACTTATAATTTTAATTTAGCTCATTATTCTGTGGGTTAGCTCTTTGGCTGGGCTCAGTGGAGTGGCTTTTCTAGTTTTATCTGGATTCAGTCATGAGCTCTGATTCTGGTAATTGGCTTGCGTTGGGGTCATGGGAATAACAAGCTCACTTAATCTCTCACCCTTCTACAAGATAGACTGGGCTTCTTCACATGGTGGCTGGGCAGGATTCTATGATGGAGAGTGGAATCTTCCAGGATCTCTCAAGACCTAGGCTTAGAATTTGGCACAATGTAACTTCCACCACAGTCAATTAGCCAAAACAAATCACAAGGCCAGCCCAGATTAAGAAGTGGATCAATAGACTCAACCTCTTTGGCAAAGTCACATTGCAAAAGGGTATGGACACAGGAAAGGGAATAATTGCAACCACATTTCCAAATCATTTATCACCCACTTTCTGCAAATAAAGAAATGAAAGTTTAATCAGTTTAAGCTAATTTGTCCATCCTGGGACTCCCAGCTAATAAGCAATAGAGCTAGAATAACACATACCTGTGGGACTTCAATATACACTGTTTTCACTAAGCCAAACTGCTTTATTAAGAAATTAGAGGGTCAAGAACAAATGAGATCATTTGAATTTTAAAATTAACATTAATCAAGAATCCTGTGTTATTTGTACAGCACTATGCTTTAGGCCATCCTCACAACATCCCTGTAAAGTAGAGATGATTGCCCCTATTTTACCAATAAGAAAACTAAGGCTTCAAAATATCAAGGTTACTTGCCAATGAATCACACAGCTTAGTGCACACGAAGACAAAGGATTTGAACCCATTTCTTCTTATTTCAAGTCCACTCTTCTTTCAACCACACTAGAGACTCCTAATCTGCGGGGTTCAAGGCATTATATGATCCTTGAACAATTTAGAGTTACATACCAAAACCAAATTTTTTATATATATATATATTACATTCAGACATTTTTCTGGAAAAGAAAATTGCTTTTATTATATTCACATGAACCCCAAAAGGTTAAGCACCTCATTTCTGAAAAAAATGGGAACCTTGCTTCTGATATGGCAGGCAAAATCCTTCAGATGATGTCTTGTAATTGTTGTACACTCCAGAACCCTAGAACCAACTGGAGCCTTTAGATTAGCTTCAGAATAAATGGAAGGGAATCAAGGAGCCATGCCCATGACCACTAGAATGTGTGGCTTTATCTTGTGCTGAGATGGAATTAGGATTTGAAAGAATCCTGCATTGTTGAAAAGGCCATGCCAGGGCAGCTGTTTACCTAGTGGTTAATACAGTAACACTGTAATTTGCTCCAACACCAGAAGAGTTTCTTACTATTCAAAGACTTGGATTTCTGGATCAGAACCCCCAGTCCCTTTCTCCCCTTTCTCCTTTGTGCTTTAAGATAAAGCCCAGAATTGCTCAGAGTCAGCAACAGGGGTCTTGGGAGTGGACCTCGCACCTGGGTCTGGACTGAGCTGTGCTACTTACTGTCCTCACTGTTAGTGTCTCAGTTCTCCTGGGCTCTGCAAGACCCTGCGGTGGGGCTCAGAATTTCCACCGTTATCCCAGGCAACTTCTTCCTGCACATCTCACCTTTGGCAAGGGACTTGGGCTTGGGGAACACCCAGTCAGTCATGGTCCAGCTTGGAGAACCTGCAAAGTCACCAAATGAGAGAGCTAGCAGCACAGAGCTGAAAACTGGGGGCCAGAGAGGAAAAGTGACTTGCCCACATGTACCTGCCCTCTCCTTGTGCTGTCAACAATTTCAGCCTGCCATGAACTTTTCATTTCTGAAGGGAAGCACAGCCTCTCTCCCTGGGTGCCTACTATGCCTTCCTCTTTAGTCCACCAGCACCCACTTTGTCACTTTGTTCCTCCCCATTCCCTCCAACACTTTAGCCAGAGGAATTTTCTTTCTTTCTTTCTTTCTTTCTTTCTTTCTTTCTTTCTTTCTTTCTTTCTTTCTTTCTTTCTTTCTTTCTTTCTTTCTTTCTTTCTTTCTTTCTTTCTTTCTTTTTAAAGACAGGGTTTCCCCATGTTACCCAGGGTGGTACTGAACTCCTGGACTCCAGCAATCTGCCTGCCTCAGCCTCCCAAAGTGCTGGGATTATAGACGTGAGCCACTACACCTGGCTAGGAATCTTTTAAAAACACAAATCTGATTATGTCATGCTCCTCTGCCTAAAAACATGCTATGGCTTTCCACTGTGGTCTCTGAGCCCTGTTATCTGGCCTCTATTTCTTCCTTCAGGCTCAGTCACACTCTCCTAGTTGTGTGCTGAAACTGGCTCCTCCAAGCTCACAAGAGCCAATGGGAAATATTCAGGAATTTGTTGGTAGCTGGAAATCGACCACGGTGGGGTTACTTTACACCAGAAAAATCAACAAATGCTAAAAATCCTTTTTTTTTTTTTCCGGAGAGCTGATTGGTCAGTCCACCGCTGCTCCGTCCCCACTGTGCTGTTCCATCACAGGACCGCTGAACATGCTGTTGTTCTGCCTGACATACTCTCTCCTCCTTCTTCGTTGAGTTAACTCTATTCTTTGACACCTCAGTTCAATTCTTTCTTCTTCCAGGAAGCCTTCTGTGATATTTCTGAACAAGTCAAGTCTCTACCCTTCACCTTTTCTTCTTAGCCTGTATCACATTTGTAATTTGACAAGTGTGATGAATAATGAGCATCCGTCTTCCCCATGGGAATGTAAACTCTCCGTGGCAAGAGAGACCAGGCCTGGTTTTACTCACTCTCTTTGCTGTATCACCCAGCACAGTACCTGGTCATAGAAACTCACAACATCTGCTGAATGAGTGAATAAATTAGAGAAATAAGTACTAGACAAGGCTCTGGCTTCTGTGGCAGGAGTACTTTTGATCACACATCTCCACATTCTCCTCTGCATTTCCCAGCCGCTCTTGCTGTTATGTTTGTCCTGTTACCAAATTCTGGCCGGTGGAATGGGGTGCTCTGTGTCGTCCATTTCCAGGCATGTCCTCTAGAATGCCACAAGTAGTCCTCAAGGCTCTTTCTCTTCCCTGCGTGGCTGGAAGTGAAGGAGTCATAAGACAGAAGCAGCCCGGATTCCCGAGTCACCAGTTGGAGAAGAACTACCCAAATGAGTCATCTGACCCTCATTCAATCGAGAAAAGAGGGAGATGTATACTTTTATTGAGTTAATCTCTGAGATTTTGAGTTATTTGTTACTGCAGCAGAATCTAGTTTACCCTGACCTAAAACACCATCCCGGTTGTCGTTAACTCCCACCCTTTGGGCAAGTCACAATGTCTCTGAATCTCAGTTTCCTTATTGGTAAAATAAAATGATTCCACAGGTTATATCTGAAAGACTTGCAATGTTAAAATTCAGTTATTCCGCTAGTATATTTTCCTCCCTCCTGCATAGCACCATATATAGACACCACAGATGTTTGCTAAATAAGAGAACCTCCTATGTTTGAAATCCTTTTCTCCAGATAAAAGCATTTTAGTACCTTAGAAATTCAGAGTAATTACTCAGAATATTTAAACATCTAACATGTACAGTATTGATCAAAATAACAATGGGGACATTTCATCCAGAGGCTGGGGAGCCTTCAGAGATCTATCCCTCAGCCTCGTAGATACCTCCTAAGCATCTTGCTCTGTCTGCTGTTAGAAATGTGGCCTCAGCACTTCCAATTATTTGTGAGTCCCAGCCTCAGACTGTCTTAACTGATCCACTCAGCTGACTCTGTTAACTGCATATGCATACTCTTATTTTTCAAAGGAACCTAGTGAGGCCTGTTTTAGTGGGTTGTCATTAAAAGCCACTGTCTGCATATCATTAACCAAGAAGCAAACGTCATATCTTTGATGAGATGTATGAGGGTGACTGGTTGGGTAGCAAAGGTAGCCCAGAGTCCTGATGACTCAACTGGGCTTCAAATCCCCTAGGGTCTATTCCTAGCTCTGCCATCGGTTCATTGTGTGTGAAAGAGGCACAAAGCAAGCTCTTCTTCTTGGGCTGGGGTCCCTCTTCCTGTTATAAATGAAGGCCACTGCAGCTGCTGTCATCCCAGTAACCATAGTAACAATGCATCACATGACAGGTGTCTGATCCCCATCAGACATTTTCTGATATTAAGTATTCTTCATTCTTCCCCTTTAACCCCACCCCAGATCCTGTTATGAGTAGTGGCAGCCGTTTGAGCATGGGAGACCTGGAGCTGACAGCATTAATTAAACCTCTATTTCCACAAAAACATTTTGCATTGCCAGGCCCCAGAGCCAAGAAAACCTCCCAGGGCAGCTCTTATGTGAGAGATTGCTAAGGCTGTCACCGGGGACTGCAGTGCCTCAGCTCTACAGTTTGCAGCAAATAGGGATCAGTAGGACAATGTGCCTGGCATACAGCAGGCACACAATAAATACTTGTGGAAAAGTCAATTTACTAAAATGGAGCTCATATCACAAACGGGATTCCTTCAAATCACTGGAAATTCTGCATAAGATGATCATATGAATTATTCCACAGTTACTGAGTGCCTGCTGTATGCACCCATGGGTGATGACATGGAGACTCTAAAGATGTTAGCTTGTTGAAGGAATCCCAAGTCTGTGGGGTGGCTGAGGCTCAGGGGCACATTGGGAAGCATGTAGAGAGGAGTCTGGAGGGCTTAGCAGGGACCACATCACAAAGGGATTTGGATAAAGGTTGAGTCTCTTGGGTTTATTCTTGGAGAACCTTTGAGAGCTGTTACTCGTGTGAGTGACATGATCAGCTTTGTATTTTGGACACCTCCCTTTTGATGTCACTGAAGGCAAGAACTAGAGGGAGACTATTGTTTTGATCAAATAGTGAGTGTTCTAGAACTTCTGAACCCAGGCCTTAACACAACTGGCAGCTTCTGTTTCATTCCTCTTAGAACCCAGCTAGCATGCTGTGAGCAGCTGCAGCACCATGGAGAGGTGACATAGAGGAGAACCAAAATGCACCAGTTGACAGCCCCATTGTGATCCCAGTGGCAGCCAGCACCTACTGCTCACCCCGGGAGTTCACCATTGCACTATCTGCAATGGTGTCTGGAGAGCTGATGTTCCAGTCCAACTGAACCCCTAGATGACTGCAGTCCCAGAAGACAACATGTTGAGCAGGAAAACCACCCAACTGAGCCCAGCCAACCCACGAAATCATGACAAGTAACAAAATAAGTGGTCTAAGCCAGTAAGTCATGAGTGGGTTTTTACGCAAGTGTAGATAGCTGAAAAACTGGAGGATGGGTGGGTTCCAGGTGGTGGTCACAGCTACAGCTCAGAAGAAAAGGTCTGGCTGGAGAGGCTATAGATTTAGGAGACATTGGCTCATAGAATGTGAAAGCTCTATTGTGGATGAAATCACCTACAACCCTTTTCACACATGCCCAGCACGCCTAGAGCACAGCCAACCCACAGCAGATATCTGCTGAATTAAATTCAACACTGCATATAATGAAAAGCACTAAAAAGTCACTGTTTTCTTGAGGTAAGACAGTCCTTAAGCCTGGAATTCTAATTTCCCCTTGTTCTAAGCATACTTTTATGCTCACCCTCTCTGAATCAAGTGTGTACTCCGAGCTGCTGCATTTTATCTTCTTTATCCTCCTAAGACAAGTCCTTTTGAGTGTGGACTTGGAATCTGCAAGCATAAACCTGGGTTCAGGGTGATGATTTTTCTACCTGTGCACCTCTCTTCTGAGCCTCAGCTTCCTCATCTATATATAAAGATGAGAATACCTGCTGATTAAATTAGGTAATAAAGGTGAACTCTTGGGCAGCCCTAAGGGGATGCAGCTGTATTATCCATCTTCAGCAGGTCACAGGTACAGCCTCAACCCAGACATCCCATTGGTTCCCTCTATCTGTGGCCTGTTCCTTTTCCCTGTAAGAACCATCTCCCAGGTTGGGGAGCTGGGAAATATCCAGCTTTGTGTTTGAAAAAACTCTGGGAGGACCCTATTTTACAGCCAGCTTGGCCAGCCGCTGGGGTAGAAGGGTGAGCAAGGAGCTAGTAGTCTGGGAAAGTGACTCCTAGAGTGGCAGATATGGTTGGAGCCCAGGTTTGTCCACTAACACAGTGTGACCTCCACAGGCTCCAACACATCTTGGGCCCAGTTGTCCCCTGTTGTACACAAAGCATTAAGAATGGCCTGAAACAACCCCCAAGGCTCCTTCCACCTGGAAGGCTCCGGCTCCTGTTGGGGTGGGGGTCCGGTCACGTGTTGGCGAGAAGGGGGTGCCGGTTGACGTGGCTCCGGGTCCAGCCTCCTCTGACGTCCTCGCAGCCATCCTCCCTCCCTCCGTCCCCGCCCCTCTGGCGGCGGGAGAGCTGCTGGCTCGCCCGGATCCCGGGAGCTGCCTGGAGGCGGGCCCGGCCCGGGGAAGGTGCACGGCGGCGGGACCCAGCCCAGCTGGGGGAGCGGGCACCATGGTGCTGTCGGTGCCTGTGATCGCGCTGGGCGCCACGCTGGGCACGGCCACCAGCATCCTCGCGCTGTGCGGGGTCACCTGCTTGTGTCGGCACATGCACCCCAAGAAGGGGCTGCTGCCGCGGGACCAGGACCCCGACCCGGAGAAGGCGAAGCCCAGCTTGCTCGGGTCTGCACAACAGGTGAGCGGGGGCGGCGCGCTAGCCCTCCAGAGGAGAGGTGGGGTCGCCGGGCAGCTGCAGAGGGGGAAATGGGGTGGGGGACGGTCATGGATCTTTGCGCGACAAAGCTTGGCGGGGAGAGGGGACAGCAAACGCGCTGGAGGACAGGTAAGGGAGTCAAAAAGGCAGGGGGATAGGGGAGGCTGGGGGATGGGGGAGAGGTGAAGGAGAATTAGGAAGCGGAGGGGGGGTAGGGGGGCTTGTGGGGACTGAGAGAAGAATGGGGGCCAGCAGCGAGAGCTAAAGGGAGGGGACAGGAAAAGGGACCTGGATAAGAATTAGGGCTGGGAAGGGTAAGAAGAGAGGGAGGCTGGGAGGGGAATCGCCAGGGTTAGGGAAGACCCTGAATGGAACCGGAGAATGAGGAACTTGCAGAATGGGGACGAAGACTGGGGTCTGTGAGAGGGAGGGGGATGGTGGTTGTGGAGCCAGGGTAGGGCAAGCCCTGCCAGAGCTGAGAAGAGGTAATGCCTGGAAAGCCAGACGGGAGGTGGCTGCGGTCCCGCAGGAGCTGAGGAGCTAGAGGGGTCTGGAGAGCTGAATCCCCGAGGAGCCTGAAGGACTCTTCCCTACCCCCTAGCAGCTCTGAGCTCCGGTCAGTCAGAGGGGGTTGCTATGGCCTCCCCCAAAATGTCTCTGCAGATGTCTCTGCAGATGTCCCTGGAGACAGGAGGGCTTTTATCCCATGCATTTGCTCATGGCCAGAGCTCCTTCGTGCAGGAAATAGCCCGTGCTCCCATTGTAAAGAGCAACAGAAGGGGTCTGGGGAAGCGGTTTGGAAGGATTTCCCTGCATAGGCTGTGACCTCCAGGATGCATTTCCAAAGTGCAGAGTGCAGAATGTTCTCTGGAGAACCAGGAGGCAAAGAGTCTTGCTAGAGTGATTTGAAGGATGGGCCTGGGGCAGGGGCATGACTTGAAGGACCTCCTAAAGACCCTCTAGATTCCTCTAGGTTCCAGGAGTGGCATTAAAATGCTGTGACTCCATCTTCCTTTTTCCAATCAATAATTCAAAAGCTCAGAGGACCCGGTTGTGTGGGGCCTGTGTCAGTCACTGTACAGTGAGAGTGGAAAGGAAATGGCTGCTGTCCTTGAGGCACTTATAATCCAAGAATAGTGACATTGACAGTGGCTAAATAGGAGCCGGCTGCACAGCAGAATGTGGGACTTGGGGCGATCTGGAAATGGGAATAGTGGGCTTTCCACTGGCCAGGGGTTGGGAGCCCTTCTCCAGAAGTCGTGGCCGGCCGCCTCTCAACCTTCTTTCCTGCCCAACACACTTGAGGAACTGCCACTCTTCTGCCTTTCAGTGACGTCTCTCCAGGCACCGTCCCCTCCCCTTCCCAGAGAGAACCACTGGGAAGGTAGTTGGTGTAAATGACCTCTAGGGTCTCTTCCAGTGCGTTGTCTTATTGATGACCAGTAGCCCACAGAACAGCTGATCATCTGTTAAAGACAAACCAGGCTGTGTCTCTCCCCTGCTTCAAATCCTCCACAAGTTCTCACTGAGCTTGGAAGAGGTCATAGCAAACCATGACATAGCATCCACTCTGTGCCAGGCGCACTGTTCAGAGTGCTTTACACTAATTAGTGCGTTTCTTGACCCAGTGAGGGAGCCATAGAATTATCCTAACTTAAAGATGAGGAAACTGAGGCTTAGAGAAGGTAACCGACTTGCCTAGAACTGCACAACTAGAGAAGTTTTAGAGCCAGACTCTAGCTGAGCTTGTCTGATTCTGGAGGCCACGCTATTAGCCACTCCTCTCCACCCACTCACCTGCTTTGACATGGAAGGTGCCTGCCTCTCCAGCCAAGCTCAGGCCAGTTTCTTTCTTCATCAGCAGTCTTGGCCTCCCTGGATTTATGATTATTCTTTTAAAACACCAAGTCCTTTTCTGCCCCTTCATTTTTCTATGGCCTTTCATATAAATGACTCCTTCTCATTCTTCAGGTCTTTTTCCATTTAAAGTCTTAGGGAGGATTTTGCCCACTGACACATGAAACAAAACACCCCCTTCCTGTTATCCTCTCCTATACTGTTCTTTCCAAATCCTTCTATGGCATTCTTTACACTAGGATGCAATCTTTCATATTCACTTATTGATGTAATATTTATTCCCAGCACCCACTCAGTGCCTGGAAACTAGTAGGTGTCCAATAAGAAATTGTGAATGAATAAAGTCATCTCACAGACCATCCAGTGGGGATTCTCATCTTCAAATATGGATGCACTCACCATGTCTTTGTAACCAAGTGTGAGCTAGTAGGGGCACAGTAAATATTTGTTGATACATGATACCTGCCCATCCACATTCCCTTATCTGGTTCCCGCAGTGACAAAGATGTGGGCAACTTGGGGCTGAATTTATGGGTGTGAATGTGTTGAACCTGAGATCTCACAATGACTTGGTTGCCATTCTTCTCAGATTCATTCAGCCACTGGCCCAGATGTAGTAAATTGAGAAAAGACAACCAATTGACATTTCAAAGCAAGTAAAGAAGGTGGCGTTAGGGGTGGCAGATTACAGGAGGGTGATGTACTTGGCACCTGTTGACGAGGAGGGCAAGAGCCAGGGAAGCTCTCTGAGGATGTTCCTTGAGGAAAGAAGATATGGGGGCTGGAAAATAGGGGTCTAGATTACTATAATCCCAACAGAGGTGTCCAAGGTCTAATAGCCAGTGTCTCTGTAACTTGTAAGTTGTGGCTGCTGGAAAAATTCTTTGGATTTGGAGGCCATTCCTAGAAATCTGATTTCTGACCCTGAATGGCTGGATGAAGTTGAAAGTTTGTAGTGATTTTGAAAAGAAATTTGGAGTTTTCCTAAGGGTTTTGTTTATTTTTTACATGGGGTCTGACTCCATCACCCAGGCTGGAGTGCAGTGGTGTGATCAAGGCTCACTGAAGTCTCAACTTCCTGGGCTCAGGTGATCCTCCCACCTCAGCCTCCCATGTAGCTGGGAATACAGGCACGTGCCACCATGCCTGGCTAATTTTTTTGTATGTTTTGTAGAGACAAGGTCTCACCATGTTGCCTAGGCTGGTCTCAAACTCCTGGGTTCAAGCAATTTGCCTGCCTCAGCCTCTCAAACTATTAGGGTTACAGGCATGAAGCACTGTGCTTGGCCCCCAGGGGTTCTTATTCTGGGTCCACAAACCTGTGTCTGTAGATAGCATTAAAAGGTTCATGGTCTTGGATAGGAAAAAAAATGACATCATTATTTTCACTTACCTCTAACTGAAACAGTATTTTCTGTAAGTAGAAATAGCAGTGAGAACCATAGTGTATTATCCATACGTGTGACTTTGTCCCCAAGGGAAATCACAGATACCTTGGTTGCACATTACAGCTGTTGCAGATGGTTCACATTAGATTTACGCTCATCTCTCATTCTAAATTATGGTACTTATTAAATCTCCTGCTAGACTCTGTTATTTAATGAATTAATAAAGAAGCAAACATATAGCTACTTCACAATTTGGTTTTATTAGGCAGTCCTTTGCAGCCCTGTGTCTTTTATTTTCTGCTTTTTCCAGCAATTCAGAGGAAGTGTCCCTAGGCAGCCCTCGGCCATGCATATCCTCTCATGCTTCCAGCTGGTTTCAAGTCACAGTTCTTTGCTTTTCTGAAATACACACTCTGTATCCTTTATCCTGCCTTCTTAGACAGTGCCTCACTCTCACTCATGTGCTACCCTTCCGGGCATGCAAGGAATTCAGTTTTACTATGCCACCCACTCCTGGCCTGGCAGGTCACCTGGGACCTCTCTGTCATCAGCCTAGCTCTAGAGGCTTGATCATTAGGCAGTGACCTGGCAGCTTGAGCAAGGAGACAGAGCCAGGGGGCAAAGCGAGAATATTGGTTTCTCCTTCACCATTACTTCTGAATCTGTTAGTGAGCAGTGGCCAGACCCATGGGTTCCTGCCTCTGAATTTCCTCATCACCCTTGTCCACACAGGCTGCCACTCAGCCCACTTCTGGGTCCTTTCATAGGAAGTCTTCCTTTCACCCAACCTAAAGAACTTGGGAGCAAGCAAGGAGAACTGCTCTTTTCCCCTTGCCCCATGGCTCAGTCCTGTACCCCTACCACTTGGCAGGCACAGGCATCCTGTTTTCGGGAAGCCTTCCTTTTTGTGGCCTAGTTTTCTCCCAACATGATGCCTACCTTGCTGTGCACTTAAGTGAATCTTTTCAAATGCCGGAGAGGTCCCCTGGGTGACCCCAGTGCTGTCCCTTTGAAGCTAACACGTGGCCAAAGGCTTTATTGAAATTGCTTGGCCCTCAGCAGGAGTTCCCACACCTTTTTTTTTCTTTTTTTGAGACGGAGTCTCACTCTGTCGCCCAGGCTGGAGTACAGTGGCATGATCTCGGCTCACTGCAACCTTCACCTCCTGGGCTCAAGCGATTCTCCTGCCTCAGCCTCCTGAGCAGCTGAGATTATAGGTGTGCGCCACAATGCCTGGCAAATTTTTTGTATTTTTAGTAGAGGCGAGGCTTTGCCATGTTGGTTAGGCTGGTCTCGAATTCCTGAGCTCATGTAATCTGCCCACCTCGGCCTCCCAAAGTGCTGAGGTTACAGGTGTAAGCCACTGCGTCTGGTCCCCAGGTCCCTATCCATGTCCCCAGTCACCCACTGTCACATGTGACCAAACTCTACAATTCCATCCTCTTTCCAGCAGAGTCAGGATCACTGAAGTGGCTTTCAGTGGAACCCTAGTAGATTAGTTCTAAGGTTTTACAAAATAATATAAATAAGTGTTGACTTTCTTTCTTTCCTTTCTTTCTTTTCTTTTCTTTTCTTTTCTTTTTGTCTTTTTGAGACAGAGTCTTGCTCTGTTGTCCAGAATGGAGTGCAATGGTGCAATCTCGGCTCACTGCAACCTCTGCCTCCTGGGTTCAGCAATTCTCTTGCTTCAGCCTTCCAAGTTGCTGGGATTACAGGCGCCCACCACCACGCCTGGCTAATCTTTTGTATTTTTAGTAGAGATGGGGTTTCACCATGTTGGCCAGGCTGGTCTCGAACTCCTGACCTCAGGTGATCCACCCACCTCGGCCTCTCAAAGTGCTGGGATTACAGATGTGAGCCACCACTCCCAGCCTGAATTTCTATCAAACAATATATGTGTGGTGGAGTCTTCTCCTTAAGATCAGATAATTTTTCCTTAATTTTCCTTGTATTCTTGACAATGTCTGGTATGATGCTGAGCACATGGCAGTGTTTTGAATTAAATCATTATCTTGTAACCTAACACTGAATAAGAGAGGGAAGACACAAAGGAGTACATACTGTTAGGGCTCCATTGACACAGGATTTGAAGCCAGCGCAGTTTATTCATGGTGTTACCCCGGGGCACAGGAAATTACTGCAGCTGGGTGGGAGAGCTTCTGGGCTTTTGTTCATGCTCTGCCTCTTGACGTGGGTCCTGGTTACAGAGATGTGTTTACTTTGTGAAGATGCATCCAGCTCTACATTTATGATTTATGTACTTTTCTGCCTGCAGTTATACATCAGTAAGGTTTTTATTAAAAAGTGTCATATTGTGACATGTTTGTGAACATTAATTGAGTACCAGGCTAGTATTTTTATTGCCAGGAGGACTTTGGGGCCATAGTCAAGAGACATGAGCCTCCTTTTTGTGGTTTTTTTATAAACTGCTTCTTTGGCCCTGTTTGCTTTCTGCTGTTTCTCCCGTGGCCACCTCCTTTGTGCTGCATAAAGGATTCCCCCTTGGGATTGGGACCTTAAGACCATCAGTGTAGCCCTATTAGGCCTCCCACCTCTTCTCCTCCTCCTTAGTCCTCTAAAGCAACACCTTCTCTGATTGGTTGTTTCAATTCACACATATAAGAGTGAGGATGGACAGATGCTGCATTTCATTAGTTAAATAGTTCATTCATCAAAGATTAATGAGCACATGCTAGGCCTTGGGATATGGCAATGGAAAGACAGATATACGCTCTTCTAGATAAATGGGGAGACAGACAATAAAACAAGCAATTGCCATGATCGGGGAAGCACAAGGTGCCATGGGAAACCCGGGGTGGGGGGTATTATTCCCCCCTTCAGCCTAAAATAGAGCTTTCTGCAGTGCAGGTTGGTTGTTCTTCTGAACTCTCCCCTGTACCTTAATGATGCTAGAATGCCCCATGTATTGCTAACCCCACTCCTGGAACTGATTCAACTCTGGAAGGCTGTAAGGTCTGACCTCCATGGATTCTCAGACTTTTAAAGGACTCATTTTCTAGCTTACTATTAGCTGATCTCTTGCCTGGTGAACTCACCCATTCGTATAAACCACCACCACCACAACAAAGTATTTCCATAGAGTAATAAATAACAATGATAGAATAACTAACATTTATCAAGTTCTTTATATGTTCCAGTCACTGTTCTAAGCATTTTAACCATATTAAAATGTTTTTTGAGACAGAGTCTCACTTTGCCACCCAGACTGGAGTGCAGTGGCATGGTCATGGATCACTGCTGCTTTGATCTTCTGAGCTCAAGTGATCTTCCCACCTCAGCCTCCCAAGTAGCTGGGAATACAGTCATGTGCCACCATACCTGGCTAATTTCTTTTAAATTTATTTTTTTAGAGAAGGGTTCTCACTATGTTGCCCAGGCTGTTCTTGCACTCCTGGGCTCAGGCCATCCTCCTGACTTGGACTCCTAAAGTGCTAGAATTACAGGTGCGATCCACTGCACCTGGCCATAACCATATTAATTTTAATTATCACAATAACCCTATGAAATATACATAAGTTTTATTTTTCATTTTAGAGAAGAAAAGTAAAACACAGAAAGCTTAAGTACGTATTCAGTGGGAGAGCTGGGAATCAAATTTACAAAATTTGGCTTCAGCGTGCACACTTTTGACTACTAGGCTGGATATTAGCAGAAAAAAAGTAGTCAAAATTTTATTCGAGCCATTGTGTTTCCCCAGATACTGCATAAAAGTATCTATAAATACGCATCTTTGAGGGTCAACTTCAGAAACCTTTCCCAGTGCTTTGGATTGCTTTGCTGCCGCCATCACACTTCAGGCATTGGGTGCAGCCCAGGGCCCTCCACATAGATTTTACACAGTAAACATGTTTGGGCTGGTTGCTTAGCAACGTGGAAGACAGTATGAATTTTTCATCAAGAAATTAGCATAGATTCTTTCAGGGAGAAGAGCACAGACCCGCTGGAAATACTCTTCAAAGCACTCACATGTGGACCCCTAAGCCTGTGTCCCTCAGTCTTTTTTCCAGTGACAGATCTGACCTGTCCCATCTCCCTTCCTCCCCTAGTTCCTTGTTTGGGTACAGTTTGTAGAAAATTCAGATACATGGCTCTTCTCTTCATGGAATTGACAATTCACTAGCACCTTTTGTTAATTCCAGGATAAAACAGTGCTGCATCCTTTCCAGATTTTCAGATACTAGCCAAGTTATGAGGAGGTACCTGGGGCATAGGAGGAGGGATAGAGAGGCCTTTGGATCATGATGAAGGAAACACCTGAAAGACAAACCAAAAGGGGTCTAAGCAAAGGCAGAAGGAAGAGAAGAGACCAGCAGGAGAGGGAAGCATCAGACCCAGAAGATAAAGAGGAGAAAAAATAAGACACAACCATTCCAGGATCAAAGACCTACGAGAGCAATCTGAGTATGTGGAGACAGTCCCTTTGTTGTCCACACTGACCTACAATCTCCCAATAACCAGCAGCAGTTCACCTCCTGCTTCCACCTTCTTCTTACTGTATTCAGTACTCCCAGGGCTTATTTCTTGCTAAGAAACAATGGGAAAGTCTGCTCTGAGGATGGAGAACAGCTTCATAGAAACAAGTTTTAAGAACTAAGAGATTCTATACGTATGTATCAGAATCAACACACATGTACACAAAGGGCCCCCTATAACTTATTTGATAAGAAATAATGGAACTAATACAGTTATAAAGGAAAACAGGTGAAAAGGTGTGTTCCTCCCTCTTTTTCTTCCTTGGTTGTGTTTATTAAGCAACTATGTGCCAGGTGCTGTGCTGGGAGGTGAGAATACAGTGGTAACTCCCCTCTTCCCAATGACACAGTGACCCATCTTCAGCCCTCACAAAACTTATGGTATAATGGGTAAAACCAGAGTTTATAGAAGAAGAGGGAAAATAAATTAAAATGTGTGCTGGTGGTAGATGACCTCAACAGAAGGTTCTGGTGCTTTGTAAGTGTAAGATGAAGAGCTTTTACGAGAGCACCTTACAAGATGAAAGCTTTCCTAGAGAGTGATGGCCAAACTGAGAGCTACAGTGGGAGAAGATCTTAACCAGGGCAAAAGGGAAGGATGTTGGGGACTCCACACAGAGAAATGAGCCTGTGCAAAGGTCCTGTGGCAGGAGGCAGCCTAACATTTACGAGAGCCTGGGGAAAAGCCAGTGTGGCTGAAGAGCAGAGAGCAAGGGAGATCCTAGTGAACAATGAAGCTGGGGAAATAGGCAGGGGCCTGGATGAGCAGGGCATTGGAGACCATGGACAAATTCATTTATTCATGAATTCGTTCATGCATGTATAAATCAAACATTTATTAATGTCTCCAGGAGGGGCATTGAGCTATGTACTGATAATGTGAAGGTTACCATTATTTTCAAAGCTTTTTTTATTCAGGTGAAATTCACAAGATATTAATCACTTTAAAGTGTAGGATCAATGCCATTTAGTACATTCACATTGTTGTGCAGCCACTACCTCCACCTAGTTCTAAAACATTTTCCTCACCTCAGAAGAAAACCCTTCATCCTTTAAATAATCACTATTCCTCCCTCCTCCAATCTGTTTTCTGTCTTTATGGATTTGCTTATTCTGGACACTTCATATAAATAAAATCATATGATATGTGATCTTTTGTGACTGGCTTCTTTCACTTAGCATCATGTTTTCAAGGTTCATCCATATCATAGCATGTATTAGTACTTTATTTCTTTTTATGGCTGAAAAATATTCCGTTGTATGGACACACGTAATTTTGTTTATCCATTCACCCATTGATGGACATTTGGATTGATTCTACCTTTTGGCCATTGTGAATAGTGCTGCTAAGTACATTCCTGTACAAGTATTTCAGTACCTGTTTTCAATTCTTTCAAGTATATACCTAGGAGTGGGATTGCTGGGTCATATGGTAATTCTATATTTAACATTTTGAGGAACTGCTAAACTGCTTTCCACAGCAACTGCAGCATTTTAATCTCCACCAGCAATGTATGACAGTTCTCATTTCTCCACCTCCTTGCCAGCAGTTGGTATTCTTTATTTATTTATTTTATTTATTTATTTTTTAAAGTCATCCTAGTGGGTGCTAAGTAGTATCTCTTTGTGGTATTTTCTGAGCTTTTAACATCTAAAAGAAAAACCCAAATTCTCACTTTTACAATATTCATCAGTAGCTGGCAAGTGCTTTTTAAAAAAATTGTATTATACTTTAAGTTCTGGGATACATGTGCAGAACGTGCAGGTTTGTTACATAGATATACATGCGCCATGATGGTTTGCTGCACCCATCAACCTGCCATCTACATTGGATATTTCTCCTAATGCTATCCCTCCCCTAGCCCCCCACCCTTCTGACAGGCTTCGGTGTATAATGTTCCCCTTCTTGTGTCCATGTATTTTCATTGTTCAACTCCCACTTATGAGAGAGAACATGTGGTGTTTGGTTTTCTGTTCCTGTGTTAGTTTGCTGAGAATGATGGTTTCCAGCTTCATCCATGTCCCTGCAAAGGACATGAACTCATCCTTTTTTATGGCTGCATAGTATTCCATGGTGTATATGTGCCACATTTTCTTTATCCAGTCTATCATTGCTAGGCATTTGAGTTAGTTCCAAGTCTTTGCTATTGTGAACAGTGCTACAACAAATATACGTGTGCATGTGTCTTTATAGTAGAATGATTTATAATCCTTTGGGTATATATCCAAAATCACAGTAGCTGGCAAGTTTTTAACAAACATTTGCTGTCTGTATTGAGCGACCATTAAAATGAGTCCACATGGGCAACCCGTAAAAACATTTCATTGTTCATGAGTCTCATGAGAAAAATAGAGTGTGTGTGCAGTAGTCCTGGCTGCCCTGTTCTTCCAGCAAGTTTGCACCTGCTGCTCTGTCTGTCAAATATGTTATTATTCTCATCTTTCCCATTCTGTTGTTCCCCCAAGCTTTAGTCCCTCACTCAAATTCACGCTGATACCTGGGCCCTGCAAACCCCGTCTAATTGAGGCAGTATTTAGTGTCTTTTAACATTTCCTTATGTATCAACACTACCAGGCCAGTGCGATGCCTGGAGGAGCCTTGCCCCTCTCCAGGGCCAGTTGCTGCCCACACAACAAACCTTCAGGAGGCGTTCAATGGGTCCCAATTCATTAGATGAAGAATGCTTTAATTGCCTTATGTTATAGAAAAGTCCCGGGAGAATTTTACACACTGCTTAAGAATGGTACAGTGCTATTTGGGGAAGCTGATTGTGGTTTTGGGGTGGACCTGGAATGCGTTATAATTTTTCCCATTAAAATAATGGAGAACCAGTGCCTGCTTTCTGAAATCTGCTAATCAGCATGTTTTTAGGAACAGATCAGAGTCAAATAATGAGGAGGAGTTGTATATATGAATATGAATGAAAACAAGCATAAATGGGAGGTGGTCCTGTGAGAATTCTGTGAAATTGAGTCAGTCCATCTGGCATAGACCTTAGAGTATTTTAACGTATTTCATTGATTCCTCTCCCTGCCCCCACCTCCACTCATTAAGTCAAAGACATGCTTTTCCCTCATGGAAAGTTGAGCAGGACTTAGCGTATAGCAAAGAGAAATGAGGAGACATGTTGAATGACTAAATACATTGGTGAATGGATGGGTAGACAAATGAGAAGGCAAGGATCCATGGGGCTGACACCTCTGCTTGTAGCCAAAATAAAAACCACAGGCACAGAGAAGCGGGAGAGGATGCTGAGTTCACCGAAGGATCTCTGTGCTTGCCTTTCGTGACATATCAAGAAATCAATACCAGCAGGAAGCATGTGGCAGCTTCACTTTGTACAGGTTTCTCTCCCTTCAGGTCTCTGTTCATCTGGCTAACGTTAGAGAGAGTTTTAAAAATCTTCAGCTGCCAGGCCAATGAGGTAATACCCAGGGAGACGTTTTATTTGGAAGAGCATTATAAACCACACAGGTTGGACTTGCTGGTAAGAACGGCACGAGGTAAAGGCTGTAGTTTATTGAGGCAGGATTGCAAAGACTTTGCTTTTCAAATAGAATTAAGAAGGATGTTTTGGAAAAGATGGTGTTTGAAGATGCAGATAAGGTTGGGTAAAAGCAGTTTGGTAGGGCAACTAGAAGAGTTGATTGAAACAGCTGCGCTTGTAGAATATCTTCTGTTAGCTTTAAGCTTATTCTGCATTTCTGAATCCCCCCTGCACTCCACTTCTCAGAGCATATCACCAAGCATCTTAAAATACACTTTCATTTCCAGCAGTCACTTCACATAGAGGAAAGGGGAAGATATCAGAGAGAAATACAGTGAAGGCAGTGATGTGACATGAAGAGAAAATATTCGCATGATTTGGAGGGCTTCTTTGCACATTCTTTGCAAGTGCGTCATCTAATGATCTCGTCTCTTACTAACAAATGGAGCAGATTCTTTAAGTGGCAACATGACTATCACCCTTTACACAACAGCCTCCATACAAAACATGTAGAGACAAAGAACAGAAAGGAATGAATGCGAGGTTAGGTGCCTAGCCTAATCCCACCATGTTGTAGCCTTGCATTTGATTTTGGGTACCCACTGGAATTAATTTTAGGTAACAATCTTTGAGACCACTCAAAAGAAAAAATTAACTCAGAATGAAAGTGTTCATTTTTATAATCAAGATGCTGCGCTAAAATAGGAATCAAATGAGACTCAAAAACCTGAATTTGAATTCAGACTCCACCATTTCCTAGCCAAATCACCACGGCCATTCTGAATCCCACTTTACTCATTCATGAAACAGGGATTCTACAAGGTTCTCTAAGGTCATATGGAAGAATGAATAGGATGACATGTATGAAAGCACCCAACGGATTCAGCACCTGCCGTTGCTCAAAGGATATTTTTAAGAATCTGTGAATTATTTTCTTATTTATCCTTTACCAAAGCAATGACTTGTCTACTCACCATGCAGGAAAGGAAAAATTCATCAAGAGTATTCCAGATGTGATAAATGAAATGTGTCTGTTAGAATGAAAAGGGGAACATGAACATTCCATTTCTAGGATGATTATTCATTCAACAACTATGTCTTGCATACCTGCTATGTGCAAGGGACTGAGTTAGCCCTTGGGACAGTGCAGTGACAAGGCAGAACCCGTCCCTGGCCTCATGCAGTTAATATTCTAGAGGGAGAGATGTTCATCACACAGTCATACACAGAACATAGTGAGTGCTGGGCTGGAAGTTATTTCCTTGTGCCTCCAGAACCCTCTGAATGCTCCCCTCTCAACCCCAAACCTACTTCTTCCCCACCCCCTGTTCCAAGCCTATCCCTGTTTTCTCCCCCTCCACACCCTGGCCCCAGGAGGCCCCCACCTATTGGCTGCATTGACCAACTCCTCTGCCTTTGCATCAGGTGGAGTTGGCCCAAAGGAGATCTGAGGACAAGAGGAGTGTGAGGGGCCTTCATCACCCCTGCCCCCTCCCTGCTAGGTGCCCAGGGGGTGGCTACATCCTCAGCTGAAGGGGTCAGATCCTGCCAGGCTGCTGTTTCCCTTCAGCAACCTGTCCTGTTTCCAGTGACCTCTCCTGATTCTTGCCCCTTCAGGCCTAGGGATGTTAACAGTGCCCAGCTCTCCCAGCCCCTGCATACTCGCCACTCCTTGTTGCTTTCCTTAACCCTCCATACATTTGTAAATATCTGCTTTATGAAAATCTCCTCAATTACCCAGTTATAATGTGCCATCTATTCCTGCAAAAACCCTTATTGATAGCATACTCAAACCATGTTAGCTATTATTACCAACCCTAATGATTAATAGTAATAAAGGAAGAGTCTGTGAGGCAGAGGAAGTATGCCAATGAAATTGGCAAAACTCAGGACCAACAGTGATAACACCCTTTATTTGCACAAGGTTCTATTGTTTAGAAGCCACTTTCATTTTCCCATTTGGTTCAGCATCTAGCCTGATGCTTTGTGCATCTTGAAGCCTTTAATATATGCTTGCCAAACAGACACACCTGTGGGTAGGAAGCTTTGGGGCTATTATTCTCATTTCAAAAAGCTTGGAGTGAGCTGAGGAAAAGTAGTTCTCATTTATAGTAATTTGGAGCCAGGTACTCTGATGTCACTGACCTTCCACGATCAGATCATATTTTGGGACATTTCGTAGACTGTTTGATTGTCAGCTCTTGTAATACAGAAGGAAATCTATTAGGTTTGCATCTCATTTAAAAGAAGGAAGAACTAGATCTATGGATGATACTGACTGGCTTTGAATCTGCCAAAATGTCAGCTGCAGGAAGAATGTTAGAAGCAGCACATTAATGGCCGTCCCTTGAAATGCATCTCCTGACTAGTCATGAAATTCACACAGAAGAATCAATTTGTTGCCCAAACATGGCAGAGACTGCAGACATCCAGTGACACACAGTGGTTCTGCTTCTTTCTTTCTTTCTTTCTTTCTTTCTTTCTTTCTTTCTTTCTTTCTTTCTTTCTTTCTTTCTTTCTTTCTTCTTTCTTTCTTTTTTCTTTCTTTCTTTTTCTTATTATACTTTAAGTTCTGGGATACATGTGCAGGACATGCAGGTTTGTTACATAGGTGTACACATGCCACAGTGGTTTGCTGCACCCATCAACCCATCATCTGCATTAGATATTTCTCCTAATGCTGTCCCTCCCCAACCACCCCACCCCCAACAGGCCCTGGTGTGTTCCCCTCCCTGTGTCCACGTGTTCTCATTGTTCAACTTCCACTTATGGGTGAGAACATGCAGTGTTTGGTTTTCTTTTGTTGTGTTAGTTTGCTGAGAATGATGGTTCTCAGCTTCATCCATGTCCCTGCAAAGGACATGATCTCATTCCTTTTTTATGGCTGCATAGTATTCCATGGTGTACATGTGCCACATATTCTTTATTCAGTCTATCATTCATGGGTATTTGGGTTGGTTCCAAGTCTTTGCTATTGTGAACAGCACTGCAATAAACATACGTGTGCGTGTGTCTTTTTTGGAAAGGGAGGCCTGAGAAGTTATAGTTGAAGTGTATTTTTCTTGAGGCAGCTCTCACTTTTGGATTCCTCCCTTTCCCAGCACACGGTTCCCCCAAACTGGGTTACCTTCACTGTGTCCCTGTGTCTCCAGGCTGGTTTTCTCACTTAGTTTCCTCCACGTCTGTCCATCCCTCCTGTATGTACCTGCTGGTTTGATTTACTGAAAACACAGTTTTGCTCATGTCATTCTCCTACTCACAAACTGTCGAAGGTTCTCCATTGTTTATAAGATAGAATTCAAGCTCTTTTGCTTGGCATTCAAGGCCCTTTATGACCTGGCCTCACCATTGCTTTCCAACTCCATTTCTCCAACCCCAGCCTTCCTCTCCAGCTGACTCACCATGTCCTAAGCATGTTCCCCTTTGGATGCACACTGCTGCTGTCCTCCCTATTTCAGAAGCCTCTCTCTCTCTCTTTCATTGTTAGTCATCCCTGAATGCTGCATTGAAGCCCCTCCTCCAGGAAGCCATCTCTGATCACATCAACAATGAAGAGTTCCTCCTTAGGTCTTATGTAGCCTACAGTCCAGGTATTCAGCTTTTTAAGACTGCCTTCTATTTTTATCTATCTTTTCATAAGTTTGAATCAGGAATAGCAAATGTCTTTCATCTTCCATATCAATTCCTATTAATGGATAGTAGCTTCCTGGAGCCCGAAGCTGAACAAACACCCTGTGTCTGAACTCAGCAGGAAAGAATGCTTCAATCAATTAGCCGAATCTGCCATGAGCATAGGGTAGGAGAATTGTAGCATAAGCACCTCGTATTTCCCCTTTATGGAATATCTCGTCTCTACCAGGGGATGGTAAACTTTCTGAGGGCAGGGACTTATTCACTTACTCATGTATCTCCCATGGTATGTAGGGTGGGTGAACAGATGATTGGCAGGCAACAAGTCTGTTCTGATTTCTGTTTGACAGCAATATAATGTGGAGCGGTTTGACTTAAAACCAAAACATAAGGAGAATCTAGTTAAAACAGCCTCTGTCTTGGTTTTGAAGTTGTACTTTACAACTCGGCTGTTTTTAAACTTCTGGGTTAGAGACTGATGTGCTTTTCAAGTATCTGCATATAAGTAGATGGATGTCTTAGATTAGCGGTTCCCTGCACTTTTTTTCTACACTGCATCACCTCTAATGGGTGATATTCATATGGGTTTGATGGTTCTGTAGATTTATCTCCTTTCTCTTCCGCTAAGAAAAGCTTATCAGAATGCAAAAGTGTGAAAGAGGTCTTATTATAAGGATAACCTTGAATATATGTTAATCAATTTTTAAATGGGTACAAACTCAAATTTTTGCACTTTATTATTTATAATATATATTGGCACAATAACGGTTATGGCAGTTGCCCTAGTTAATGGTTTCATCAATTGTCTGAGCACCATAGAATCAAGTAATCCTGTAGCTGCTCTGAAAGAACACCCTAATTTCAATGCCAAGGAAACTGACATATAAACAAACTTTTCAGCCTTTAATACAAAAATTACTGTCTTGGGAAAAGAACATTAAATTAGAAACACAAAATAGAAACTAAGAAAAAAATGTCTAAAGGATTCAAATGAACCAATATGAAACAATTGTGTTCCTATCCGACAGAAGTTTTCAGTTATGCAGTGCTGAGATCCTTCAATACATGGACTCAGTTTAACAGGAAAAATGTGAGTCCCTAGTAAACCAGTACAGTGGGACAGGAGAGGGGGCAGAAGTGGGAATTTTGGAAAGCAAAGTCAAATTTTGGAAGACACAGGGACTGTGCTCTGAGGTGAAAGACATTGCTGACAGCCTTGTTGTGGCCACTGGAGATGGGAAAATAAGGGCAGGGTGGCTGAAGTGAAAAGGCTGTGTTCAAGCCCAGATTACTGACCTTTTAAAATACAATAGTTTATGATGAGTGTTGATGAGATTACAACATAGTCTTGACATTGCCTTTGTTCAGGGCACAAATGAAACGCATTTTCTGCACAAAGAATGTCAAACCCAGATTCAGAACCGAGAACAATACCAAAGCTGATGCGTAAACATCCAGGCAGTTCATGAAAACAACCAGACCACTGGTGGGGGAAAGAGGGAGTGGATGGGGCCGCCAGCCTAATGATGTGGCACCTGCCAGAGAAGCGAAAGCAATGATTCAAACTTTTCCATTTTTAACTGTGTGGTTGGTATCCAGAGACACAGTCCCAAGAAACCACACACAGTGTAGTATACAGGTTAGTAGCACTGGCTTTGGGGTGGACATAGGTTCAAAGCCCAATGTTTTCATATATTAGCTGTGTGACCTTGGATATGTTTCAATCTCCCTGAGCCTCAGTTTCTTCCTCTGTAGTAAAAATAATTAGGTTATTTTTTTATTTGTTAATATTAGGGTATATAGAATAGAGAAAATATTAGGCACTTATCTATAGTTGTGTGAAGATTAAATACAGTAAAGTTTGTGTTGTGCATTGCAGAGCATCTGTTACACAGAAAGTTTACAGAGATGGTGGCCTAAAGGGCTTTGTGATGTGACTGCTGAAATAATGCAGGGGCCACCTACAAGAAGGAAATCTCTAGGTAGGATCTTACCATTTTGCAGTTTCCAGTCCCATGGAGTTTTTTCTTTTTTTTTTTTTTAATTCTGTTTTTAAATTCAGTTTCCGCCAGAAATGTTGAGATTGCAGCAACATTCACCCCCCTCCTCTCACTGGGTTTTAGCTGTGTTGCACCCGCGGACTGACTGCACTCTGGGCACGGTGCAAACTTTCCTTCTGCCGTCTTGGCAGAATGCCCCTCTCTAATTTCTCTACCTGTCAGACTTCAGGGGCACCCAACCCAAAGTCAGTGTCTCTATGAATCCTCCTACAGCTCTCCCTTCTCCCCTTCCTGCGCCTACCACCCTCCCCTTCTCCAGGCAAAGCTTGGTTTGCTCCTACAGACTCTGTCTGGTGTTTTACTGTTCTTCATCATAGTTATTACTCTAATAATCTCCCCTCCTCCCCACTCCCCGCAACCAACACACATACAGACTATGCATCGGGGTAGCGATCAGTGTTGGCCATGCCTTTTATCCTATAAAGGGCTCTCAATGTTGAATGATGGTTGATGGAGTGAATGGCTAGGCTGGGAGGGTAGAGATGGGACATCCTCCAGCCCCACTGGCTTCTCCTTATATCTATCCAAGACCTGGGAATGACAACAGACTATTGTGTCTTCCCGGGAAGGGAAGGTTGGGGCCAAGCTGGAAAGCCTGCGGGCTCCACAGTCGTGTGCATGGGTTCAATTCCCAGCTCTGCATCTTATTAACCATGTGACTTCAGACTTAACCCTTCTGTGCCTCAGTTTCTTCCTCTAAGTGGGGATGACAATAATGCCTCCTCACGAGGCTGTGAAGTTGAAATGAAACCAAATGGGTAAAATGCTTAGACTTGTATCTGACACATCGTAAAGCTACATATGATGGGTTTTCTTTTTCTTCAAATTTTAGCTCAGGGACCTTTCCCTGACCCTCAAATTCTTAGTAGAAACAACTCCCCCCACCCCGCCCCCGCCGCAACCGACCTCATTACCATGTGTCCTGGTCTGGATAGCACTTATTCCTAAGGGAAACAGCTTTTGGGATCTCCTGGCTTCTTGCTCTCTACCCCACTGGAAATGTCCACTCCATAAGGACAGTGATCAGACAGTGGTGTTCGGGCAGCTGGCCATTGTTGGGAGGTTTAATCATTGTCGAATGAATGATGGAATGATGACAAACAGCAGATAAAAGGTTTACATTAGGGCTGGCTGGTATTCTCGTTGTGTCTCATCCTGGCCAGGTGGGGAGGGGCAGCTGCCAGCAGGGCTCACCCACCAACAAATCTCCAATCAAGTCACATCAAGTACCGGCTGGAGGCAGTGAGTGTCCTGGACCAACCACAAACGGGCTGTTTTAGATTTCAAAACGACCACAAGGAGAAAGGAGAAAGAATAGGAGGAGGTGAGCTCCGAGGGAGGCGGATTTGAGAAAGGATTGGGGGCACAGACTCGGAACAAACAGGAGAGGAGGTGTTGGAAGGGATAACAAAAGATGGTACAGGGGCAAGATCGCCATGGAAACACTCCGCCGCCTGGACCGGAAGCCAAGCCTCTTCTTCAAGGTGGATTTCCACTTTGCAACTTAAACTGTGTCACCACTCTCCCACTCCCAGAAATAACTGTGGATTTGCCCAAAGGCACATGGCTTCACAATTCTTGAAGCAAGCAAGAAGTAGAGGGCCCTGGCGCTGGCAGCTTCCTAGGAGACGGAGGCCTACCAGGCAAATCAGTGTTGCGGGGGCTGGGGAGCTGAGCGGACTCTGAGACAGGAGGCCGTGCCTGTGAGCAGCTTACCATGAAAGAGGGGGTGTCTACGTCTACCCTACCTGGATGTTTGGGGCTCCCCCAAATCAGAGTGTTCCCAAGTGAGGCGTCCCTAGGCTCCACCTAGAACCCATCAAGTCAAACCTCTGGGGGGCCTGGGAATCTTCATTCCCCAAATGAAGCTGATGCACGTCAAAGTATGGGAACTGGCACTGACAGTCCCGTTTCCCTGACTGAAGGGCATGCAGGGGCAGTGTAGTGTGTGGTGGGACCAGGCGGCGTCCTGGGCATCCGCCTTAGGGGCACAGAAACGTGGAGGAGTGGTCAAGGCTCACTAAAAATGGAAAGTGGTGGCTGAAGTGGCGGGAAGGCAGCCAGGCCTGGTGGTTCCGCAGGGGATTCTGGGGCGAGTCAGCCTGGGTCTGAATGCAGCCTCTACCGCCCCCTAGCGGGCCATGACTTTTGGCACAGAACTGCGCTCTACAGACTCAGTGTCCTCCTCTGTAAAATGGGGTTGACAATATTTGTACTTCCTCTAAGGTTATTATGAGGATTTGGGGAGTTTATATTTGAACGGTGCAGGGCACAGGTAAACAGGGACACAAGGTGGAAGAGGCTGGACACAAGGTGGAAGAGGCTGGGACCCTGAGTTTGAAAATAACCAGCCCTTTTCAGACTGTGAGAAATCAACTTTTATTGTGTTCAGCCTTGAGGTTTAGCAGTTGACCTTCCTTGATGAATACAAGTCTGTTAATAAGTGACTGGCTAGCCACGAAGGTTCAGTTAGTTGTCGGTATCTGCGAGGACACAATCGGTTGGGTGTGCCTTCCTCTACAGAAGGAATGGGCAGAGGAGATCAAACCTTTGGATTGCTTAAGAGCTGCGCCCCACATTTTCTCCAGGAAAATTTTCTCTGCAGTTGGAAGGGAAATTTTGATAAGCTTCTAAGCTATCTCCAAAGGATAGTGAGGCTGTTCCCATTTAGCCTGCAGGAGTTGGTCCTTCCCTGGAGGCAAAATGAGCAAAATGAGGATTTCTCTCAGTTTCTTCTAGCTTGATGTAACGGACTTAATGCTGCTTGTCCAGACATTAGGGAGTGTGTGTGTGTGTGTGTGTGTGTGTGTGTGTGTGTGTGTGTATTTGAGTGGGAGTGGAAGGAGTGTGGTACCAGACCTAGAAGTCATGAAATAAAGGAAAATTTTCCTTGCTGGTAGTAATTTAAAACATTTTAATACTAAAACAATCATATGGAATCAAATACAAAGACTCATATGAATCTGTAAGATAGAATTGGAGATTTGGAGAAAGATCCCCAATTGCTCCCAACTGCTTCCCCTTCCCTAGAGTATGTGTCACCTTCTTCTGCCTCTGAGGCTATTTGGAAAGAAAATTTGAGAAATACTGGTCTAGAGACCAGTGGATCCTAAATGCAGGTCCACAGCCAAGTTCTGGGCCGGTTGTGTGCAGGAATCTCTCAGCAAATTTGCTGAACATACAGATTCTTCAACCACCCCAGAAAGCCCAATTCAGCATGTTCCTCAGAGGTGCATGTGTGTGTACATGTATCTATCTTTATCTCTATTTTTATTGTGATATAATTTGCATACAGTGAAATATACACATCTTAAGTTTATAGCTTGATCGATTTTGACAAATATGTATCTCTCAGGCTGTAACCCACACCCCTCACGTGCCTCTTCCCGGTTCATTCTCCCCAAAGGCAGTCACTGTTCTGAAGTCTATTACCACTGATGAGTTCCACCTGTCATAGAACTTCATCTAAATCAGGGTTTCCCAACTTCAGCCCTAATGACATTTTGGGTTGATAATGCTTTGTTGTAGGGGAATTAGGGATTGAATGTGTGCCCTCAAATTAATATGTTGGAATTTTCACCCCTAATGCTATGATATTAGGAAGTGGGGCCTTTGAGGGGTGATCAGGTCATGAGGGTAAAGCCCTCGTGAATGGGATTAGTGCCCTTGAAGAAGACATGTGAGAGAGATGCTGTCTGCTCTCCACCATGTGAGGATGCAACAAAATGGCTCTCTGCAAACCAGGAAGTGGGTTTTCCCCAGACACCAGATTCACCAGCTCCTCAACCTTGGACTTCCAGCCTCTAGAACTGTGAGAAATAAACATTTGTTGTTGAAGTTACCCAGTTTATGGTAATTTGTTATAGCTGTCCAAACTGAGATAGGGGTTGACATTGTGGCATGCTTAGCAGCATTCCTGGCCTCCAGTAACAGCTCCCAACCCCCATGGTGACTGTGGTCAGTAGCAGCTCCACCGTCTCCATTTGTGGCAACCAAAAATGTCTCCAGACACTGCAAATGTCCCCTGAGGGGCCAAATTGTCTCTGGCTGAGATCCAGCTCTGTCAATGGAATCAGGCAGTATGTATTTGTAGACAGCTGCCTTCTTTTCGTCAGCATGTTTTGGTAATTAATCTCTGTTGCTAAGCGTACCTGAAACTCATTCCTTTTGTTGGTTGATGAATATTCCATTATAAGAATATGCCCCAACCGACTTCATTGTCCTATTGGTGGACGGCAGGGCTGCTTTCAGTGTTTGGCTGGGATGAGTTACATTGCTCTCAGTAGCCATGTCTAAGTCTTCTTGCGGATTCATGTTTTCCTTTCTCTTGGATAAATACGTGGGAGTGGAACTGCTGAGTCATAGGATAGATTTATGTTTAACTTTTAAGAAACTTCCAGTTTTCCAACGTGACTTGCCATTTTCCCTTCCACCGGCGCTGGTGAGCATCCCAAATGTCTCACGTCCTTGTCAACACTGGTGTTGTCAGTCTTTTTGATTTTAGCCATTTTAGTGGGTGTGTAGTGGTGTGTACATTTTTTTAACACCTTCTTGGGTAATTCTCACAAAGAGCTGTATTAGTTATCTATTGCTGTGTAACAAACTGCCCCAAAACACAATAGTTTAAAACAACAATTCTTATTATCTCAGTTTCTGTGGGGTCAGAAATCCAGTCATGGCTTACCTGGGTCCTTTGGCTCAGAATCTCTGCCAGGCTGTAGTCAAGGTGTCCTCTGGGGCTGTGCTTATCTCAGGGTTTGACTGGGGCAACCTCTACCTCTAAGCTCGCTCTTGTGGTTGTTGGCAGGATTCAGTTCTTCCTGCAGTGCCCTCGGGTCTTTGCACATGGGGCTCTCTATAGGAAAGCTCTCAACATTGAAGTGTGTTTTATCAGAGGGAGTGGGTGAGAGAGAGCAAGAAAAATGGAATGTCATTTTTTCGGTAATCTAATCTTAGCAATATTGTCTTCTCACATCTGCATATTCTGTTCATTCGAAGCAAGTTACTAGGTCCAGTCTATATTCAAGGACAGGGGATTATACAAGGGCATGGACACCAAGGGACAGGACCCTGAAAGGTGTCATCACAGATGCACCTACCACGGCGGCTCTGGTGTGAGAATGCTTGGTCTAGACCAGAGCTTCTCCAACCACCTGTGAGAGAGGTTGCAGTTTAGCTTAGTTTAGGTTTGTTGTAATGCTCACACTCAATTTCTATATTTATCACAAATTAGTAAAAAAGTAACAACAAAAAATAGTTCATCAACTGGTCTCTACACACAAACCCCACTTTTCGTAGCACCTGACTAGACCCTAGAGTCACATAAATATTGCTGACATTTGTCGAGGGTTGGCTGGGCTAGCCTCTGTCCTAAGAGCTCTGAGTGGGTTATCCTATCTAATTCTCAATCCAGCCCCAGGAGATAGATGCTATTGTTAGCATCCCCATTTTACAGATGAAGAAACTGGGCACAGAGAAGTTAATTAATCGGACCTGAGGTCCCACAGCAAGTAATTGACAAAGCCCAGACTCCAACTAAGCTGTCTTGTTTTAGAGCCTGAATACCTGATCAGCAGGATATATTTCATTATATACACGTTAGTGGGCATAATCGCCAGTATTAGAGCCCAGAGCGACAGACTCTTGCAGGTCCCTCTGCCCTGGCCTCACTACCCCCTTAGCGGGGGCTTAGCTATACTACAGACCTCAGTAGCAGCAGTGGCCTATGGTTGGCATCATCTGAATATTGGATTCTCAACTGGATGCTTCTTCTCTGCCCTCCCCTTTTTTAAAGTTCAAGTTTAAAGAGTAAAGATGTCCCCTTTTTCAGCTGGATCCGTTTCCCCGACCTGCAGCCTCCTGGGTGGTGCAATGCTACTGTAAGAGGGATGTCCCAGCATGAAACCCCAAATTAATAAACAGCCTTAAGGTGAAAAATTAATCATGTCATAAAAGGGGTCACCTAGCATCTTTGGTAAGATGAAATGTTTGTTTACAGATCATTAACTACATAATTAATTTTTGGTTTTCCAACATAAGCCCCATAAGGGAAGGACAGCATCTGTCCTGTTTACTCCCATATTCCGAACACTTAGCATAGAACCTGGCTTGTAGTGGGGCTCAATAAATATTTGTTCATTAAATGAAGGTTCAGGTTCCACCCCCCATGCCATCTGTCTCTGCCTGGATTATTACCGGAGGCAGAGCTGGAGGCGTCTGTGCTGCCCTTCATGAGGAAGCGGGAGCCGGAGAACGGTGGGCGGGGCCCGGGAGGAGGAAGGACAAGCACAGGGGTATTACCGAGCCACTGCCACTTGGCATTCAGGGTGACTGCTGGATCTGCAGGGGTCATCTTCCAAAAGGCGACTGAAGGCACTTTTGGGAACAGTGAGGAGGAGGAAGGAGAATTCATTCCTGTCTTCCAGCTCACAGGTGTCGGGTTCCTCCCATAGAAGTGTTTGATTTCGGTTTTTTTTTTTTTCTCTTTCTCTCGCTCTCTCTTTTTTTTTTTTTTTAATTTATTATGGTAAAAGAACATAACATAAAATTTACCATCTTAACCATTTTTAAGTGTACAGTTCAATGGTTTTTGTGTGTGAGATAGGATCTCCCTCTGTTGCCCAGGCTGGAGGGCAGCAGTGCAATCTCGGCTCACTACAGCCTTCACCTCTGGGTTCAAGCGATCCTCCCACCTCAGCCCCCTGAGTAGCTGGGACTACAGGCGTGCACCACCATACCCAACTAATTTTTTTTTCTTTTGTAGAAATGGGGTCTCACTATGTTGTCCATGCTCGTCTAGATCTCCTGGGCTCAAGCCATCCTCCTGCCTCAGCCTCCCAAAGTGCTGAGAGTACAGGCATGAGCCACCATGCCCAGCCTCAGTTCAGTGGTATTAATTCATTCAGGATGTTTTACAAACATCACCACCATCCATTTCCGTAACACTTTTTGTGCTGTAAAACAAAAAATCTGTACCTACCCATTGAATAATAACTTCCCATTTTCCCCTCCCCCACCCTCTGGCATCTACCATTCTACTTTCTGTCTCTATGATTTTGAGGACTCTAAGAATTTCATTTGAGTGGAATCATACAATAGGTGTCTTTTTGTGACTGGTTGATTTCACTTGGCATCATGTCCTCAAGGTTCACCCATGTTGTAGCATGTGTCAGAATCTTCCTCCTTTCTAAGGCAGAATAATACTCCATCGTATAGATATACCACATTTTGCTTATTCATTCATCTGTTCATAGATATTTGGATTGCTTCACCTTTTAGTGACTGTGAGTAATGCTACAGTGAACATGGGTGTAATTATCTCTTCAAAGACCTTGCTTTCGATTATTTTGAGTATATACCCAGAAGTGGAATTGCTGGATCATACAGCAATTTTATTCTTAATTTTTTTTTTTTTTTTTGAGACAAGATCTTGCTCTGTCACCCAGGCTGGAGTGCAGTGGCACGATCTTGGCTCACTGCAACCTCCGCCTCCCAGGTTCAAGCGATTCTCCTGCCTCAGCCTCCTGAGTAGCTGGGATTACAGGTGTGCACAACCAGGCCCAGACGAATTTTTGTATTTTTGGTAGACATGGGGTTTCCCCATGTTGGCCAGGCTGGTCTGGAACTCTTGACCTCAAGTGATTCACCCAATTCTGCCTCCCAAAGTGCTGGGATTATAGGCGTGAGCCACCGTGCCTGGCTATTTTTCATGTTTTAGGGAACTACTATACTGTTTTCCACAGCAGCTGTACATTTTACATTCCCACCAGCAGTGCACAGAATTCCAATTTCTTCACATCCTCACCAACGCTTGTCATTTTCTGTTTTGTTGATAGTAGCCATTCTAATGGGTGCGGGGTGGTATCTCACTGTAGCTTTTATGGCATTTCTCTGGTGATTAGTGATGATGAGCATCTTTTCATGTGCTTATTGGCCATTTGCATATCTTCTTTAGAGAAGTGTCTATTTAAGTCCTTTGCTCATTTTTGAATCAGGTTGTTTGGGTTTTTGTTGCTGAGTTCCCCTGTGGAGCTTTAACTCTCTGCACATCTGGGTTGCTTCTGAGTGGACAGAGTGTTCCTGGTGCCTCACACCTCAGCAGGCATGGAGAAGTCCCAGGGCAGAAGGCAAGAAAGGTATGGCTTGAGCCCAGTGTGAGACCCTGTGGGGCTGTGCCCATGGACAGCTGGTTGGACGCAGTGGGAGGAGCAAGCAGCCAAAGGTCCCAGGGACAGGTGAGGCTGGGAGAATCTAAGGAGGTACATTTGAGGGGTCTGATGCACATCTGAGGGTGTGATTCTTCTATCCAGATGCACATGCAATGCCAAGCACAGCTGTGCACCCATCCCCTAATTGCTGAATGCCTGTCTCCCCTGGAAATCTTACCTTATTCATCCTGCAGATATACTTCCCAGGCCCTATTCCTGGGCTTCAAGGGACACATAGACAGAGAATATCTGATTCTAAGTCCTGCCCCTCATGCACCCATGGTGGAAGGCTGGAGCAAGGTCTCTCTCTAGGGCCCTGCTACCCTGAGCACCTCCTTCCCCCAGACATTCTTGTTCTTCACCTAGAACCCTCTCCCAGGCTCCCTCTCTCAACCTCTGAACCTATTTTCTGTTTGTCTGGCATTGACGTTTCAGCTATTTAAGTGCAAAGATAGATGCATTTGAAAGATGTGATGGAACCAAGTTTGAAATGCAGTAAATAAGATTGTACAAGAGAAGGAGATACGTAATGAGCTGCTGCTTTTGCTCCTTGAAGAGACTCGTGTAGCTGTCATCAGACTCTGCTCTTGGCCTGGGCAAAGGCCGTAAGTCATTCCCAGCTAAAGCCAGCCATTTGCCACACAGGATAAAGTGGGAAAAGAATAAACAGCAAATGAGGATGCCTTGGGCTGGATGCAGAGATTCAAGAGGGGTTCTTTCTACCCCAGGCCCAGTTTCTCCACACCAGGGTCATGATCTCCTGTGATGCTTGTGAAAAAGGCAATGCATCAGTTTGGGATGCTCTGGGTTGCAATGCACAAAAGTCCCAATTCAAACTGGCTTAAACAATAAGAACAGTATTGCTCATGTAACTTGAAATGCAGAGGCAGGACAGATTGCAGGACTGGTTGGCTGAGCAGCTTAATGACATTGCCATCAAGGACACGGGTTCTTTCTGTCTCTCCACACTGCTGCCCCAAGGCTGACTCACCTTGCAGTCACAAGGCAGGGCCACCCGCTTCCTGTCCAGGGAGGAGGGGACTTCTACTACTGTGGAATCCAAGTCCCTCCCTTCCATCTGGGTTGGCTTCCCCAGGATGGGTGCCAACCCCTAGGAATCGGTCACCAAGATAATGCCAAGAAATGGAAAGATCTGACCCTCTTCCTGGGAGCTGGGGATGGGATGAAACCTAGACAACCTGGTGATGTGGAGGGCGGGTGGAGGGGAGAGGGAATGGGTATTGGTAGACAACTAAGAAATGCCCAATCTTTTGCTCTAGGAGTGCATTTTAAGCTCTGGTAACAAGCTCCTGAGGTTATCAGGGACACACAAATTGAGATCCACTGAGGAGGGAGGAAGGCAGAGCCAGACTCTGTCACGACTCGAGGCAACACAGAGTGAACTTCACTCAGAGCTGAGCCCAGTGATTATTTCCCCCTTGAAAATGCAAAATCATCCAAATTGCATCGAACTGGGAATGAAGCCCAGCCCTTTTCTCAGATGATTGAATTGGGATGAAACCAAATATAAACACAAAAAATGTTTCCCGGGCCACCCAAACAGTCTTAGTTCTGGTCCCAACCAAGTGAGAGCAGAGGGTGACGTGACTTTAAGTCAGGTGTGTGCTGAGGCCCAGCAGCCTCTGGGAGCACTTTTGTGCCGATGAATGGGAGGGAGTGGCAGCGGGTGGGCCCCTGAGATGCTGTGGTTGTCATTTAGAATCCAGTGGCAAGACCAACAGGGATTTTGCAGGGGGTGGCGAGGGGGTGGTGTTGAGAAGCAGCTGCAGGACAATGGAAATGACGTGAATTTTGAAGTGAAAATATCTAGAGGCTTTATGATACATACCACTTGTCAGTTGTATGATTGCAAGCTTCCCTGAGCCTCAATTTCCTCATTGTGAAACAGTAGGATGAAGGTAATACAGAGTTATATGAAATATTGAAGGTGGAGGTGACTTTGTATAGGATAGAAAGATGGCGACATTAGTCATTGCTCTGTGTCTCTTCCAAGGGCCCTGAGCATCTGGTGTCAGGAGCACAGAATTTTACTTCCCCAATCCCGGTCTTCACCCCTGCCTTCTAAATCACCCTCTCTCTTTCAAGGTCTCAGTCACGCCCTGGCTCCTCCCTGAAGGCCAGCTCGGCCTCCTGGGCACCTCTGATTGTGCCCTGCATGTACTGTGCACTAGCTATCAGGTGTTATTTACACATATTGCCTCCCGTCCGCTTCTGTGTTGCGGTCCTGAGTGGCCAAATATACTTACTTATTTTACTTGTTTGTGATCGTCTCCAACTCACCTATACCTGAAAATAAAGCAATGGTGTCTCTCACCTCTTTGCAGCCTCAAAAAGCAACTCAGAATGTGGAGTGGGATAGTCTGCAAATCACCTGTCACTTAAGGTGATGGCCCAGAGAGGTGGAATTACCTGCCCAAAGTGACCTAGCTCCAGCGGTAGGGTTGGTACTGGAAGCCAGCCTCCTTGATGCCAGTGACACTCTCAGTGGGGGTGGAGGTACAAAGGGGGCCTGATTTTGCAAATCACGCATGTCCCTCCCAGGGGTGACTGGTGGCTGTGTGTAACAAGATAATGATAAATGTTTCCGATGGGGACTGCTGTGCTGGGGAAAGATTTGGAGGCAAGAAAAGTGTCAAGAGCCCTGGGGGCAGTGGTGGGCTTTGGGCCAGGCTGATCTAGGCTTTCTCTGCTGCTGCCCTCACCAGCTGCATGATTCCAAGTGACTTCACTCCACTGTAGTCAGAAATGCTTTTAGAGCCCATGTGTGCCAGGCACACTCAGTGGAGATCAGGATACAATCAGGTCCTCGCTTGGGTTACATTATAATCTACTGTGCAGTGTTTCTGAGAGAAGAACTGAGGGTTTCTTAAATCTCCTCCGAGCCTCAGTTTCCTTATCTGTACAAGAAGGATAATCTCTACCTTTTAGGGAAGTTCAGAAGAAAACATGTGAAAATGCAGGGGCAGCAGCAGGATAGGGGGCCCAGCAGGAAGAGGTTGTCCAAGAGGTCACCGAGAGGCCAGCCCCTGTTTCCTGCCCCTTTGGGCCCTGCTGCAGCTTCTTATGTCCAATGGATGAAACTAATTAAGGAATGTCCCTATCACCTAGGTCCAGCCTCCTTCGGGAATGGTTGGGGACAGAGTCTCAACCGGGGCAGAATGTCCAGGATGCATCCTGGGATAATTAAAGAGGGTACAAAAATTAGAAACACAACTTTTTGAAATAGTGCAAACTGTTAAGTGCCTCTCCTTCCAGACCACGTCCAGTTCCACCCCTACGCAGTGCAGGGTCACTCCTGCCACTGGGCAGGGCAGCCTGAGTCCTGCTGCCAGCCATTTGCACCCACTACCCGCTTCAGCCACAGAAATGGGAGGGCCAGGAGGGCCAGCAGGGCCAGCGTGGAGGGCAGGAGGCTTCTTGGGAACTCAGTCATAGATCTCAGTCTTCACATATGCCTGTCTAACCTGAGGGCCCTTTTGTGGACTGCCCACCCAGGTGCCAGCAATTTAAGCTCTAGACCTAGTCTTCAATCCTGAGGACCAGGAAGGCTCCTCTTGCTACCTGTCATGTAACTTTGAGTCTCTCAAATAGAAGGGAGAGACAGAAGATCCCACTTCTCTGTGTGAGGAGCCCCATGCACTTAAGGGTTGACAAGCAGGTGAGTCTTTTCAAAAAGAAAGATTCCCCTTTTTTTCCGAGCGAAAAGGGCCTAGCCTAGAGCACACAACTGGACAAGTGGTACACAGGCTGCATTTTGGCTTCTACTCTGTCCTCATCCAGAGACTTTTGTGCAGTGCACAACCCATACAACATGGCAGCCCTAGTCGCAGGTATTTATTGCATACTCCCTGTGAGCTGACACCATGCTAGGCACAAGGGACACAGCAACTTGATGCCCAGTGACACTCTCAGTGTGGGTGGAGGTGCAAAGGGAAATTGGTTTTGCAAGTCATGCATGTCTCTCCCAGGGTGACTAGTTGCTGTGTGTAACAAGATAATGATAAATGTTTCTGATGGGGACTGCTCCGCTAGGGAAAGACTTGAAGACAGGGCAAACATCGAGAGCCATGGGGGCAGTGAGCTTTGGACCAGGCTGATCTAGGCAGGAGCAAGACAAGACATAATTCCTGTGCTAATAGATCGCACATGCTAGTGGGAGATACTTACTACAAACAGGCCAGCCTATGATCAAAACAATATAGGGTGAGATCAATGCTGTGAAGTAAAAGAGTGGGATGTGGTGATAGGGAGGGACAGGCTTGGGGGAGGGATTTAATTTAGATTGGAAGGTTAGAGATGGACTCCTTGGTCAGACTTCAGGTGTGAGGTGGAGCCGGCCATGCAAAAAGCAGGTGGAGGTAGGGGTGGGCGGTTTGGGAGGAAAAGTTAGGAGCTGGAAGCTGGACCAAGGAAAGAGCCCAAGCTGTTTGAGAAGCAGGGAGCTCAGTGACTGCAGGTGAGCAAAGGAAGGATTGGGGGCGATATCAGACAGATGAGCAGGATCAAGCTAGGCAAGCTGCAGAGAGTCTGAATTTTGCTCCAAGTGTGGTGGGAGCCACTGGCATTTCTGAGCCATTAGGTGGAGAAGAGGAGGGAGGAAGAGAGAGGGGAGAATGAAGAGGCAAGGGAGCAGATGAGAGCAGCAGAGGGGGAACCACCTGCAGCAGGTCCAGGCAATAACCATGGGCACAGCCATAGGATGGATGGGCTGATGGATGGAGGAGGGATAGATGAACAGGGCCCACATCTCAGTGGATTGCGGATTCGAGTGAGTTTGATCGGTTGTGCTCTTTGGAGCAGAATGGAACCACACCTCTCCCTCTGCCTCCTACAACAGGTCAGTTCATCGCTTCTCCCTTCCATGGGGGTAAACAGACAGGAGTGCTCCTTTGTGGACTAATCAGAGTAATTTGTGTTTGCAGTTCAATGTTAAAAAATCCACGGAACCTGTTCAGCCCCGTGCCCTCCTCAAGTTCCCAGACATCTATGGACCCAGGCCAGCTGTGACGGCTCCAGAGGTCATCAACTATGCAGACTACTCACTGAGGTCCACGGAGGAGCCCACTGCACCTGCCAGCCCCCAACCCCCGAATGACAGTCGCCTCAAGAGGCAGGTCACAGAGGAGCTGTTCATCCTCCCTCAGAATGGTAGGGGTCTCCTGCCCCCTGCACTTCCATGGGCAGCACTCCACTGGGGCTTGTCAATGTCTCTGTAGATGCTGTATGTGACCTGATGAGGAGGCTGAGTGCCCCAGCATTTGGCGCCGGCCAAGCAGGTGGGCACTAGGCCTCGGAATCATGATCCTTCCTTCCTGACAACGTGTTGCCATAGCACTTCTCCCCCAGGCTGCCAACTTTCCACTGGGAAATGGAGTCCCTTTCAAGTCATATGTGTGCAACTATAAGAGAGGATAAAGAGCCATGGTTAAAACCATGGGCTTCAGAGTCATGGGTGTAATTTGCTGCCCTTTCATATACTTGCTATGTGGCATGGGTCATGCTGTAACTCCATGAACCTCAGTTTCCTCATCCATAAAATGGGACTAGACTATCTGTCTGGTAGGGGAGTTGTAAAGTGTAGATAAAATAACGCACATAAAATGCTTAATTCAGGGCCTGGCACAAAAGAGGTAACAAAAAACGTATTGGATTTTTTGTTGTTTTTTTGAGTTAAGGTCCCAAGCAATTTTTTTTTTTTTTTTTTGAGACGGAGTCTCGCTCTGTCGCCCAGGCTGGAGTGCAGTGGCCAGATCTCAGCTCACTGCAAGCTCCGCCTCCCGGGTTCACGCCATTCTCCTGCCTCAGCCTCCCGAGTAGCTGAGACCACAGGCGCCGCCACCTCGCCCGGCTAATTTTTTGTGTTTTTAGTAGAGACGGGGTTTCGCCGTGTTAGCCAGGATGGTCTCGATCTCCTGACCTTGTGATCCGCCCGTCTCGGCCTCCCAAAGTGCTGGGATTACAGGCTTGAGCCACCGCGCCCGGCCAATTTTTTTTTTTTTTTTGAGCTGGGGTCTTGCTCTGTCTCCCAGGCTGGAATTCAGTGGCATGATCATGGGCCATTGCAGGCTCAATCTCCCAGGCTCCAGTGATCCTCTCACCTTGGCCTCCTGAGTAGCTAGGACTACAGGTGCATGCCACCACACCCAGATAATTTTTGCTTATTTTTTGTAGACATGAAATCTCACTATGTGGCCCAGGCCGGTCTCAAATTAACAGGCTCAAGTGGTCTTCTTGCCTTGGCCTCTCGAAGTGCTGGGGTTACAGGCATGAGCCATCACACCCAGCTAAAACATATCGTTACTATTTCTACTCTCCTTTTCATCAGCATCAACATCAAGAGTGCAGAACCTTTAGGTGTACCATGCTGCGGCTGGGCACTGGGGAAGATATGGGAAGAAGAGACACAGTTGTCCCTGACCCAAAGAATATGTAGGCCTTTTAGAAAGACAAAACATAAAGCAGGGAGAATGGATTGTTGTGTAGTCTCTGTTTTGTTTTGTGTGGTTGGTGAGGGAGCCAGTGGACACAGATGCCGCCTAATGGACTGTGACATTGACCCCATGTGTTGTCTTGGTGTGGCCACTGTGATTCTGCACACAGCTGGGAAGACTTGGATTTGGGTTTCTGGCATAGGTGATAGAGATGGGAAAGGTGTAATCAGGAAAGCAGAACCCCAGTGTGGGTGGCAGTGATGATTTTGCCTTTCTTAACAGGTGTGGTGGAGGATGTCTGTGTCATGGAGACCTGGAATCCAGAAAAGGCTGCCAGTTGGAACCAGGCCCCCAAACTCCACTACTGCCTGGACTATGACCGTCAGAAGGCTGAATTGTTTGTGACTAGCCTGGAAGGTACTGCTCTTATTTGACTCTCGTGGGCTTCTGTGTGTCTGTCTCCCCTGGAGGAGCTGTGTAGACAGGATGGATCATCCACAGCTGGAGGGAGCACAGGATTAGGACTCTAACAACCAGGCCCTGGAGCACATGGAGCTTAGACACAAAGATTTCCCACATCCCCAACCCCAACAGTCCAAAGTGGGGATTCCTGGTTAACAAACATTTTTTCTCCAAATGGTGATTCAAGGACCAGGCTCCTTCCAGCTGTGGCTCCATAACCCCCTCTTTGTCATCTGTATCCTTGCCATCTGTATCTGGCAGATGGAAGGAGAAAGAGAAGGAGAGGGCACGATCATTCCTTAACAGCCTTTACCTGGACTTGGTGGACGTCACTTCCACTTGCATCCCATTGGCTATAACTCCGTCACATGAGCACACCCAACTGCAAAGCAGGCTGGGAAATGTGGGTTGGTGGGTGCCCAGGCAGGAAAGGCAATGAGTTTGGGGTGAAGAGCTAGCCATCTCTGCCATAGATGAATTTGAAATTGGACAGGGCTTTGCGCTGTACACAGAGGGTGTTCCGAATGGTCAGAAAAATTTCTACAATCTAAGAGCCAAGCAGCCTAAGGGTGGCAGGATGTCCTAGGTTTCTCTACCCTGACAGTTCACTTTAAGGACAGTAAATAAAGCTAAGACTTTGCAAAGAAATCAGGGCTAGCAATGGGGTCAGATAAATTGGAATTTTATGTATAATTATATTTTCTTTTTCCTTGTGTTATCTTATTATTATTAAACTCTTTTTCCTTGTATTAACTTTTAAGATTTTAAAGCACCTTCCTCCCATACTTTATTGTGTTTGGTCTTCACACTAGTGCGTTTTACAGATTAGGAAACTGAGGTCTGGCAAGTCATATGACTTGTCAAAGATCACTGCATCTAACTGGTGACAGAGCCAGGACTAAGTAGTCCCTTGAAGTTCAGTGGAAAGCTCTTGCTATTAAGACATATAGCCTCAGTTCTTCATCTTCTCTTCCTGTGAAATGTCAGCTACCACTTTCCAAATGATCACTGAAGAGCCAGTCAGAAAAGCACCAAAGGTGTAAATTTCTGGGCAGATCCACACATTGTGAAGCTTTGAAAACACCAAGGTTCAGAACATAAAGCCACACTCACTCATGAGGTAAGAGCCAAGTGATTCGCATGGAAAGTGGTTACGTGGTGACTATTTAAAGTTCAGAACAAACAGTTATGTGTCAGCAGCACCACTAGTAAAGGCCCCCAGCAGCAAGTCCTGGCACCTTGGCACATTTTCAGAATCCGGAGTTCAGGGGGCTCCAGGAAATGCCAAGTCTTGTCCCTGTTCTCCAAGAAAGAGAATCAGCATGTGCTGAGGCCAGCCTCCTCAAATGATCTATTTCTAAATGTCTCAGTGAAAGGCGATTCCCTGGTGCCCGGCATCGTCAGCCTTTCAGACACCCAAGGTCACATCATTAAGTTGGATTCCACAGCCCTAAGCAAGGCATTCTTCTGCCCCCTCCACTTGTCCTCAGGAAGTCCCATGCCTGTGTTGTTCTCCTTGCCTGCAGCTGTGACCAGCAACCATGATGGAGGCTGTGACTGCTATGTCCAAGGGAGTGTGGCCAATAGGACTGGCTCTGTGGAGGCGCAGACAGCCCTAAAGAAGCGGCAGCTGCACACCACCTGGGAGGAGGGCCTGGTGCTCCCCCTGGCGGAGGAGGAGCTCCCCACAGCCACCCTGACGCTAACCTTGAGGACCTGCGACCGCTTCTCCCGCCACAGTGTAGCAGGGGAGCTCTGCCTGGGCCTGGATGGGACATCTGTGCCTCTAGGGGCTGCCCAGTGGGGTGAGCTGAAGACTTCAGCGAAGGTAGGGTTACCCCTGGGTTAGAAAGGTAAAACTTGCCAGTGCAGCTTGGGATGGCAGAACCCGATGTCCTCCCAGCAACTCTAGGCCAAGTCTTAGGGAACAAGCCTCAGAGACCTCCCTGGCTTGGGGCTGGAAGGGAGGTTGGAGTCTTGAATGGAGCAGAGGGCTAGAGGAGACCCATGGCCCAGGATCTGGGATCCCTAGTGTCTGCTCCTAGTCTTGGCTCTAACTTGCCATGCAAAGACTCTCTCTGCCATCGTGGAAAATGCCGTGCTGCGTGTGTTACCTTTACTGCTATGAAGTATTGTCCCCATTTCAATCCAGTTATACTCTGTGCGTTCCTACTATGTGCCAGACACTGCAGGGCATTCTACCTTCCTTCCTTTGTGCAGGTGAGCATGAAGCGGGGAAAGGTGGAGCTCCACCACTCAGGAGTGTACAGACTAGGGGACAAATTGGCACAGACAAATGATGATGATATCTGACATATTCCACTCTGAGCCATGGAAGAGCAACCTAACCAATGTGCTCTGATAAAGAATTCTAGAAGGCCCCGTGTGTTGGGCTCTGAAGGAGCAATCAGGGCTGGGGGCAGGCCCAGAGCCCGGTGATCCACGCAATCCCCAGACTGAGGATGATTTCCCCATATCTGCTGTTGGGGGGCCATGAGTGGGAAAGAAGGGTCTTCTGAGATGCCGCAGCCCTCAAGAGAGGGGACCTTTGGGGAGCAAATCATTGTTCCCCATGGGCCAAGACAGCAAGGGGGTCTGGGAAGGTCAGGGCTACAAGATGGTATGTAGTTGCTTAGGCCCCTGGGTCAAAGCCTCATGTAAGGGCCTGCACTGTGGTGCCTTGAGGGAACTTTCTAGGTGACTAGTCTCTCAGCCAGATGGGCAGTGCTAAACTGATCTAAAGACTGTATAAGCTGCATAGCCCCAAATAGGTATTATTAGGCACTTTCCAGAAAATGTTTGCCATCCCTCGTGCTAAAGCAAAGAGAAAAATACTGATTAAGGCACTATTTTTTTTTTTTTTTTGAGACAGAGTCTCGCTTTGTTGCCAGGCTGGAGTGCAGTGGTGTGATCTCAGCTCACTGCAACCTCTGCCGCCTGGGTTCAAGTGATTCTCGTGCCTCAGCCTCCCAAGTAGTTGGGATTACAGGCACACGCCACTACACCCAGCTAATTTTTGTATTTTTAGTAGAGACAGGGTTTCACCATGTTGACCAGGATGGTCTTGATCTCCTGACCTTGTGATCTACCCACCTCGGCCTCTCAAAGTCCTAGGATTACAGGTGTGAGCCACCGCGCCAGGCCAAGGGCACTATTTTTTAATGCTCACCATGTATCAGTTGCTATGCTTAGGACTCTACCTGAGTGCTGCCACTCCCCAAATCAACCAGATGAGAGAGACACCATGACTATCCACCTTACAGGTGAGGAAACTGATGGTCATAGTAGTTCAGGAATCCACACAGGGTCCCACAGCCAGGAAACAGCAGACCTTGAGGCTGAGTTGGTCTGACTCGAAATCCTGTGCTATCTCATTACTTGCCGTGAAAGCCACCTGACAAGTATGAGGTGTGGCCAGCAGGCACCTTTCCTAATAGACACTCAGACTGCAGGAGGGAAGAGTACATTTCACCCACTGCCTGCTCCTCTTTTTGCTATGATTTCCTCCTTGCTCCATTTTTTCCTCTTTCCCAGGCTCAGAAAATTGACAGAAAAATCACAGCCACTCTCAGATGGAACTCAGCTGTTCCAAAGCCCACTCTCTAGTTAGTGTGTGATTTGGGACTTCTGTGGAATCACAGATGGGGATCCTGGGAGAAGGAATCAATACTTAGGATTATTAAACTAGTAAACTAGCTTTCTCTCGAGATGCAGAGACTCCCCTGCTGGGCTCTGAGACTTGGTACAGCCCCCAAAGGGCAGAAATCCAGCCAATCTAGGAAGAAGTCTCAGGCACCTAGCAGCTTCTCTCACTGCCCCCTAGAAGAGCAGCCATCATTCACTCATTCATTCATTCTGCAAATACCTTGCCCAGTTTCTACCATGTGCCAGGCACTGTGCCAAGAACTAGGGACACAGCAACAGTAATTAAGATGAAGTCCTGACCTCATAGCTCATCCTAACAATTATCATACTTTCTGTAGCTGTCTCTGTTCTGCAAATACATACTCACAACTGCTTTGATCACTGACCTGTTTACTACAAATGTGAACAACCTCAGAGGGTGGCATGGAGTTAGAAGTAGGAGGTGAACTTCTGGGTGTATAGGGCAGGAGAAAGCTGGAAGTCCAGGCCAGGGATCCCCTCGCCCCAGCTAGAGGGTGTGGGCTGATGGGCTGATTTGAACAAGGTGAGTGGAGCCCTCAGTCATTGCAGCCCAGATGTTTTTCTTCTCTAGGACAGAATGGGTTAACAGACATGCCCACAGTGCCCAGTTCTAGCTGGAATATACTCAGCCAAAAGTGCCATGTGCATCAAGAGGGACTCACAGGGCAACCCACTCCAAGGGCAGTCTTTTAAAATTATTATTATACTTTAAGTTCTAGGATACATGTGCAGAACGTGTAGGTTTGATACATAGGTATACATATGCCATGTTGGTTTGCTGCACTCATCAACTAGTCATCTATATTATGTATTTCTCCTAACGCTATCCCTCCCCCAGCCCCCCACCACCTGACATGCCCTGGCATGTGATGTTCCCTGCCTTGTGTCCAAGAGATCTCATTGTTCAATTCCCACCTAAGAGTGAGAACATGTGGTGTTTGGTTTTCTGTCCTTGTGATACTTTACTGAGAATGATGGTTTACAGCTTCATCCATGTGCCTGCAAAGGACATGAACTCGTCCTTTTTTATGGCTGCATAGTATTCCATGGTGTATGTGTGCCACGTTTTCTTTATGCAGTCTATCATTGATGGACATTTGGGTTGGTTCCAAGTCTGCTATTGTGAATAGTGCTGCAATTAACATATGTGTGCATGTGTCTTTATGGTAGCATGATTTATAATCCTTTGGGTATATACCCAGTAATAGGATCACTGGGTCAAATGGTATTTCTAGTTCTAGATCCTTGAGGAATCGCCACACTGTCTTCCACAATGGTTGAACTAGTTTACACTCCAACCAACCGTGTAAAAGCGTTCCTATTTCTCCACATCCTCTCCAGCCTCTGTTGTTTCCTGACTTTAATGATCGCCATTCTAACTGGCGTGAGATGGTATCTCTTTGTGGTTTTGATTTGTATTTCTCTAATAACCAGTGATGATGAGCATTTTTTCATATGTCTGTTGGCTACATAAATGTCTTCTTTTGAGAAGTGTCTGTTCATATCCTTTGCCCACTTTTTGATGGGATTGTTTTGTTTTTTTTTTTCTTGTAAATTTGTTTACGTTCTTTGTAGATTCTGGATATTAACCTCCAAGGGCAGTCTTGCATGGTTCACTGAGACCTGAGAGAAAGAAAACCAGGGAAAACCAGGGAAAGGAAGAAGAAAGAAAGGATTACTTTAGTCCGCAAGTATTTTCAGCAGCAGTGCCCAGGGAGCAGGTGCTGTTGAAATTGTCTGGCTACGTGCAGCTGGTTAGGCTAGTCAAACCTCACCCTATGCAAAAGTGAAGATCCCTGCAGAGGCCAACAGGTGCTGACTCCTCTCACCTGGTCTGCAGGGAGCAGAGGACTCAAGTCTGGTCACCCTGTGGCTATAGCCCGGGCTACCTGTGGCCCTCTAATAATCGACCATGAGCCAGGAGGCTGGTGCCCATCCCAACTCTATGGACATCTCTCTGGGTGCCTGGTACAAGTCCCTGGGCCTCAGTTCCTTCACTGTGAAATGAGAGGGTTGGGAAGGGCTGCCAACTGAGAAAGCTGGAGAGCCATGGATTCAGGAGTTAGGTTTTGCTATCAGACTGGACCTCCTTTCCAAGGCTTGGTTTTGCCACTTCCTGCCTATGTGACCTCTGGCAACGATGTTTCCTTTCTGCATCTCAGGTTCTTACGTTAAAATGGGAACAAAATCAGTAGCCCTCTCGGGGTTGTCGTCAAGATTATAAATGGGATGTGCTACCCTTTTTTCACAAATGTTTATTGTGTGCCCACTGTGTCCCAGGTGCTGGGGTTGCATAGTGTGAACAGAGGCCACAGTGGCGCTTACTTTCTAGTGGCATGGACAATGTAATTGCATCTCACACACAATGTTTAGTAAGTGTTAGCTGCTATCATTCGTTTCATCACCAAGATCCTTTGAGGCTCCCAAATCATTTCTTCATATGACCAGTCCCTCAAAACTTGTGGAATCATTGGGGTCATGCAGAAATGGAGGCTTAGAAAAGTTAAGTAACTTACCCGAGATCACAATGGTAGGATTGGAACTTGGATCCAGTTAATCTGGTATAGAGTCTATGCTTGCAGCATTACCTTTGTTCTGGATTAGTAATAATTGTTGTTTTGACTGTTGTCATTAGAATTGTAATTTATGACCTTTACTAAGAACTTGCTATATGCATTTTCTCACTTCATCCTCTGATATCTATATTTCTTCATAGCATTTAATGCTGCCCAATGTTACATATTTAATCACTTCCTGTCTGTCTTCCCCATGCGACTGCAAGCTTCCTTAAGGCTGATTGTGTTGAGTTCATGGCTTTAATTATGGCGTCTGGAATACAGTAGGTGCATTACATATGCTTGCTGAATGATTGAATCCAGAGAGGTCACAGTGAGCAAAGAAAAACTGATTTCAGCCCTTCTGAGTGCCTGGTCCAGGATGGATGAACAGACATCCTGGGTGTGACAGGAGGGGAGGAAGCTTAGGAAGCCATGGTGGCTGTTAGCCAGGGCCCCAGCCTGGTACCAGACCTCACTGAATTACCCTCATTGCACAGCTGGGAAAGAGGGACAAACCTGGAGGGAAGGGGCACAGGACTGAAAGCTGTGACATCTGGAGAGACAAGCTTCCATGGGCCCTTCCCCCACTCCCACTCCCCACTCTCCATCTTGGCACAGCAGGCCACACATCTGCCTCTTCTTTGGAATTTCGAGGGAAGGGCATCTTCTTCCTGCTCAACAGAGGAGACTCCTGACCTTCAGCTGATCCCTGCCCACACACTCCCTTCTCTTTCCTGCCAGGTCTCCCCAGAGCTTGGATTGCAACCAAACACCCACCTCCTGGGAGGTGTCTTTTGGTGGTTCTTGTCCCTTGATGGATTTGTTGAAATTCAAAACAAACTCTTGTAGGAATTTCAGGAGAATTACTCTAAAGCTGCATCCAGGGATAGATGTGTTTGTTTGGATGCCTCACAGGGCATCACCTCCTTTGAGGTGTGGTTATTGCCAGTTGCCTCTGGGCATGATCTATCGTCATATGCCCCAGCACTTCATTGACATTACTGGTCCCTCTGTCGATGAAGCAACCTCCTGGAGCTGGAAGGAACTATCTTTTCAAACAAAGTAATGAATTATAACTCTCCGGCCGCCCCAGGAACCTGATGGGCCCATGCAGGGATTCTGAAACTGTTCTCTGAGGCCCTAGAGGACAGAGGTGTCCCAGGAGCTTGGGGGTGGTGGAAGGTGAAGGGTAATGGGGAATTCTGGCCTCCTTCCCCCTGCTGCATTCTGAGTAGCATTTCTTTGCTCTGTTTTGTATGTTGGATTTGACTATATGGTATGTGAAAAATCACATTTGGAGGCAAACAAAGAAATTGCTATTGAAGAGCATGCCACATAGAATTCCTCTGTGCCTTGCTCTCTTCTGCAAGGGTGGAGACCCCAGAATTGATGGGTAAATGGTTTCGAGGATGCCTGTTGGATGCAAATCCAGCATGCTCCCAGCTTCAGCATTTGTTGCTGGGTCAGAAGCCGTCCCCAGGTGAGACTCCCGTCCTGTGTCTCCTGTTCTGTTTCAGGAGCCATCTGCAGGAGCTGGAGAGGTCCTTCTGTCCATCAGCTACCTCCCAGCTGCCAACCGCCTCCTGGTGGTGCTGATTAAAGCCAAGAACCTCCACTCTAACCAGTCCAAGGAGCTCCTGGGGAAGGGTGAGTGAGACGTGAGAGGATGGCCAAGGCCCCTCCAGTTACCGGGAGTGTGTGCTGAGGGAGGTGGTGCCTGGGAGGAAATGGTCACAGGTAAGCAGGGAGGTGGAATGTGAGCACATCTACAGAGCCATACTCAGCTGTGTTCTTCACCCTAAGTTCACAAACTGATTTTCAAGGACACACTCACTTCTTCGAGTTCACATCCATTTACTCTTGGGCCAATCCCATCCATTAGGACCCAAGTGTGAGCCACCTGGGGGTCCCTTCCTTGGAGATCCACTATGAGAACCATCAGCCCTAACCACAGAGCACAAGAAACCAAGGGTCAGACTATAGCCGTGGAGTGAAGGGCCTGGGCTGTTGGGAAAACTTGGCCCAGCCTTTGTCAACCACATCTGGCTGGACCCACCTTTCAGGCAGCTGTCAGGAAGCCCAGGTTCTTCCCCTCCTGTCTGAACTCACCACCACTGCACTCCCCCCACCCACCCCAGTCTCTTCTCTCTTCTCAGCCTTTTGCCAACTGCCACCCTCATACCAGCTGAGTGTGGGTGATGGCAGAAGGTGTGTGGGTACGTGGGCTGAGGCCTGAGGTTTCAGGCATCTGTGCCCCATATACCCAAATAAGATTTTCTTCAACACCCCGGAAGCCTCAGTTTTTCCTTATGGATACCCCAGCCCAGGTTCAGCATCTTGGAGACCAAAGCAAGCTCTCCAATATGAGCAGGAAAGCATCCTCGGCTAGCCAGATAATACCTGGACTGGCAGCCACATGCTCCTAACAAGATATAAATAAGTCTCTATTTATAGCAGGGTGCAAATAAAGAATTGCCACTGCATTCTGAATTTCAAGCAAAAGACTTGGGGCTAATGAAATCAGAAGAGTTAGTCTTGCTGGCAGTTTCCTGAGTCAAAGGTCAAAGTTCAATGCTTTTATTCTCATTCCCTTTAGACAATTCTTTGCTTCTTGCTTTCTTTTATAGCTCCTGTCAGGACAATTACAGTACAACACTTCCTCTCTCAACTATCTCTGCAAAAATAACAAACTAACCTCCCAGGGGTGATAATTACAGCATTAAATACAAGTAACAATTATTCTCACATTAGCTTTGGAAACCCTAAGTAATCCAGTCCAGCCTTGTGATGTGACATGAAAGATCACCTGGTGACCTGTTTGTGGATTTCCTCGGGGCCAGCTCTCTTGGTGCAGTGTCCTGAGTTTGGAGGAGCATGCAGTAACAGGCAGTCTGCCTTCATCCCTCTTCCATAGGAAGTTGGGGGTCTTCAAATAAAACTTTAAAAAGTACGGATCAGAAGAATTCAACCAACCAGCAGGGGATCTCCTATTTTAATAACAGACAAAATTGCTTAGACCAAGAATCAAGGGGATGAAGACTTGGGGGCTGGCTTCATTTTTCTGGTCTGAGTTTAAAATCCAGTTGCAGGACCCCTGAGCTATTGTCACGGACCTGGTTTGATGTGGGGATATGAAGTCATGTAGCAAAGGGTGGTTCCCTCTTGGTACTCTAACATGCCCCAATCACAGGCCACCCAGTGGTCAGCCTTATATATCGTGGTATTGGCTGTTTCCTACACTTATAGTGCAAGTTCTATAGGGGCAAGAACTTCTGCTGTATCCCCACGTCTAGACCAGTGCCTGCCATAGGGTGGGCACTTAATACTTGTTGAATGAATGCATGGCCCAGTGGGGGAGCAGAGAATAATCTCCAATGCAAGGAAGTGAAAGTATCCTGGATCGACTCCTAGAATTACAGATTGTCCAGATGGGATGCTTTCCTGCTGTTATAGCAGAGCCTTCTATGGTCACATAGACTTGGGACCTGTGCTGGGGTATCCAGAAGGAAAAACTGAGCCCTCTAGGATGTTGGGTATATGGGGCACAGATGTCCAAACTCTTGAGTTAGAGATATCATCTTTCTAGCACCAGGAGGGAGCTTTGTCCTGGGCCCTGTCAGATCCTAGAAACTCACTCTTGGCCCTTCTCTCTGTCTCTTTTTCCCCTCTGCCCCTCCCCAGATGTCTCTGTCAAGGTGACCTTGAAGCACCAGGCTCGGAAGCTGAAGAAGAAGCAGACTAAACGAGCCAAGCACAAGATCAACCCCGTGTGGAACGAGATGATCATGTTTGAGCTGCCCGACGACCTGCTGCAGGCCTCCAGTGTGGAGCTGGAAGTGCTAGGCCAGGACGAGTCAGGGCAAAGCTGTGCGCTTGGCCACTGCAGCCTGGGCCTGCACACTTCGGGCTCTGAGCGCAGCCACTGGGAGGAGATGCTCAAAAACCCTCGCCGGCAGATTGCCATGTGGCACCAGCTGCACCTGTAAACAGCTGCCTGGCCACCTCCCTTCTTGGACAGCCCTGACCCGTCCTCTGCAACCTGCTCTCTGTGCCCCTTCCTCATTCTGACACCCAGAAGACAGTGACAGATGTGTTTGCAAGGCTAGGATGGCTCTCTCATCATACTCCTGTTTCTAAAAAATAAGCAAGACAGAGCAGGACAGTGTGTGGAAATGGAATATGCGGGTCATACTGAGGAATGCATTTTGCTCATCTGTGTTATTGAAAGAGATGCTTATCAAATACAATTCCTATGCCTGTTTTATAGGTGGGGTTAGGCCAGATGCAGAGAAAGCTAAATGTGGGAATCATGGATGCAAAGAAGAATTTGGCTTTTCGAAAAACAAGCATTTCAAAAATGATGAAGGAAGTGAAAGTATCCTGGATCAACTCCTAGAGTTAGAGGTTGCCCAGGTGGAAACAAACTTTAGCCAGCGTTCAATCAAGCTCACCACGCAGGGCAGTCACCCGGCAGTTCTCAAACTTTAGCATGTGAAGAGTCACCAGCAGATTCCTGGGCTCACCTGGAGACATTCCTAGTGGGTATTCCTGGTCGAAGCCCAGGAGCCTTCATTTTTAACAAGCTGATGTAGAGGGTGGAGCACTGTACTTGGAGAAATTCCTTCTGCAACATTCCACACAGGTTTTCAGCCACAGTCCTTGATGGAGTCCCAAAACTATGGTGCAGCCAGTTCCAATGCTGGACACCTCAACCATCAGTGTGCAATCTGGGGCCTCGGCTTTTTTATTTAATTATTTTAATTCTTAATACTTTAATTTGTGCATTTCATAAGGCCCCTGCTCTTGGACTGAATTTTGTGCTTTTTATTGAAGAATTTTATTGTTTTTATCTTAAAATCAGTTTCTATTGTCCTTGGGGAGACCATCCCTAACAAAGTACAGGTGGGATCTCCTGTGAGTCATTGGCTGGTTTCTGATTGCTAGGTGTCACACCCACCAGCATCACCAAAGTGACTCTCTGAGATAGACCGGTCCCTTCTCAGTGTTCAGTCACTTCAGGAGGAATTTAGTTATTGACTTAGTCTATGACATCTGGCTACATGTAGGCAGAGAAGAAAGACAATTTTAAAAAGGAAATCAGGTCTTTTGCAACTATGCCTCCCTCTGTTTTCACTTGAGTGGGTAAATGTGTTTTCACTTGAATGGGTAAATAACCAGCAGCTAGGTTTTGAATTCCTACCTGTTATTCTAAACAGATGTCCACGTTGTTAATTAAATCTAAATTATGAGCCTTGCTGAGTGGATACAGTACTTACCCCTGAACCAGGATTCCTGGGTTCTGTTGTTGACATTGCCCTTCAGAACCTGTTTGGCCAGCTGTATAAGATAGGACTAATGACTAGGAAGCCTACCCCAATGAATGATATAATTGATGAAATAGTGTTCAAAACCTGTAGGCACTCCCTGGCTAAAAACAAACTCTGAGGCCACCAGCAGATCATCTTTAAGCTAAGTTACTATTTTTTTTTTTTTTTAGATGGAGTTTTGCTCTTTGTTGCCCAGGCTGGAGTGCAGTGGCACGATCTCGGCTCACTGCAACCTCTGCCTTCCAAGTTCAAGTGATTCTCCTGTCTCAGCCTCCCGGGTAGCTGGGATTACAGGCACCCACCAACATGACCGGCTAATTTTTGTACTTTTAGTAGAGACGGGGTTTCACCATGTTGGCCAGGCTGGTCTTCAACTCCAGACCTCAGGTGATCTACCTGCCTCGGCCTCCCAAAGTACTGGGATTACAAGTGTGAGCCACCATGCCCAGCCTATTTTTCACTTTAATTTGGCAGCTGAGAATGCCCAGAAAGTGCCGGAAGCATCGTGGTATTTCCAGAACCGTGGATTCTGCCTTTGGACCCCTCTCTATTAACATTAAAACTCTGGGCTTTCAGATGTCACCCTAATCCACTGCCCTAAGACAGAATTCCTAGACAAGATGGGTAAGGGCTTCATTCCTTCAACAAGTCAAGTTATACTTGGCCTCTCCCTGAGAATCTGAGCAGGAACCTTATAACCTTATGGTCATTATTTTTTCTTTCTGTACAGACATAGAAAAGCATTAGAAATAACTTCTACCCATCCTCTGAAAAAAAAAAAAAAACAGAAAAAATAATGAATCCCTCTTTCATGGGAAGTCTTTTGGATAATTGGAAACCTTCATCATGAGGTTGACCAGCACCTGCCAAGTGTTGTTTAGGAAAGCACTTGTTAGTGGTTTTCTATAACATGTTTTAGAGATCTCTTCACCATACTGGTTTCTTCTCTTTGGTTGGTATGGCTAAGAGAAAACAAAACATTTCCTACAAGCTGAAAGCTGACGAGCATTCTCTTCTTGGTAACATCTACTACTCCAATCTAGAAAAGTTGGATTCTAGGCTAAAAATCAGGAAACATGGCTCCTTATAAATTGATGCAGCTGCGTTATAGTACCATCAAAGGAATTTCAGGTGGGCTGGGCGGGGCCCCTGATCCCAGAGTTATCAACTCCACCCATCATCATTCGGTCATGAAGCATCCTTTCATTCTTCTTCTTTTTCTTCTCCTCCTTCTCCTTCTCCTTCTTCTTCTTTTTTATCTCCAAGTTTTAGTCTTCCAGAATCCAAATTAAAGGTTGCCCCTGATGGGAGCTAGGTTCCACTACAGAACATCTTAGATGTCAGCCTTGAACTCACTTAGCAGGGATTACAGAAATGAGATACATTTTGAAGGAGAGTTGTCTGTTATGTTCACTGTATTCTAAGTGCCTGGGATAAAGCTGTCTCATGGGTGCTCCACATGTATTTGTTGAGTTAATTAATGAATTAAGAATGCCTGGCAGAGTAGGCAGAAAAAGACACTGCAAATGGCATACAAATTAGAGTCCTAGCTGAGTTCTCAATGGTAAAGGCATCAGATGTCTCAGCAGTCAGGCTAGAAATTCATGACATTGAGTATTACTATTTGCCTAATGACAATTCATTGCTCTCCATGTAAATGTAATCAACAGATGAAGAGAATATAATTGCTCTGCTTTTCCACTGAAACTCCATCTTAGTGCATTTTAAATTACCCAGAGATGTCAAACTGCCAAATCAAAATATTTCAGTAGTCTTTACATCAGCTTACCTTGTACCAGAAACATTGACAATTTACTATCAAATTATAGTAATTGAGCCTGTGTGAAAGCATCTCATCATTTTTTAAAGGAACACCTTGTGCGATGCCAGTGAGCATTTCTAAAAAGGGTGTGAGACAGAGGTGAAAATAAGATAAGAGACCATTTCAGAATGCACCGTTGCCCAAAAAGGTGATCTGGTTCTTTCTTCAGAGATTTCTGAAGTAGAAAATAGGAGTCCGCCCTCATTAATCTGTGACTCCACCTCTTGCATCAAATCAATATCTATTTGTTGAGCACTTATTGATTAAGACCTTGCATATGTCTGTCCGTTTTGATTTGAGATATAACTTTTTGTGTGGGTTGAATGACAAGTCACCCCAAACACAGCTGGGCACAGAGAGTCAGCTAGGAGACCAGTTATTCAGGGTCCATTTCTCTTGGATGTAAAAGAGTCCTGGGTGAAAGGTGGCTGTAGCCTAAACCAACTAGTCCTTGTGATTTGTTTCTGCCCTCTGTGTTTCCTGTTGTCAAATGCTAAGTGTGTGTTTTTGCAGTCATGAACTAAAGCACAAAAAGACGCATGAGACATTGTAGTCATATGTCTGGTGTGACACTTTGGAGCAAAAACCTTGCAGTGGTAAATAAAAAATTTCCAACAGGGTCAGCTGCCTGGTGTTTTATTTATTCTTTCCCTTTTTACCTAATATTTCGGCATGTAAAATGCAGAAGAAATCATCTGATAAGCACTTATGAACCACTGCCATGTTTAATAAAACTTGACAACTACAATTGAAGTACCCTCAGTGCCCTTTACTCAGAAGACCATGACCTTAGATTTGGGGTTTATCATCTCAGGCATTCCCTTATACATTTACTACATGTCTCTGTAAACCCTGAGTTCCATAAAGTGTTTTTAAACTTCATTTAAATTGTATCACACTATTTTCACTCAACATTAAATATTTCCATTTCATCTGTGCAGACACATGCAGCTCTAGTTTATTTCCTTTTTCACTGATGTATGATATTCCATTGTATGGATATGCCACAGTCCTCTGTGGTTGATGTATATCTACATGTTTCTTTCGCTTTTTTTTTTTTTTTTTTTTTTACTGTTACAAAAAATGCTGCTATGACATTCCTCTGTATGTCTCCTTGTGCACTTTGTGAGTTTCTCTAAGATATATACCCAGGAGTGAGTGGAACCACTCATAGAGTGAGTCATAGAGTACTCTGTGCGTGTGCATGTATGTGTACCTTGGTGGCCTTGCTTGAGTACTGAATCAAAGAGGCTACATACAATTAGGAATGCCAAGGTTGGATGAGGCTTTTCAGGGATTTGGCTTCATTGCTGGGGAGAAAAATTAGGTGGAAACTAGTAACTCCTCTTTCTTTAACATTCCCCAAAGAAATACTCTATCAATGGAAGGATCTAGCAGCAGCCAGTGGTACTCATGAACTCCTGGTGGCAAGCAGGGACAAGGGGACTCCTGGAGTCCTGTAATCCTAAGCCTTCCTGGTGGCCACTACAGCCCTGCCCTCTGGAGGAAGAGGGATTAAGCAAGGGGCAGAGCCTGAATTGCAAAGCTAGTCGAAAATTAGCCAGGTCACACAGAATTAAAATAGAAGGTTCTTAAACAGGATAAACAATCCATAAAGAAAGCCATGAGATGTCTTTGCTTTCCACATCTGCATATAATTCCTTATTTTATATTATGTATGCACATACATTATATTTTAATGGCAACTAGCATTTTAATTTTCATAATGAAATAGGATTGGTGGGTTTTATCCCACATAGCCAAATGTTATGCAGACTATGTTTCACAGGTAACTATGAATATGGCCCACCTGAGCCCAAAACTCAAGAGTCTAGATTGATATAAAAGAGAAATGGAAGAGGGAAGCAGAGTTCATGAGTCACTGTATACAAGGCCTTTCCGTTGAAATGCTTCAAATAACAAGCACTGTTCCTGCGTATGAAATTGACTCATGTCTAGAGCATTGCATCAGGAGCTGGGAATCTGCAACCCGACTTGGCTTTGTGACTGACCACCTTCACGGCCCTGGGTAAGTCACTTACCTCTGGGCCTCAGTTTCCACAACTGTAAAATGAATTTGGACCAAATGATCACTAAGGCTCCTTCCAGCTTTAACATTTTTGATTCTGTGACCTAAACTGTCAGCAACTTTTTTTTTTTTTTTTTTTTTTAGACAAAGTCTGGCTCTGTCACCCAGGTCAGAGTGCAGTGGCATAATCTAGGCTCACTACATCGTCGACCTCCCAGGCTCAAGCAATCCTCCCACCTTAGCCTCCTTAGTAGCTGGGATCACAGGCATATGACACCACACCCGGGTAATTTTTTGTATTTTTTTGTAGAGATGGGATTTTGCTACGTTTTGCCCAGGCTGATCTCAAACTCCTGGACTCAGGTGATCCACTCACTTTGGCCTCCAAAAGTACTGGGATTACAGGTGTGAGTCACCACACCCAGTCAACAACTTACTTTTTACACATACCTTTAGCCTCCTATCTTGTGCATAAAACAAATTAAACCCACATACATGTGTACTTGCTCTCCCTGCCCCATGCCTGCCTGGTAATGCCCCTCTGGGATCTCCTGACAGTCCCTCCTGACAGCTACTCACTCCTCTAGACAACCTGCAATGGCACCTGATGCTTCAATCAGCCTCTTCTCATTTGCTTAATTGCTAATGGGGCTGGTGGTAATTTTCCATCCAAGAGTTTCATTTTTTTTTTTTTTTTTTTTTAGAGCCAATTGGAAGCATCACCATTTCAGGAGGTCTGAACTCTAGCATCTGTTCTGTCTCCCTCCTGAGGCAGACGCCTGGCAAGGATAAAGCCAGAGTATGTGGCTGTGGATGGATTTAGGGAGCTGGGCATTTTCTTAGTCCACGTGTTGGAGAACTGTCCCCTTGCTCCCCTTCCTCATCTCCTGCAGGTGAGCCAGCACAGATGGCCCCTGGCAGGGACCTCAGCAGCTTCTCCAAGCCAGAGAAGAAGACCCCTACTTTGGAGGAGGATGGGAGGAAGCCAGGCTTTCTCCCAGGTAGGCACCTCCATCTCTAGAAGCCAGACGTTGCCATGGAAACTGAGCTACTGGTGGCCACTGTGTGATTTGGCCCCTGTGCTTGCTCATCCTCAGCCAGATTTGGTCTCCTGTCAATGCAGCCTATCCATGCTAGGGCATATAATTCCCCAGCTCAGTTTCCCAGCACCCTTTCGTGGTATTTCAGGACAGCCTGTTGACAAGTGATGACAGAAATCCTGTTTCAGAAACCCAGGGATTCCAACCAGGGACAAGCAAGGAGGAACCTGCTTTTCTAACCAGAACAAACAGAACCTCTCTGAAGTTCCTTTCTCCTTGAGGGCCAGGTGAGATGAGCTGCAGGAAGCAGAACAAGGTGCCCTGAGGATCTCTCTGAGAGGGGAATGGTGATTCCCATTTAGGTAGAGGCATCCATGCCAGTTGAAGGTGTAAATGACTCTATTAAAAGTCACCCGGGCAGCCCCAGGGATTCAGGGTGAAAGAGAATGGCAGTAGGAATCCTTGATGCTTCCTAGCACCTCACTCACCCTTATCTTAGAGGTCATAATGAGGATAATGATAATCAGCACCTAATAAACCATGGCTCTGGGCTAAGCGCCGAAGAGATAGAATAGGATAAGTGACTCGTCCAAGGTCCCATAGGTTGAAAGCAGCACAGCAGGATTTGAATCTGGGGCTGCCTAACCCTAAAAGGTCCAGACTCTGGGGTACAGCAGCAGCCCAGGGTCTTTATTGGAAGATCACTTACATGCATTGGCAGTAGCTTAAAAATGCTACCTGGAACCATGAACTCTGAGAATCATCAAGCTGGAAGGAGCTGGAAAAGTTCTCTTTCATACAGGAACTAGGAGACACCTGACTGGATTGGGTGGAACATTGTCCAAGGGGCAAGAGCAAGTTGGAATGGAGGGGAACTCAAGTGAGTACCATGGGAACAACCTCCAGCATTGTGGAGTAGTGGCCGGATCAAGGTTAGATGTAAGCAGAGGTCAGGTGCAAGGTCTTTCTGATCAAGGAAGGAAACCAAGCTAGAGAGACAGGCAACATGGAAGAACCTAGGACCTCAGCTGTGACCAATACAGCATTGCAGGGGTTGCACTTCTATCAGGAGTGGCTTAAGTTCATTCATTCCTCCAATACCCACTGATTAAGTGCCCACTATGTAGCTTTTCCCTTGTGGGCATTACAATGTGGAAGAGGAAGACGGACATAAAACAATCTCTGTTTCTCTCTCTCTCTCTCTCTCTCTCTCTCTTTCACACACACACACACACACACACACACACACACACACACACACACACACACACACAGTGATTACACAGTTTAGAGAGGCTGGATTTTAGATGAGGCTGCGTTTTAGATGAGACCTAAAAGAGAAGAGTTCAGTCATGCAACCATCTGGGGAAAGCTATCTCAGGCAGAGGGCCCATGGCATCAGAGGATCCCAAGGTAGAAAAGAGCTTAGTGAGTTGAAGGCAGTGTGGCTGGAGCCCAATGCAGGGGAGGACAAGATGAGGCTGGGAGGTAGGCAGGGCTGCACTGTGCAGGGCAGATGGGTCATAATTAGGAGTTTGGATTGAATTCTAAGGGCAGTGGGAAACCAGTGGAGGGTGTTAGGCAGAGAAGATGTCATGACTGAATCTATGTTTTAAAAGATCATTCTAGAAATTGTTTCATGGTAGCCTTTCAGGTCTTCAGGCAGCTGGTCATTCTCCTGAGTCCTCTCTGGGTTGAATTCAACTCGCCCTTGAATCCTGGGGAAGAAGGGACAGGAGAAGCTGGGGAGAAGAGGGAGGAAGGGAATGGACTAGACTTCAGCCCCTTATCACTTTCTACAAGCCCCAGTTTGGGGAGACCAACTTCATGGTGAAGTGCAAATGGGGAGACTTTCCATCCCTTGCTTCCTGGTTATGAAATCATTAACATGTTCCAGATACTGCTGCAAAGGGTGTGGGGCTGAACCTGGTTCACTTGGGCTGATTGGACATGGACAGCTATGTCTCTTTGCTCCTTCTTTCCCTACACCTCCTTTGGGAAGAAGAAAACTAGACCATTCCATGGGGTCTGTAGAGTGGCTTTCACAACAGGAGGCCTCTGAGTGATCAACCACGGGAAGGAAGCGTTCAAGGGCTGGGAAGAAAATGGTAAGACAGAGGTTAAGAAAAAGGAACAAGGCAGGCTCCTGAAAGGAAGACAAATGGGCAGGGCAGGGAAACAGGAGTAGGAGGACCGAGCAGCTCGGGAGGAAAAAATTAAAACATAGTATGCGTCTTCACTGGATTTATGCTCATCTTTGTAAAACGATGTGGGGAAAGCATCACTCATCACCCCTATACCAGTGCCAGTGACAAACCATTGAGGAAAGACCCTTCTCCAGGGACCAGGTCTGCAAGTAGAGAACCATGCCAGGCAGTTTGAGGGAGAATGAGACAACAGTTTATCTGCAACAGCCCTGTGTGCTGCCTCCAGGAGATTCTTGTGGGATGAATGCATATGGGGGCAGAGAGATTTATTTTAAACGGTTTCGGTCACACCTCTTTTGGCCTGCCTGGTGGGCGAGGCACGTAGGTTACTTGCTGGAAGGAGACTCTAATGGGGGAACAATGAGAGCAGCAAGAAGGGGCTAGTGGCCTCTTCTAGTTCCTTCCAACCTGGCAGCAGGCAGACTCCTATCCTGACACCTGAGCCCTTGTGGTGGGGCCCGTTCTGAGTCAACCAGAGCACAGGCCGGGGATAGAGGCAAGGAGGCAGCAATTCGACCATGGTGAGTAAATTTAAATGCTTTTATTAACAATCTTCTTACATTACAAGGATAATATGACAAAAAGAAAGTTTCTGCGTACATATTATGATAAACCAACATAGCTCTATTTGTATCCAGTGTTCTAGGTCCCGTCACACAGGTACTATAAAGCGTAGTCTGCAAAATAATAACATCAAGAGGTTTGTTTTTTTAAAGAAAGAAAGTATTAACATATTAATATGTGATAATAGACTCCTAGGTATTTCCCCCCACCCCCACTTATTTTTCCTTTGTGATTGACATGAAAACGGTTCAGCAGCGTGGGGGTGGAGAGGAGAGAGACGGGGGCTGAAATAGACGGAATCAGACTGCTGGTTCTTCCGGAGAGACAAAAGTGAAGACTGAGGGGTGCCCGAGGGCAGCCTGGCCTTTGTCTTTTGGTGAGCAGTATTGTGACCGCTGTCCCCCTCTGGACGGAGGGCTCGGTCCCTTGGTGCCCCTGGCGTGCTCTCTCTCTGAGGTACAGTGCATTGTGGGATTGCTACCTGGGGATGCCCATCCCCTGGCCGTGGGTCTGGTCCACAGCAGTGGGAAGAAGGCTCGGCCCGGCCTGGTCTCTCTTGAGCCAGGTACTGCAGAGTGTCCCAAGACCCAGTTGGCAGCTAGCTGTGGCTCAAGGAGGTGGGCATTGGCAGAACAGACCCGCCCTGGGCTGCAAGTGGAGGGGTGGGCCTGCTGGAGACTGAGGTACTTGTAGGATGGTGGGGAAGAGCAAGACAGGGGCAGAGGAGGCTCAGGATGGCAGCAAATGCCCCTTCGGACCCCAAAGACGGAAGGCTGGTCTGGAGAGAGGGAGCATGTAGCTGCCTGTGCTCCATCATCGGGTGCCTGGTCAGGCCCTCTCTCCTACCTCCAGGAGGAAAAAAACAGAGAGAGGAAACTGGGAGCAAATGGGCTTCTGGGTCCCGTCAGGGCTGCACAAGCCCTCCGTCATGTTGCCAGCTTGCACCGGTGCCCCCGCGTGGCCCCCAGACATCCCTGCCTGGCCCGGGCTGGGAGCTGGTGATAAACCCAGGGAGGCGCCCTCCCCAACAAAAGTGGATGAGCTTGGGGCATCCCGGCTCAGCCTCTGCCTCAAGTTACAGAATGCGAACAGTGTACGTGAACTAAACCTGCCTGTTACGGCGGGGGTGGGGTAGGGGGCCACCGGGCCTCTGTGAGGGAGGGGAAACAGCGTTGTCCTGAGTACAGCCAGCAGCAGCTGCTGCGCGGAGCGGGCTGGGCCCAAGCCCTGCTTCTGGACTGGAGTTGCCATTGAATTTATGAGTGTGCAGATATGTCTCTCCCACCGTCTCCTGCTAGCTGATGCCACCTGCCCTGGCCAGAAAGCCTGTGGATGGTGGGCAGCGCTGCCTGGCGATGCTCACGCTGCCCGCGTCCTCTCCCCGAAAGTGGTTGAGCAGGTGAGGGAGGCCAGGATGGCTGCACTTCAGCGGCTCGGCCTCTAGGGGCAGCAGAAGCATCTAAGAGGGCAGGGGCGGTATCTTTCCTGGACCAGCTCTTGATCCAGTTTGCACCTTTCCTATTGCCACCGACGCTGCTCAGTCCTGGTGGGAGAGGGTTTTGAAGGAGTTTGTGCAGTGGTCCCTCCACCAGGAGTCAGAGACCACGTCCTACTGCCAAGCAGCAGTGACCGCCTAAGCGTAGGCTGTGGGGGTGGGGAGAGGTAGGGGGCACCTCAGCTGGAGCTCAGGGGGTATCTCCTTCCAACCTCAGACCAAGCCTGTGGAAAAGGAGAGAAAGTGCATGGAGCGAGCCGGGACCCAGCCACTCTCCTCTCCAACACTCCGGGTAGGAGGCCCCCTTGCCAGCCAACCCTGCCTGCTGGCCTTCCCCGGCTCCCTCTCCGAAGGCCGTGCTCCCTCCCCCTTTGCACAACACAGCGCCAGGCTTCCCACTGCTCTCCCAGCTCTATAGACTCTATTTTTATATCTATTTAAAACATAGAAATGTATAAATATATAGGATATTATTTATAGATATATAGACGTGATTTACTCTCTTACTCTGTGTGTATACATACTGTATATGTCCATATATACAACATATATGCTGTAGCATCTGTATTCTACACTGCACATACCCCTGCTTCCATGCACTCTCTCCTAGGGAGACTGGATTGCATAGGTATTTCCAGGGCGATACCACTTGCGGGGGTGGGGGGAAGGGAGTGCCAGATGGAAGCGGAGGGGTGTACCATTTTCCTCCCAAAAGGGCACTTTTTCTCCCTCTGGCTAACATGCAAAGATTGCCTCAAAGGCTCCTTAAAAATATCACAGCACCATCCACTCAGCTCAAGCACCCTAACCAACAGACGGCAAGAGAAGGGCCCCCACCAAATGGGAGATGGGTTTCCCTCCAAGCAGAAGGGCTGTGCCAGTCTCTTGAGTCCTCCTGAGGACCTAGGAAGAGGCCAGACTAGAACCCATGACACAGCACCACTTCCCCAGAAGACTGGTGTCTGGAATGGGTGCACCACTGCCCTCTGAAAACCCTTTCTTGTCTGAAGAGGCCTGGCCTGCCTGTTCCAGCTGTTCCAGCCTGGCCTGGCTAGATCTGCCTCTTGAAGCAGGGAAGGGGCACAAGTCCAGTGCCTTCTGCCAAAAGTTGGACCTATGGGCCAAGAAAAAGCATGAATTCTACTTGGAAATCAACCCAGACTGAAAGCCAAAAGCAGACCTAGGTTTAGACCTCCCATTCCCAGAGGGGGGAGAAAGAAAAGTGAAAGGGGGCATCCAGAAGAGGGAAGTTATACTTCAACCCCTCAGGCTACCTCCTGGGTCCCATCAGGCTCCAGGTGATCAAGTAACATGGCACAAGCCCCTCAGTGCAGGCTGGGCCAGGGCTGTGGGCCCACGGCAGGCTGTCAGCTATCGTTTCCAGCCTTCTGCGTGCTTTCCCCGCTTTTGGCACCACCTCCAAATGAATGGAAAACATTTAAACATTACCTTAAGTAATTACAAGGTCCTTTTCCCAAATTAAAGGGTTGGCATAAGCAACTCAAGGGAAGGGGGTTCAGCAAAAGAACTCAACTTGGAAACATGTGGCAGAGGCTGAGGTCAGAGACCTCCAAGTGCCATAGATTCCGGGGCCCAGCACTGAACCTGGCCATCCAGGGACCCCGGAGCTGGAGTCTGCTCTCAGTCCCAAGTGAGAATGGGGAAATGAGGATGTGCCCAGCATCACAAGGTGTCAAAGGCCAGTCATTGAAAAAATTAAATTAAATAAGACTGCTGTTTTTGATGCCTGGACTCTCATATTCAACCAGGCAGGCAAAACTTGGGTATTCTGACATGGCAAGAGTTACAGACATGGCTGGGCTGTCCTCATGTTTCACAGATACTAGATGGCAGTGGATGTTTTATTTTGTCCTCCATGAAGGAAAAACAGATCATGTTAATCATAAGGGCCCTGGCTCCCAGGCTCTGCTGGGTATCTTCTTGGCACAATTGGCCACAAACCTGGGCCTCAAGGTTGATCTCACTTCCCACCATCCCCATGAGCCAAAGAAAGTCACTAATCAGCCAGCCCAGTTATGTCAAGTCTCAGCCCGAGACACATTTCATTCTAAGCCTGTAGTCATCACTCCTAAACCAGAGACTGAGTTAAAGGGCTCTGTCTTGTCTGAAGTAAACACGTTTGGGATGCACCAACTGCTTTTCCACAGTTCTGTATACACATCAAGGGGAGATTAGGTTAGCCAAGCATGTGGCTCCCTGGGCTAGACTCTGAGTGTCCTATCAGTCCAAGTCCTTCTCAAGCAAGCAGAACAGTGAGAAATGCCTATGACAGAAATCATGGGTAATCACATGCAGAATTCACAGGACAGAAGCACTGGGCCTCCCAGGGAACATCCAAGCTGAGAAGAGACCCCGTGTAAATTGCAGTGGTGTATCACCCAAATTATTCCCTGTCCCAAGGCAATGTGGCCTACAGAGTGTCTGCCACAGCCCTGGCATGGCTAAATTTAGCAGAAGCCACAAGCACCCAGAGTTTCAGGGATGCCCTAACCTAACTTCAGGACCACCTGAGAGGTTAGCTTTTGCAAGGTCTGCTGGCCAGCAGAGGAGGTGACCCCTGCAGCTGCGTGCTGTGCCTAGCAGCTCATTCTGTTAGGCCAGAAGCAGGTCACCTGCTCTCAGCTTTATCAGGGGCTACAGGGTAGGCACTGGCACTGGCTCATAAGCTTTACCCCTTCTAGCTGAAGATTTTAGCTCATTTTGGCCATGATCTCTTGAGAGGAAAAAGCGTAGCCCCAACTGACCAGGTGCTCAAGAAGACACTGGTTCTCTCTTCCTGGTTTTCAAATGAGTGGGAGCCTTGGCCTGCTCCTCCCTACCCATTACCCAATGTAAGGTGTAAGGCAACTGTTGGCTAGAAGAAAGGATCCCAACCTACTGTTTCTGCCCTCACCAAGCCCTGTCTTGCCAGCCATCTCTGCCCTCAACCCTTCTTTGTCTCTGCGATGCTCAGTGAAACTCCCCAGACACAGCAGTTTGCATGTGTGAGGGGACAGGAAGTCCCGAGGCTGGGGCTGGGCCCCGTGGGACCTGGTGCTTTGTAACAGCATCCCACTGGACCACAGTTAGGTTTTGACCCTGATGGGAGGAGCAGATGGAGGGAGACATCAGTTTAAAGTGGGGAAGTGGAACGGGGCTGGGAACCTCAGAGCCTCAGAAGGGGGCTTTCAGCCTTTCCTTGCTCGTTCCTGCTAACTGTCTTCTTGCTCAGAGGAGGGTGGGGAAGCATGTGTGCAACTGACTGGGGTGGAGGGTGGGGTGGATGTCACCAGGCAGGGGTGCATTGATTTGTTGAAGAAGGCAGCATATGAGGCCTGGCAGTGGGACAGTTGGAGGAGCCCAGGTTTTTGTTTTGTTTTGTTTTGTTTTTCTAACATGCTACATCACTGTTGAAAACAAACAAAAATGTTTCAAAAATAATATATAATATATATAATATATTTATATAATGAAAAGCTATTGACTAGCAGCAATGATTCTAAAGTTATCTTAGCACCAAGACCATGGGGGTGAAGGGGAAGGGATTGGTGGGGGATGAAGGGACTGGTAGGACAAAGAAAGGGCTGTAACATGTTCAGTGTTGATGACATTTCCACTATGGTTCTCAACGGTGGCATGAGGCCTCAGAGACAACATAAACCAAGAAGGAAGGAAGCCACCACAGTTTTATAATGTCTGAACCAAGCAGGTTGAAGACACTGGGGCCTTGCCTGTGGCCAGACCACACCACCCTCTGCCAACCAAGAGATGAAGCTCTCAGCAGAACTGACCACGTGTATATAATTCAGATCTTCCTCCCTCCACCCCAAAATGACCTGCATCCACTTGATAGGATCTCTGCATATAAAATATGCATAAATCAGATGTAGAAACATGAACAGAAGTTTTTAACAGCTCACGCACATTTTTTAAAACTCCCTTGCGAGGTATACCGGTAGTTAAATGAATGAAAGAGCATTGATCAGACTCCTCTAGTTTAAAACACTACTTGCCCCAGGGAGTAGGCAAGTGGCTATTTCTAAAGCTTATATTGTATATTGTGATTGTGTGTGTGTGTGTGTGTGTGTGTGTGTAGGCTGATGCCTTGAGAGTCCTCTCTTCTTTTCTCCATTTCTTTAGGACATCTCTATCCTGTTCAAAAAAGGAAGAGTTTACAGGCAGAGACACATTCCCCAGTTTCCTATGACCATGGAGCATGTTATCAGCCTTGTTGCAAAAGAAGGACCACATCTCTAGAGACTCTCATCTGAGTTATGTATAACTCAGGGCACAATTTGCATTGACACCTCCTGCCACTGAACTATAGCAGGCATTTCTTGATTATTAAAGAAAAAGAAAACCCTCAACATATGATATGATTATAAAGAAAGAGTATAAATAATGTAACTCGAATACGTACTTTTCATTTTACTTATTTTTTAGCCAAAAATCACTCCCCTATTGGGGTCTGGACTTCTTGGCTCTTTATCTCCCCAAAAGCCCTGGATCGGAATGGAATTGTATTGTTTCATCCTCTACCTCGTATAAACAGGAATGCTAAAATCTCACCCCTTCTCCCCTCCCCAGGATTTCAAGCTCGGTGGTGAGGCAATGTTGCCTTCAGTATAATGGGTAATATCGTGAATTTCTAGGGGGGCTGGAAGGAAGGGATCCACAACCCAGGGATGGACGAGGCAACAGAGGTGAGGTGTGGCAGTGTCACAGTTTGACCGACACTTTTGTTTGTAGGACAGTGAAGGAACCCTCATTAGGAAATGAATAAAAGAAGATCTCAAGCTGAAGTCAGGTGGAGAGGGAGAAAGGTCAATCCCCCCAATCCAGACAGACAACCCACCCTGGCTTAGTCAGAGATCTGATTCAGCCGGACCAGAATGTCAATGAGGAGGCCGAGGAGCTCCCTCCCATCATAAAACCAAATGAAAAAAGAAAAGGCAAGAACATAAACCCAAACCCAGAGCCCCGCCACCCACAAATGAAAACATAAACAAAATGAGCTACCTAAAGGTGATGACAGAGACCTGTCATTTTAGCTTATGCTGTTGGCGAACAGTAAGGTGGGAACACAGGAGGCCCCAGCACGTGCTTCTGTGAGTGAAAATGAGTTGCCGTGTATGTTGCAGCTGCCAAATTTTGTAGACAAGAGTCAGTTTCCAACATTTTTCCTTTCTGAAAGCTCCCAGTGGCTTCTGGTGGACACGTCACCTTGGTTTTTAAAAATTTTCAGTGTGAGTTTATATATATATATATATATAATATAATATAATATATATTTATATAATATATCAAAGCTTATGAGTATAGATTAAAAAAATATTCAACAGCTTAGTGAACTCTGCAGTGCCAGCTTCTTAAATGTCGGGGTAAAACTCCGTCCCGTGGTCCACGGTCTGTAGCGCTGGCTTCTGCTCCAGCGCAGACATCCTACTGAGGACTTCTGCTGACAGCGCATAACTATTCCCAGACTTCTCCTCAAACCAGCTGTCCAGGGCTCGCTTGGCATCAAAGTTGGCGATTGGCGGTCCGTTTACAGCGATTGTCAACAGGTCGCTAAGCTGCTCCAGGGTCAGGCGGGAGCGGTGGTTTTTGCGAACTCGCTGGAGGGCATTGCGGCCTTTCTCGCAGCAAGCGGTGGAAGTGGGGAGGACTTTAAGAACCTGGATGATCTTGTTCAAGAGTGGAAACCTCTGTTTGTACTTGCAAATGTGGCTGATCAGGTCTTTGAAGCCATTTTTGGTGTAGTAATCTGCCTTGAGTTCTCGCCACTCCATCAACAGGCTACCCCGGGGGTCCAGCCCTTCCCTACAGACATCCCGGGAAAAGGTCGGGATGGCCTCCAGGTGATCAAATATTTGCACCATATCCTCCTTGCCAAAGCTCATCAGCTCCTCACTGCTCCTGGGCCAGGCAGCCAGGTCGAACACCTGGCAGGCCTTCACAAAGATCCGGCTGCGGGAGTCGAACCTCTGAGCCAGGATGACCTGGGTCTTCTGGCAGATCTTCTCCCTGATGGACTGGAACTTGGCTTCAGCCACCCTGAGATTCTTCATGGCGATCCCATTGAAGCTCTCTCGGAAGTTCTCCTCGAACTCCTGCAGGTATTCTCCAGGGGAGTCAGCCAGCCGGCTGATCTCCTGGATGGCCTCCTCGATCTTGTCATCCACCTGGGACACCAGCAGGTACTCGCCCTGGAAGATGTAGGCCAGGCGCGAGAGCACAGCGATCACGTCCAGCAGGAAGTAGATGAGCTTGATGGACTGGTAGTCCATGAGGAACTGCAGCAGGGCCAGTGCGATGGCCGAGGCATCCGCCCGCTGGGTCTGGCTGCTGACCTCCTTGAGATGGGCCACCACCTCCAGGTAGTCCTTGATGAGGGCATTGAGGACATTCTGCTCACCGATGATCCAGCGCACTGCGCGGATATCCCCCAGGAACTCCGTCTCCTCACAGAGTGTGGCTGCTGTGGACCGCAGCTCGCACATGAGGCGTGGTGAGTAGCGGTAGAAGCTCAGCAGCTGCTTCAGGTTGTTCTCCAGCTCCTCCAGGCATGGGAGCTCCTTCCCGCTGATGGCATCCAGGATCTCCAGGTGGGGCCGGTGCACCATGAAGGGCAGGCACAGCAGCCAGGGCAGCGTCTTGCGGATGGTCATGAACATGCTGGCACGGAGGCTGGCTGTGATGTTGGCTCCATCTACACCCAAGCCAACGGTTGGCTTTTCATCCTGCAACCGGATGCCCAAGGCCGAGAAGGCCCGGTCAAGTGCCTGGAGATAGCTTTCTGTGCTAGAGAACCCCAGCTCCTGTAGGGACAGGAACTCTGTGGCCGGGGGCCCATCGCTGCTGGTGTACTGAACATAGACAGCCACTGTGTCGGCCAGCAGATCATCACTCTGCCCATCCAGGATGATGCTGAGGCAAGGTGACTGGCGGATGCGCTCCACCAGGTCTTCCCGCAGGGCCCGGGCGATGTGATGGATGAGGATCTGGCAGTCTCCCTCGTTCATGTACTGGTCCACCACCTTCAGCTCACACTTCCTCAGCAGCTCTGCCAGGGGCCTGAAGTCCAGGTAGGGCCTTCCCTCCAGGGCCAGGTGGTAGGCTGTGTTGAAGAGCAGGGTCATGTTGCGACACATCTCCTCTGTCTTCTCCGGGTGCATGCGGAGCTTGTACAGCTGCAGGCACTTCTTGTGCAGGTTGCTCTGGCTGTGCAGTTTGATGGTGTGAATCTTAAACTGTTTGGAGCCGATGATGAAGGCTGAGGTGCGTGAGGACTGCACTGTGTACTGGCGGCAGACGTGACACCACATCTCATTGAGGGTCGGGGAGTACCGCAGGAACCAGAACTTCTTCAGCCATTCCTGCTTAAAGCGCCGGATTCGGCGCCCGGTGGCCGATGACATCTTGGAGGGCTCATCCGTCGCAGTCATCATATCATTGGAGACAGATTCATCTGCTGAATCGACTTCCTGGTCATCATCCTCCATGATGGCGGGGCCGGAGACCATGCTCTCTGAGGCTGAAAAACAAATGGGAAAGAAACATTGATACCTGGTGGAAACAACAGGCTTTTCCAAAATCCACAGGAAACATTCCTGGAAGGTAGGTGCCACACTGTGGGAAACAGAAGTCCGTGGAAGCCTATGACAGATTGAATCCCAGCCCAGAATTAGTTTATGAGCACTCCTGCTAGCCCATGTGACTTTTACTCTCTGTGGATTGTCCACGGTTGCCTTCTGTCACACCCACCAGGCTCCAGGCTGCCTGCCTCACCCTCCATGTGTGGGTATTTGAGGGATTTAAATGCCCCCTATCAACTGGACAGTACAAGCTAGGAGAGTAGATCTGACGGAGGAGGAAAAGTACATCACACATTCCAAAGTTATACAAGAACTTGGGATTCATTTGCCCTTCATTAATGCGAACAAAAGTAGCTTGGATATGGCCCCAAGTGATTTCAGGATCAAAATGCAGTTTAGTTCAGATGCATGCTTTAAATACAAGAAACACCTCATTCTGAGCTAAGGGATGTGGTTAAAAGAGTAAGTGCTATGTAAACAGTCTCCCTCAGCTGCAGATATGAACTGGAAAACCTCCCTAGTTGTCAACCAACACTAGAGATCCAGGTAGCCAACAGAATAGGGAAAAGCCATGCAGGCGAATGGCCTGGATCCCCTCACTCTCCATCCTTCTAGAACTCCAGGCTGGGGAACATGTGTGGCAGGACAGAAATTCAGAAGAGAATAACAAGGTTATGTTCCTGGACTAAGGTAGGGAAGCCATGAGATCTCTCCAGTGGGACACCCTGCTTGGGACTGGGGAGAGAGAAAGACTGGGTTTAGAAATTGGGCTTTGGGGTAAGACACCAGTAGGACCACCAGAGAAAGGCAACGGGTCAAGAACACAGCACACACCCCATCTGCAGCGGAACTTCCTTTATTGACAAGGAGGATACAAGGGCAACACACAGAGTACCTGGCAGAGCTGCCGACGGGCCTGCCAGAGACACTGAGGACCTGGGCTCCCACCCATGGAGGTAGCTGCCTCCATGTTACACTCCTCAGGTCTCCCAGAAGGTGGTTTCCACAGAGAGCTTTAGGCTACCCTCCACACAGCCCACTGCGTGCTCTGCCCTCCAACAATAATCTCATCCAAACCAACTTACCTGCAGGGTCCGAGAACTCTGGGAGCTCCAGTACCTGTGGTGGCAATACGGGGGGCTCAGGAAGTTTCCCAGACTTAAGCATGTCTAATTCTGCCTGAAGCTCCCGAACCTTCTTCTTTAGGCGAATACAGTTAGGGCAAAAAGAGGTGGTGGGAAGTTCATGAGGGTCAGATGCAAGGGAGGCCTCGGCAGGACTGTCGGCCTTGAATGATGAAGGCTCCTCTTCTTCATCCTCCAATTGGCCTGGCTCCTTGGAGACCCCCTGGGGGACCTTCCGGTCCCCCTCCCCCTGGGTCCGGCCTATATTCTGCACACCATGGGTCATGGTTGTTGCACACCGACTGTAGGCATCATCCTGGTACTTGGGGACTTTCCTGATGACCAGTGAGGTGCTCAAGGCCAACTGGTGGGCTTCCACCTTTGCAGATTCCAGTGAGGCCTCCAGAACATCCTTGAAAATCAGGTCAATTTTCTTCTTCTTGGCTTGGGGGTGTACGTCCCCCTCATCAAAGCCACGCTTGTAGGGACTTTTGCCCTGTCTCAGCACAGGGAGATGAATGGGACCCCTCAGGTCTTCTGGGTTATCCAGAGCCTGCTCAGACTTCTCCCTCTGCAACCTCTTCTCTCCTAGGAAGGAAAACCAGGGTGTAAGGAAGTGGGGAAAACCCCCAAATTGGAGAAACCAACAGAAAACAAAGCAGGCCTCCTGTCAGGTCACCTGACACATCCCTCTACATCTGGGCTTGTGGGGCAGGTGTTGCAAAGGGGAGATATGAATCACTCAGTGGACCATCAGAACTAGACTCATAGGACCTGAACGGTGGAAAGACCTTTTATAAAGAGACAGTTTCCGAGAAGCTTCACATCTACAAGCTCTATGGTTATAAGTTAAGAGAAATCTACAGGGGAGAGTAATTGAACATTCTTTCCTGTGACCCTAGAAGGCAACATCCCACTTAATCACACTGGGTGGTGGGAACATACCTCAGAGCCAAGTGAGTATCAACTCCCCCAACCTTTGCAGCTTCCCCTCAGCCCTAGCAATGACAAGATGGCTGCTTCGACTTGGTAAAAGGTACACGTGAAACACCATAGGCCTCACTCCTTCCTCCTCCTTCGTTGCTATGGAGACAGCCCACTTAAGGCAAAGTCAATCCTTTGGCAACTGTCCTTTCTAATTCTCCCAGCAATCAGCAGACTAGGAACATGTGAGAAAGCATGATCTGAACTTCTGTAGTTCTCACTGATGACTAAGGGCAGAGGAAAGGGGAAGACAAGGAGACCTATGGCGCTGAGGGCTCCAACATGACAGCCTCTGACAAGATAAAGGACAAGGTATCCACAATGACCCAAAGCAGTCTGGAAATATAGCTGTGTCTCCTTACTTGGCAATTCAAAGGACGTTTCCTTGCCTATTTCTATCATGTGAATTACTTCAATTCACTTTGAATTACTTTCATTTGTTTCAAATATTTTGGTGAGCTCCTCAACCATAAATTATTTTAGACTGATTCCTTGTTTTTAATTTTATTTTTTGAGACAGAGACTCACTCTGTTGTCCAGGCTGAAGTGCAGTGGTGCTCACGCAGCCTCCACCTTCCAGGTTCAAGTGATCCTCCCACCTCAGCCTCCCAAGTAGCTGGGACTACAGACGCACATTATCACACCCTAAGTTTTGTATTTTTTGTGGATATAGGGTTTCGCCATGTTGCCCAGGCTGGTCTCGAACTCCTAGGTTCAAGCGATCTGCCCACCTTGGCCTCCCAAAGTGCTGGGATTACAGGCATGAGCCATGGCACCCAGCTAGCGTGATTCTTTAAAATTACCAACATAGTTTCATAAACTGCTACAGAAGTGCTGATGCTTCCTGGTGAGAGATGCTAAAAAGGCAGAGGAATCTCTTCAGCCCTTAGAGGGTCCTGAAAGTAGCCCATGGAACTCAGAAATCTCAAAGGTTTCCTAGACCAGATGCAGGGGCCCTGGGTGATGTGCCACTGAACAATGACTTGAACTAAGCTGTACTTAGGCTTTTGATGGCTCCATTTGCCAAAGGCTTCTGAGTGAAGGCCAAGGGTTTGCCATAAGCAGTCCAGATGTTCCATGCCTGGTTTCCCGTAGCTGGCACAGGTGCTGTGCCCTGCTACATGTTTGACTCCAGGCTTCCTTTAGGTTACAGCACAAAAGGAAGTTATCTATTCAGGATGCACCTTTTCTGTCCTCACATGAATACTTAAGGAACAACTTTATCTCCAAGGCTTCTGGAATTCAGCAGCTCCCCACAGCCTGCACTTCTATATCAGCTGAGCTGCAGAAAGGGGAGAGATGGAGATAACTTGAAAATGCAACCTGTATGTCTTACAGATCAGATGTAGCACTTGCCCATTGAAAATCTCTAAAAATCAAGACCCACGTTTGCCTTTTGTCATGGGACCATCAGGCAGCAAACAGCTGAGGACATCGAGAAGTCAAGCCTACAGATCGCCAGAGATTCCTCATCATTGTTTGAAAACAACGTTGTTCAAATTTCTTAGTATGAGCAGGGGATCTCTCTGGACTTACGGCTTCAAGAAACATCTATGGGCCAAAAGAAACCTTTAAGCATCATGAAATTGCTTCCAAAGCCTCCATACAATATGGAAAACAGAAACAAAGGAAACCTCAAAGTAAATTAATGAGTCAAAGTAGGTCAAATCACATAAATTGTTAGAATGTGAGCTTTAGATGCAATCTATTCTTAAAAGGAATAACCACAAAGGAATAGTTTACACTGTCTTCAGGAAGACTTCTGAGAATAACCAATAATATTCCCACTTAATAAGAACGAATAATTCATGCTCTGGCCTCCATCAGGGTGCCAACCTCCAGTTACAAAGAAACCTCCTTCTATGTAAGACCATGAGTGATTGGGCATAGGGGATCTCCCTTTCGGAGCAGCACTGGCACACCAATCTGGGACACCACTAAAAGTACCCGGAGTCCGCTGAAGTTACAGGCTACAGAGGCACACATTTAAAAGCCACTGAGCTCCATGACCATTCCCAAGGGCTTCAGGATCACCCACAGCTGTGGAACTGCCCCACTGTAGCTTTCAGTTTCCTTCCTATTTCCTACTGCTCAGCCTGACCAGGAATAGACCCTCTTTCCTCCTGTATCTTCATATGTCTCAGTGTGTCTCCTTTCAAGTCTGTCTGACACACCTCATTTGAACCACTCCAGAAAGCTCACACCCTTCTCTGAGCAGTCCCCTGTGGTCTTGGGGCTCATGAGGATGATGCAGCTTCAGGTGCTCTGGAGAAGACCACTGGGGGAAGAAAAGGACATCACAAATCCAGAAGAACGCAAGAAGGTTATGACTAAGGGACGAAATCTGTGTTCTCAGATATGATTTCTCTGGGTTTTCTTTTCTTCTAGTGGTATGATTCTTTGGGAAGCTTCTTGGCTGTCTTCATTCATTTCTTCTTTCATCCATTCAACAAAGACTTATTGAGTCCCTAATATGTATTAGGCACTTTTACATGAGGCATCTCCAGAGGTCACATGGAAACCACTGCAGCCTCATCATGGAAGCACGCCTTGCCAAGTGAAACCAACAGGTGCCCAACCCTGAGATCCAAAGAAGACAAGAAATGAGTATGTTTATGGGGTCTCCTTTTACTGCCCATCATCTCCAGATACCTTTTACCAAGTCAGGCAGCAGCTGTGCACTCAATGTCCACAGTTTGCTTTGTTCTGTTTTGCTTTTAAAGATAGCTTAGTTTGAATAGGTCACTCCCACTCCCTTTTCGTCTTCTCCCCTCATATTCCAAGTGAAGATTTATTTCCAATTAGTAAGTTGGTCAGGAACACGATACAGTGAGGCTTGGGAACAGCCTTGGTTCCTGGCACCAGATAGACTCTAGGTATTTGGGTGTGTGGTTTTAGTGTAAAAAAAAACCCTTGAAAGAAGGGCCTGGACTCACCAGTCTACCCTGGGCAGGATGAGGATGGAATAAAAGGGTAAAGGACTAGAGGCTGAGAGTAGTTAAACTCTCTTCTTACGCTGAGAAGCAGTAAAACTGCTTCTGAATGGACACCCAACCCACCCAGCTTCCCACACCTAAGTCACCCTCCCACCTCCTGCCAACCTTCTTCTTTTGATAGATATTGTTCTTTCACCTCATCTCATTAGGACTGCAGTAGAGACACCAGGAGGAACCAAGGAGGGGACAGGTTTTTTCTGGGACACCAGGTAACATTGGAGGTCAAACTTAGACCTTGAAGTCAGACTGATATGGATTAGAAACCTAGTTCTGTCCTTCCTAGCCAGGTGACCCTGGATGAATCACTGTATTCATTTGATATTCGGTTTGCACATCTGTAAGATGGGTAAAAGAATCTACGTGGGATCATGAGTATTAAAAGTTTATAGCTGAGGACTTCTGATGATGGAGGCGGGCATCGTCCTAAAGGCCACATGTCCACGACTCCATCTAATTCTCAGGGTACACTGACAGGGTAGGGACGGCTGCTATGATGATTACATGGAAACATGCAGAAAATCTGCTCACAGGTTATGGAAAATATATCAACACCAGATATTGTAGGTAACTGAAAGCTCATCTCTTCTACTCTTCACTAATTTCTAACCACAGGGGTTCCCAGATACCCAACAAGCCTCTGATGGTGGTAGAGTGGGGTCCTTGAACTGTTGTCAGTATTTCACATAATGAGTATTTAGTAAATGTTCCCTGTTATTGCGATCATTATTGAGGCAGTAGCAGTGTGTAACATCTTTTCATCAACTGGAGTTGGGGAAATAGGGTATATTTTGATTAAATACATTTGCTTGGCTTTGGGGGCTTGTCTCTGTCATGGATACTCTGAAATGTGTGTGGTAAGGATTTCTGAGACCATAGGGGAAGAGAACATGCTGGGGTAGCCCCTGCCTGGCCCAGAGCTGCTGCTCAGACCTCAACCATCTGTTCCCCCAAATTACTCTGGGTCTTCCCATTGCTGGGAACTGTATTTCCCATTGGTTTTCTCAGGAAGCTCCAAAAGAAGCTATCCAGGCCTCCCCTGGGGCTCAGTGGTGGGCACAGTCCGCATGGAGCATGGCACTCACCTCTGGCCAGGTTGCGGTGGATGGTTTCCTGGGACATGCTGTGCAGGCGCTTCATGTAGTCCTCGCTGTACCAGACCCGCAGCCACTCCCCAGGCCGGATGTCCCTGCATGCCCGGAAGTAGATGCGCTCACTGTGCTGGAACGCCAGCAGGTTCTGCTCCCTCTCCTCCCGAGAGATGACCACGTACCTAGCAGGGAGGGGAGAGAGATGAGAACGCATGGGCCACCCTTTGTTGAGTGCCCGCTGGTGCCGGCCCAGTGCTGGGCAAGTGTGGATGGTTAAAAGTCCACAGGCATGTGGTCCCGTGTGAACATCGGCAGAGCAGCTGCCCTGTCCGGAGAAGTAGCACTGGCCAGAAACCATCCCTGTCCCGATGTCACTGTGTTGTGGGACCTCAAGCAGATCTCCAAACCTCTAAGAATCTCTGTTTTCTGAGACTGGATATGACACCTGCCCTGCCTGCCTCACAGTATATGGAAAATATATCAACTAGATATTATAGGTGATTGAAAAACTGAAAGGTCATCTCTTCTACTCTTCACTAACTTTTAACCACAGGGGTTCCCAGATACCCACAGGCCTCTGATGGTGGTAAGGCTGGGGTCTTTCAACTGTTTCCAGTATTTCACAAAGCCTAGCTCAAATAGCCCATGTGACAAGGTGTCCAACAGATCAATTAATAAATGCTAAAGATCAAAATCTTTAAAAAATGGGGGCTTCAGTGGGGACAGGGGAGGAAGGTAAATAAGAGACTACAGAAGGTTGACAACCACTGGTTAATCTTACTAAATGATTTTAAGATAAGGAGACTGAGGCTCAGAGAGGCCAAGCGACTTGCCCAAAGTCACACAGCTAATAAATGGGAGATGAAGCTTTGAGTCCTATGCACGTTTCCCACTGTAACTCATGGCTCCTATGTGGGCATGTAAAGCACCAACTTGGCAATGACCAGAAAACCTTTAAAGTTCTGTCAAACCCTCAGATTCTATGGCCCTCGCCCATTCTCACTGAAACAACATTTGCAACATCCAGCCCACCACCCTACCCACCTCCAAAAGGTGAGATGAGGGAACACCTGCTGAGGAGAGAAGGTGTACAGATCAGAACGCAAGAGGAAATTAGTTGGCGTTTTAGGGTTCTGAGATACACAAGCATCTAGGAAATTTGTAGTAAAAAATAAACTTAGTTCTTTATGTGATGGTTTATCTCATAAACCAGGGACAATAATCAAAGTCCATCTGACTGGTGTAGCCCAATGAATTATATCTGGAAAAGTCCAGGGGAAACAAAAATTCACAGAATAATTCAAGTGGATAATAAACAAATGAAAAGTATTCAGCATCACTAATAAAAGAAACACAGCATAGCACATTGTCTCATTGGCACAGATTTCTAAAAGATGATAATATCTCTATTGGTAAAGGTGGTACGAAAGGTGTCTCCTGTACTGATGATGTAGAATTAACAGGTGTAACCCTTTAGGAAACAATGTGGCAACATGGCTCAAGAAACATTTACAGATGAAGTATGCAAACCCGGCATACCACTATGGTGACTTGTATCATTGTGTATAGTAGTACAAAGGCAAAACATTTAAATGTCTAATACTAGAGAAATGATTTCATAAATGATGCTACATTTATACAATGGAATGCTACTCATCTATAGAAAAATGTTTTCAAAAAATCTTTTATGACATGGAAAGATGGTGTTGAAATAAGATAGTGTGAGAACAATAGGACTGGAAGTATTTAGACTATGGTTCCAATAATGCTTTAAAAACAAGCCCCAGTAAACAACTTGAAGGAAATATACTAATATTTTAACAGTGACAACCCCTTATAGGTGGATCATCTTTGTAATTTTGCATACTTTCAAAGTTTCCCTCAATAAACAAATATTACTGTCACCCACCTCACCTCTGACACACACACAAAGAAAAGAAATATATGAATGCCAATTCCAGTATGAGGTGACAGTGGTGGCGGCTAGCAGCATGGAGAATCTACATTCTAGAGGTCCCAGGGATGGCACCAGCTGCCCCTCAACTATATCCTGCCTTTCTCATCTGGAGAGCCTGGGAGGAGGCTGTTGCCTTCCAAGGAGGATCACTGGAGTCCAGGGAACAATCCATTCTGGCAACAGGATGCTGCAAGACCTCAGAAGGGGTAAGACCAAGGCGGATGGGACAGCAAATGTTGGCTTTGGCTGCTTCAACCTTTTGAGAGAAGTAAGCCACAGGCTCCACCATGGAGGTGTAGAACTTGCAGGATTTACAGTGCTTAGATCCCCCAGAATTTGCATCTTGTCCTAGGTCTGTGTTCTCTGTTAGCCCCAACACATCGGTGTTCTTATCAGCATCGGATATAAGCATCGCTATCTCTGAGTAGTGAAGACCACATGGTGATTTCCACGCATCCAGCCGTGATGTTATTAACAAAGGACATAAGAGAAGGGAAAAGAGACCCTCCTGGCTGACAGAAGTTGCTCCAAATTAATAATTCCCGATCTCAATTCTACAACTGTGAGTCAGACTTTTCTCCATAGCTGAGATTTCTTCTGAATATGTAAAATATTTCCAGTCCCCAATTTAGTGAGAGTCTAGGATTTGACATCCAAAAATAATCAACCTTGCAGTTAGCACAGAATAGAAGTCGTTCCAAACTTTCCTGCTCCCAGATATGAAAGGAAAACCATTCATTCATCTTTTTCTCACAAGACTCACTTGAATCACAGAGCACCAGGATTGGAGAATACTGTCTTCTCCTTTTTTTTCTTCCAGTTTCTAAACAACCACCAAGCTCTAAAAGCTAGAATTATTTCTCTGACAGTCAACATCAAGAGAAAAAGCTAGATGAGAAATACATTCCTATCACGGATTTATTTATTCAAAAGAGCAACTTCTAGGGTGTGTCAAAAGGTTTAGAAAGACTCAAGTCAATTTCTCTTTCCATCTTCCGGTCTTTTTCTATCCATCAAGAATCAATATTTGGAAAGCTAACCTCAAGGCATTGTATAAATCACAAAGTATTTTCAAAGGCAGATCAACACTTATTCAGATTTTGTTGTATTTGGTTGTTCCGAAACTTAGCATTTGAACTATGATATATATGACAACTCTCGGTGAATCACAACCCATTCCCCTGACAAGATGTTTATGTTGTATCATTTAAGAGGTAAAGCTAAATGGAGCCAGCTAGGTCCCCAAACCTGTTACCTCTAATTAGATCTCCTGCTTTTAAGTATTTTGCCTTAACACATGCTGGCTTGAGCCACTCCCCAGAACCCTTCTGTTCCCATTCACAACAGCCCCTTTATGAACTGTGCCTGTTCCATTCATTACATGGCTGCGGAAAGCAGAAGCCCTCCCCAAGGAGTGGAAGGCTACCAGGAGGTGCAAAATCTATCCATTGTGGCTGAGCAGCTCTTTGCAAGGAGGTTTGAGGAGTTACCAGGTCACTACCTCTTGAGAGAAGGCACAGAGAATGCCTGGCTGAGGCTGTTCTGCAAATGCTAGCGCTTACTGAGGCATTTCAACTCCAACCCATAGAATTTGGGACCTTTGGAGCAATCAAGGGGAAGGTGGCGGTGCTGCTGATGGCGGTGGAGAGCTCTGGACTAAACCTGTCATGATGATCCTGGATTGTTTTTATTCCAACCTCCCCGCTGACCTTGGGGACTGGATAGGTAAGTACTAAGACAACAGTTCTCAGACCTCACCCACTGTGTCTTATCAAGTGCATCATATTTTCTAGCTGGGTCAGGTCATGACTATTAAGAGAACATAACACAGGGCATCCATTTTGCTGGAGGGAATCGACTAGGCTAGGCTCAGACACTACTGCTTAATGGGTATCTTCAATAGAAAGGAAGCTGCCCCAATTAGGGAGGCAGAACTAGGAAAAGACTGACCGAGAAGAGGCTGGGCTCAGTGTTCTCACATGCATAGGTCTCCGGGCTAGGAGGGGCTTTGGGTCACACATCCACCTGGTCATGGCTACAGGCCTCCCTCTTCCAATTCATTTCTGCCTCTCATCCAAGTTTCCTCTCCCTGTTTTAATGTGCTAGCCCCACAATCCCCACTGAAGCCAATAAACAGAAACTGAAAATCTTTTCCATCCCAATTTGACAAGTCCTCGCTGTCCCTTTTGCTCTGACTTCCATTTCAGTTTTACAGCTTCCGATTCAGCCCCTTCCCTCCCCAAGAACAGAGAGAGCAGCCAGCCAGTCACTGCTTCATACATTGACCTTGGGAGAGAAGGCCCTGGGAATGGTTTCATGGCATCTTTGCATCTCTCGAAAATTGGGTAGTCCTTCATTTCTATGGTCATGCTTTTTGACTAAGAACTGCAGAGGATGGCCTGGATTTCAAGAGGCTAAAGGTAGGTTAGAACCTTCTAGAAAGGGGATCTGTGGGCAAGACTTGGGGATTTCCTGCCTTAAGAGAAGCTCTCTGGGACTGGCATTAAGCCAGAGCAATGCACAGGTGAGGAGGCCTCCTCTTGGCAGAGGAGGCAGCTTTGGTTACTTTGAGAAGCCTCAGATCTAGGTGGGCAGAGCCTTGCCAGTGCCAGACACAGACACCTGGATTGGTGGGGAGGGTCACGCCTCAGGGGGCCCCTAAAGTGCGCACTGGCAAATGGACAGCCCCTGACCCCTCTAGAGCCTCCTGTCCGAAACGGTAATTGTTTTACCACAACGTCTCACTTACTTTTAGGGAACAAAAGGTAAAATTGACTTAGCAACACCTCACTTTTGAAGAGCAGAGAAATGAAATATAACCGAGTGGTTTCGTGCATGGATGCTCCATCCCTTAAGCCTATGCAAGCCCGTCCTTTCCTCCGAGGGCCTGGCATGGTGCTGGATACAGGGAATCTGGCAGTTTATAGAATCAGGGAAATCAAGGGGCACTCAAGCCCTTCTCACCAACATGCTTTTCCTTAATCATCTAACCCCTGCTTTGGGGACCTTGAGGTTTTCACAGGAAACGAAGAAAGAGAATACACACCAAAGAAAGATCCTGGACACTGGGTGTGTTCAAAGAGTGAGATCGATTTCTTTTTATTGCCATCTTAACAAAAATACTTTGGAAGGCAATCTTTGATTCCAGCATAGGAGGCCGGGCAATTCCAGGCAATAATTAAGCCATCGGGCTGTTGGACAGGACAGTGTTCAATTTGAGGGAAGTAGGAACCCCCAAAAAACCACAGAATGGGGAGATGGAGCCAAAGGCACAGGGACATTGCAGTCACCTTCCATTCTCCCTACGTGGGACAAAGCTTGGCTTGGGTTTACAAGCAGCACTCCAGGAACGGCCTTGGGAGGCACTGGGTGCTGCAATCCTCCCAGCTCCTACTACAGCTGGGGGCAGGATGGGAGGGTGGGGGGTTGTTGGGTGGAGGGGTTGACTGGGGGACTTCTGCTGGGGTCAGCTTCAGGTCAGGGGAAAAAAAGGACACACAGCTGAGCTGCACCCAGGTCAGAGCTAAGCTTGTATCTGCCACCTGCCACTTCCCTCTCTAATGCTAAGAACCCAGTTTTCTCCCCACACTCCAATATGAAACATGAAGCTAGAGGTGTGTGTAGCTAGTGCGTAGGCAGCCCGAGCAAGCAGAGGCAAGGCATGCTGGAACCTGGAATGGGACATGAGCCCTACTGGGCTCTGGATTCTTTCAGAAGCCAGGGAAGAGGTTGCCCTCCGCTCCTGAGATCTGGCCCTGCCTCTCCCAGCCACTGGCTATGAGCCATAGGGCCAGGGCAGGGTGAGAGAATCACCTGCTAAATGCTAGGTGCCTCCCACCTCCACCCAGGACAGCTGAGGCAGGAGCAGAGATACAGGAGGCAGAGGCCTGGCAAGGGGCAAGGCCCGCCCCCCGCCCCCTTCCCACTACTCCAGATCTGGCCTCTGACAGAGGAGCTGGGAAAACTGACACCCTGGCTTCCAGTCCTGGCCCTCTCACTAACTGGCTGTATCATTTGTCTTACACAGATGATGATGATAAAAATGATCATAATAATACCTGACTTGGCTGCCTCGAGCTGACTGTCCTGAGCCCCCACTGAGACCACCCCTCTGCAAGGGCGAGGAAAAGCATAAAGTGCTCTCTATGAATGCAAGACAGTCTTTTCCTTCCTCCGACGTCATCCCATTCTTCTCCCCACTCCAAAAAAGGCAAGCACAGCAGCTGAGCACGCGCACAAGGGCAAGCGGAGGGCCAAGGCGGGCACCACCCCAGGGCAAGGGAGGGCAGACCCCTCCCTGAAGGACTGACTCAATCTGTCCATCAGGCCTCAACCCCTTCAAAAGCAGCAGCATCAGGGCCTGGGAGGTCACGTGTGGGAGGCCGATACAGCAGCCCCAAGGTTGGAAAGCGGGATTTCATTCAGATGCTCCCCACTGTTGCACCCCCCTTCCCTGCAAGGCCTGCCGCCACAGGACACAGACCAAGAGAAGAACGATCTCCAGGCCAAGCAAGCATCAAGCAGGTGGCTTTTCTTGCATCTTCAGCATCCGCCAAAGATGAGGGTGTGGGGCTGAATACATGCTCTGTTAGAGCACAGGCAGCAACCTGCGCTGGGTGAGGAGGTGACAGCGCCCCCAGTGTCCTACAAGGGTCATCGATCCTGTTCCTGGACACGACAGACTGGCCCCTGTTGTGAGGCCAGACATCCCTCCTCCATGGCTCTTCCTCCTAGTGTAGACTAGCTGGGTTAGAAATTGTGCTTTCTCTTCCGAGACCTGGTAGTCCGTGTGGGGGCTGATGCTGGGGAAGCTGCCGGGGGCTCTGGCAGGGGGGCTTGGGCCTGGGTGGCCTGGGGAGTGCAGCCCATAGGAGCTGCCCCTTCTGGCCCCCGCTGAGATGCCTGAACCCCATCCCGGATCTCTGTCAGCGTCTGGCACATCTGACCAACGCGGCTGGTCAGCTCGGCCATGGCCTGGCCGATGACGTGCATGCTGTTGGCCATGTCCTGGTGCACGGTCACCAGCTCCTGGCAGAACTGCCGGAACACCTCGGTCTGCTGGGCATGGACGTGGAGGAGCTGCCAGTCAAGGCCCGTGGTGGGTGGGCTGGGGTGCGGCCGAGGGGTCCTGCAGGCAGCCTGGGCCTGGGGTGAGGGATGGGGCAGGGCCTCTGGCTTGGGGCCCACCGTCTCAGACTGGTCTGAGGAGGAGGATGAACGGAGCAGGGCGGGCCTGGCCAGGTGGGCCTCTTCCTCCGGAGACTGCTGCAGAGGCACCCGAAGAGGCTGCCTTGAGGGCCCAGGCGCCTCCTCATCTTCATCATCTTGGGGGACAGAAACAAAGATGGAAAAATGGTTACAAAAGGCAGAAGGAGGGAGGCCCGGGGGTTGGCCCTGCCCCTGAAAAACACCTGAGTAATCCCCTGCCCTGCCACCCTACAGTCTAGTTTGGCCCCTACTCATAGAGAAATCACTGTTCCCCAAATCCCTGAGGTACGTGGGCCCAGCACCCCTGGGGGGAAGTTCCTCTTCCTCTCACGGAACAGCTCCATTCTAGTGGGAAAGAGCCCAGGCCAGGGGACTTGGAGACCACAGCCCAGCGGCTGTGTGCCGACCCAGCAGCTCCTGACCTCAGCAGTCACTTCATCTCTCTGCAACTCACTTTCTGCAATGATAACAACTGCCCTGTTTACATGTCCAACGGCTTGGCTACCTAATTGGGTTGTTAAGAAGAGTCATAAACAAGATGACAAACATGAAGGCGCTCTGCAACACTGAAGAAGCGGCACCTGCCCAAAGGTACTATGATGCTCTTGGCCCTCTGAGCGCCGGCCTCTCTGAGGCCACGTCTGCGTTGCTTGGGGCCATCTTGTGGCCTTGCTGGAACCTGCACCCTTTTTTTCCATAAGTTATTGGGGTACAGGTGATATTTTGTTACATGAGGAAGTTCTTTAGTGGTGACTTGTGAGATTTTGGTGTACCCATCACCCAAGCAGTATACACTGCACCATGTGACGCAAAGGCATAAGAATGATACAAAGGACTTTGGGGACTTGGGGGGAAGAGTGGGAGGGAGGCGACGGATAAAAGACTACTAATATGGAATCTGCACCTTTGAACCACCACAGCGGATGCAGACAGGCTGAAGAAACCGGCAGGACAGTGCAGAGCAGGAAAGCTACCTCTGCAACCAGCCCTGCTGTCCCCCTGTCCCCCAAGGCAGGCTTCCAGTTCAGTCACATCGTGCTCCCACCCAGGAGCATCTGACCACACAGGGGCCATTGGACAGACTGCTCCTTGCAGATGGACACAGGGAGGGGGGCCCAGCCTCTGCACATGTGGGTCCTGCTTTCTAGTGACCAAGGGTATGGGCTAATCCCTGTGGCAGGAATAAATAATGTATGGACTGACTCTACTGACAGGCAAGCCCTCCCTGCCTGGATCTGACAGCTCAGCTCAGAACCACCCCCGAGGAAGGTGACGGGGAGGACAGACAGGTTCAACCTATAGTTACCTCATACCTCCCAGGGGTCTTGGGGGCTCACTTGGGCCACCTTGGTAGGAGCCCTGTGTCTCTTGGCAGTGCTTGGTGGGACAGCAGCCATCCCGAGATCCCAGAGACCTGTCTAACATGGCCAGTGTTGGAAGGAGTGAGGCCTGGCGAGGTGATGCTGCTCCCTCCCTCCCAGGTCCCCGTTCTGCAAAGCCCCTGGCCGAGTGCTGCCGCAGCTGGCCGCTGCAGGGAAAGGGAGAGCTGTGAGCCTGCCATGGGGTCAAGCAGGCTCTGCCCGATGGCACACTCGGGCTCCCTGTCAGCCCAGGTAACCTTTGGTGGCCTCACTACATTCAGTTTCAGGGAGATGGAGGGGTGAGCGGAGCAGGATGCAGGGAACAGGCTTTACTGGATGCTGACCCCCCATTTATTCTTATCAAGGGGTAGAATCCTCTTAAGACTTAGGAAAACGCTGATTCACAGGAAGCCAGCACACCCGGGTTCAAGTCCTGCTTCTGAATCGAGCTTGGGGCCACCTTGGTTTTCAGAGCTTACTTTCTGCATTGCAAGGAAGTTGAACTAAATGGTCTCCATGTTCTTTTCCAGTCCTAAACATCTGACTCTGTGAACCACCACCTGTCAGGAGCCCCAGCCAAACAGGAAGCGAGCGGATCCTGATGGCAGGGGGCCCGGGAAGGGAAGGCCAAGGGAGTCTTTGCGAAGCACCTTCCCACAGGCTGAGCCACGGCTGCTTCCCTGGGGCCTATGCTGCCTGGCTCCCACCACTCACGAGCCAGTCAGGCAGACGGCCTCTAGTGGGGACTGCAGCTGGTGGGGGGCGGGGGAGATGTGCAGAAGTGGAAAGAAAGGGGTGCAGCCCCTGCAGAGGCCTCGAGTACTCCCCCTTCTGCTGAGCCCCAACTAGAACTCCAGCCCCAAGGGACACCCGCCCTGGCCGCTGGGGCCCTGGCTTCAAAGTGCATGTGAGACACAGGAAGTAGAGAGGAAAGGCAGGGACAAGTACAGAGGGAGAAGAGGGGTGGGGAGCCGGTAGGGGAGCAGCCAGGAGGATGGAGAGGGAGCTGAGAGGCAGCCATAGGGCAGGCAGAGAGAGGCAGCACACAGAGAAGGGGGGTAGGCAGCGTGGCTCAGGCAGGGGAGTAAGGAGAATAATAGAGGAACAAAGCAGTCAGGACCAGACACAGAAAGGAACTGATCTTTCCACGGCCCAGGCCTTCACAGCTTGGCCGCCTCGTCTCCAGCCCCCTCCCCCGCGCTGCTACACTTGGGCTTTCCTGGCTTCTCACTGTTCATGGAACGTGCCAAGCGCCTTCCTGATGCGGGGCCTCGTACATGCTGTTCTCTGCCTGCGCGCCTCCCCTCCCCTTCTCCGCGCCCCACGCTGCTGCCTGGCCTGGTTAACTCTTACCCTTCACATCCCAGTCCACTGGACTTCTTCAGGGAGCCTTCCCCAGCCCCCAGTGGCGACAGTTTTCCCCACTCCTTAAGTCTCAGACAGAGCTGCTATGTTACCCACTGGGTCAAATGCAAAATGAAAACGTGGGGCCCCTGGCTCAAAAACTATGAAGAATGTCCAGATGGTGACAGCAGAGCCTGAAACCCCGTGGCCCCTGAGACTGTTCAGGTTGCATGCTCATGAAGTCAGCCCTGCTCTCAGGACCTCCTGGACTCCTGTGTCCTTCATCCCTTTGTTACCAGTTTACTCGTGCAATTATTTAAGGTTGGTTTATTCCTAGGAGTCCAGGGTCTCCCCAAGAGCAGGGCCTGTGTGGGGTTTACACACAGCTGTCTTCCCAGCTCCTAGCATGGCTCTGGCACAGAGATGCTCAGTAAATGTTCTAGAATGAATGCACTAAAAGAGATGGAGAGGAGATGAGTGGGAGAAGGAGGGGAGGATGGAAAGAGTGGGCTGGACAGAGAGGGACATGAGAGAACCAGAAGGAAAGTTGGTGGGAGACTGTGGAGTGTAGGCTCGGGGACAGGCGGCCAGCCGGGCGGCGGGGGACTGGTGATACTCACAGCTGGTCGAAGGGCTGTCGGTGCCATCCAATTCCGCCCTGGGGAAGCCGCGCCCTGCATGGGCTGTGAGCAGCGCCGACTCGATGGCCCTCTCGTGGGCCGTGAGCACGATGGTGGGGGCCCGGCCCCCAGCCCCAGGGCCTGACAGGGACTGCTGCATGAAGGCCAGCTTGTCCTTGGTCCTCCGTTTCATGTCATCCCATCTGTGCTTAATGTCCTTGACGGAGCGGGGCACCTGGCTGATGGAGGTGATTTTCCGGGCTATGCCTTCCCAAATCTTGTCCCTGTCAGCATGGGACAGCCGCATGGTCTCCCTCCCAAAGAGCACTGCTTCGTGATGAGTCACCTCTGTGACAAGAATGTCCAGCTCCTCCTTGGAGAACTTGGGCTTCCTCTTACGCTCGGCCAGGTGTGCCACATTCCTTGGGTTGAATATCCCACAAAGCACAATTGGGTAAATGACCGTCAACGCAGGTGGTCCTCCTCCTTCCTAATTGCTGGCCCCCAGCTGGGGAGCCAGGAGGCATCTGGGGCAACCTGGCCCCCACCACACCCTCCTCCTACTGAGAGGTCCCTTCCACTACTCCTCGGACGGGAGGGTGGAAAGAAGAGACGCGTTACATGGGAGGGAGCACTGAACTCAGAGTCGAAGGCCTTGGTTTCAGGGCCTGCGTTAGCTCTTACTAGCTGTGAGAGCTAGGGCAGTTCAAGTTCAACCTTTCACACTATACTCTCCCTGTCCAGAATAATAACCACAACCCTTCAGGGTTATTACTAAGGAGGGAAAAACATGATGTAAGGGGCTTAAAATCTCTTAAAGGTAGCAATAAAGGATCTTATTGAAATTAGGATTAGACCATTGTCTCTGTAAAGCGGTATTACCTACAGCCCTACAGCTGAATGAATGGCTCAGAAGAATACATAACCAGGGATACTATTTACACTGGGCTGCCATGGGATGTAGCAGTGACAATGCCATGATTAAGGTGTGGCCACAGAAAGCTGATTCTGCCCAGTGGCTCTCTTCCCCTACCCCTTCCCTATCCCAGTCAGTTCTCCAAGCCCCCACCTTTGCATATGTGCAGGAAAACAGGTTTCCTTCCCATGGGAGTGCTTTCTTCTGCTGTGGCTTTTTGGTAGAATTTGAGAAGCCCACGACTGTCCTGAGGGAGACAAGTTCCACTCTGGTGGACACCAGGGGGACCTGGGATTCCCTCTCAACTGAGCAGCCAGAGGCCCTGGGCAAGGGGCATAGCATGGCCCTTCCATTTCACTTGGCTCCTGCTCTGGCTTTGGAACTCGATTTCTCCACATCGTGGCTCTGTCACCCTTTAACCAGTGATAAAAGGTTAAAAAATCCACCCAAGAGAGGACATGAGGGTATGGAGGAAAGCTCAGAGCGCATTCACTCCTTGGTTTCCTTCTGAAACCAAGAGGGGAAGGCCGGCGGCACCAACATCCTTTAGCCCTCACCTTCCTACTCATGCACCCAAAACACCAGGGCCCAGAAGATGGGAAGAAGGCTGGGGGCCTCATTACCCGGTCCAAGATGGTAGCAGGAACATGGGACTAGACCTGGGACTAGAGACTGAGTCTCCTTGGGCCAAACCATGGGACTCATGTGAACCCAGCCTCCTTCTCCATAAAACTAGGGTGATAATTCTAGTGTCACTGCCCAGGGCTATCAGGAGGACTTAATGTGGGTTTCTCAATCTTGCCACTATTGGCAGTTGAGGCTAGATAATTTTTTGTTGGGGGGAAGGGGTGTCCTGTGTAATACAGGATTTTTTCAACATCTTTGGCTTCTACCTGATAGCATCCAATGACCAAACATGTCTCTAGGCCTTGCCAAATGCCCCTGGGGCACAAAATAGTGCCCAGTTGAGAATCACCACAGACAGATCACCTAGCATAGGGCTTCATAAAGACAAGCTCAACACAACAGTACCCGTTCCCCTCCTTGCCCACCATTAATTTTGTTAAGAAACTAACTGATTCCATTCAATCATCCCCAAGTAGTGCCATGACAGTGCAAGGAAGAGCATCTGCAAATCAGAAAGAGCTACACCATGGAAGCCGGACATGAAGGGGAAGGAGGATTCCCAGGATTAACAGCTTTCCCTCCAACACCAACAGGAGGGGTGTCTCCATGGCAACGAACTGCATCCCCAACCCCAACCTGCTCTTTGAGCCGTCATAAGATGAGAGCCCACCAGCTGTGACTACCCAGATGCCATCTTGAATCAGGACAGGCTGGGAGCAGAACAGGACAGATACCATGCTAGCAAGTGGCAGTAGCAGAAACCCCCAAACCCCTGCTCACCAGTGCCCATCCAGGCCCAGGAAGCCACGCTTCACCTGGTCCCTTGTGCACAAGCAGGAAGAACACTGACCTAGGATTACAGAGCAAGAAGTTCAAATCCTGATTCTGCTACCCTGACTGTATGCTCTTGAGCAAGACCTTGCCCTGCCCTCAGTTTGACCACTGTGGCACGAAGATCTGAACGGAGCAGTGGTTCTCAATGCTAGCAGCACATCAGAATCACTAGCTTTAAAAATACCAAGGCCCAGGGCCCATCTCCAGCCCAATTAAGTCACAATCTGTGGGGTGCCAGAGGATAGCTAAGTTAGTTCAGATGGTAACTCCCCTTCTTTGGGGTTTTGGGAAGGCCTTGTCCCCAAGGGGAAGGATCAGAGATGGGTGAAAGAGTGGAACAGATTCAGTTCTATGGGCAAATCTCCTGGCGCCTTAAGAGTAACAGCACAGAAAGCCTGATTCCCAAGTGGACACACGCATGCTATCCCCTACTTGCCTGGAGCCAGGCTGCAGCCACAGGGAAGGCAGCACAGCGGCACAGGCCGGGGTTCCAAACTGTGCAGCTGCCCGACAGCCTGACTTGATACCACACCCCAGTGTCCCCAGACACAATCCTGGCTCCTTTGAAGGCCCATGTCAACGAACCCCTCCTCTTTCACCCGGGCCCCTGCAGCACATTTGTGCCTCGGTGCAACAACTCCACTGGAAAGTCATCTCTGTGGTGGGAGGTGTGAGCCTGGGAAGGGCCAGCGGGGGTGGGGCATGGGGTGTGGTGGGGCAGGACTGGGTGATCCACTCCAGTTCACAGTCTGACTCAACCTAGGTGCTCAGTACACAGGTGATGAACTGTAAGTGCTCAGCTGACCTGGACCCCGTGGCAGTGAGAAGAGAAGGCAGTCACGGGTGTCAAGCCACCTCCCTGGGACCACTTTCAGGGCAGTGTCTGATCAGCTGTGTGCAAGGAGGTTGGGGGCAGTGGGTGCTATTCTCCACACTGCAAGGCAGGGGGCCCGCTCATCTCTGGAGCCTCTGTTCTGTACCCATCAAACGGCAATGAGAACACCTGCCCCAACCCATAAGAGGGCGAACGCTAAAGTACTCTGGGAGGTGTGAACTGCTGCTCAGCCGCTCAGGGCGCTCTGATAGGAGTACAGGTGGGCAGTGGAGCCACCAGGAAGGGCACAGGAGCCCTCATCACACATTCCTCGCCTCAAACCTGTTTCTCCTCATTTGCTCAGAAAGTCTCCGAGTTTAAGACAGCACACTCCTTCTTAGGAAGTTGTCCTCTCTCCAAGCACAATCCCACCACCAGCCTCAAGGCCCCATGGGTCACAGAACTGTGCACACGCCAGCAGAGGGCCCCAGGTCCATGGTGTGGCTGTGCTCCTGACTCCAGACATCTGAGGCTTCCTTCCCCTCCCACCCAGATCCAAATCCCCAGTCAGTGCTCCTAGGTCCCAGAGAGAAGCCACCAAGCAGGCGACAAGGCAGGTCAGATCTCCCACCCCTGTCCACAAACCCCACCAGGCAAAGCCCCTCGCACACGACACAGACCATCAGCATCACACTGGGCCCATGGTTCCAGGCTCAGTTCAGTCATCCCTGGGTGACCCTGGGCCAGTCTCCTGCCTCCTCTGGCTGGCATTTAAGGAATCTTCTGGTGCAAACTTCTGCCACAAACACGGGAACAGCGTAAAGCTGACGCTTCAAAGTACTCAAACTCAGGCAGCAACACTGCCAAAAACTGAGCTGAAGACTTTGTCAGAGCCCTTTCTTCCATGGAGGCTGTTTAAACAACTGCTGGGACTGCATTGGGACAATTCTCACACCACCACTACAGGAGCCTGCTCTGAGAAGGTGTCACAGTCCTAGGTGGGGGACATTCTCCTCCTCCTCCCTAGGAATGCTGCCAGAAGCCTGGGGCCCAGGTCCTCCAGATACACTGGCAAGTGATCACCCCAAGGGGTCCCTGCATCCCAACAGCCTGGCCACACGCCATCCTCTAGAGCCCCCTGATGGAGGCCTAGGGGAAAAGGTGGGTCCTTCAGAGCTAGATGCATCCCAAACCCTGCAAACAGCAACCTCCAGAAGTCTCCACCACTGGAGCTCCCATAGGCCCAACACACTCCCTTGTCTCCTTTCCAGAGGCCAGGCAAGACCCCCGGGACATCAGCAGAGCAGGGCTCACCTCATCCAGTTGGCTTTGGTCTCGTCTGAGCCATCTATGGACTTATAGCGGTTGTTCTTGTCCACAATCTGGAAGAAAGAGAAAGAGTCTAGGATGGGCCATTCTAGAGGGGTTCTCATGTCCCTGGGCTCCTTCCCAACCAGGGCCCAGGGCCTGGCTCCACCTGCTCCCTCCCCCTCCCCCTGAAATGTCACCACTGCTACAGAACTGAAATGCAGGCTGGGTTCAGAATCCCTGCTACCTTCTCTCCACCCATTCCCATTCTTCTAGGGACACTGGGGATCCTATTCTCCTAGACCCACAAAGCCCTTCACAGGTGTTTTGAATTCTTGGGAGATGGGTAGCAGATGGAACCATCTCTCTCCTCTGTCTTGATGGAATACACAGCAACACAGCTGACAAGGGGCCTTTCCACTGGCGTTGCTTTGCAACCACAAAGGCTAAACCAATCCTTCTCTCTTTACAGTTTCTGTGGGAGACAGAGGCCACTGCTGGATGACTGAACATATGTGATTTGAGAGGGTTCCTCCTCTCCCCAACCTCTAAATGTTCAAGAGCCTCAGGGTTTGAAGCTGGGCTGGTTTCTCTTTTATTTCATCATCACTCTTTAATCAGAGTTCAGCTGGGTATGAAATTCTAGGCTAAGTTTTATTTTCTTTCAGCACTCTGAAGATTGCTAAAAAAGACTGCCATTGGCACAAAAGCAACATCTGTCAGTCTAATGTTCTTTTGTGGATAATCTGTCTGTGGTAAATTTTAAGACTTTCCTTTTACTCTTGACTTTCTGCAGTTTTGCTATATGGTTTTGAAGTGAAGATTTACTTTCCTGAAATTCTCATTACTTGAACACCTTCCAACTCCAAGACTCATATATTTTTCAATTCTGGAAAATTCTCAGTCATTAGGCTTTTGAGTACAGCTTCTCAGTCATTTTCTCCATTCTCTTTCAGTAAAATTTCTGTTAAACATGTATGGCAAAAAAAATTAGCCAGGTGTGGTGGCTGGTGCCTGTAGTCCCAGCTACTCAGGAGGCTGAGGCAGGAGAATGACGTGAACCCCGGAGGCGGAGCTTGCAGTGAGCCGAGATCGTGCCACTGCACTTCAGCCTGGGTGACAGAGCAAGACTCCGTCTCAAAACAAAACAAAACAAAAACAAAAACAAACAAACAAACAAAAAACATGTATGGGAGTAACTCAATATATCCTCCATGTCTTTTAACTACTCTTCCATATTTTTCTCTTTATTATTCTGGGCACTCTCTGGAAAAATTTCTCAGAACTCTCTTCCAGTCCACTAATTATCTCTTCAGCTATGTCTAATCCAGGGTTTCTCTCACCTACTGAGGTTTTTCCAGCTTTCTTTGTTTTCTTTTTTAATGAGTACCTTTATTTTGATGAATATTTTTCATTCCCATAATTTTTAATTAGTTTTTTTCAGGTCCACACTTTTATACATCCTGCCTCTTTCTCTTTCATAATGACATGTTCCTTCTTTTTCCTTTCTAACAGCTTTATTGCGGCATCATTGACATATAATGTACAACTTGATAAGTTTTGACACATGAGCTAGATCAGGGTTGGTTCCCTGAAGACTTGGTGAAGCAGAGCCTGGGAGAACTCCTGGGAGATGGGAAACAAATGGATGGTCACCATGCCTAGACTCCTACCTAACCTGGTGCCATTCATAAGCCTCCATTGTTCTCTTCAAAGCAGCAGAGAAGCCCTTTATCAACGTGAATCAGATCATGTCCCACACCAGCTCAAAATAGCATCCACTGCACTTACAATAAAACTCATATTTATGGCCACAGCCTTCATACCCTACAGGCCTGCCCCCCAACTTATCCTGGGCCTCTCACTCCCTTTTCACTTTTCTGCAGCCTTAATGCCCTGAGGGTGAGCCTTAACATTGGTTGGTTCCACCGCCTAGAGCCTCTTTTGTCTACCCTTAAAAATGACAATAATCATGAAATATTTCAAGCATTCAGAAATTATAAAGAATGCAGCTGACAACCCTGTGCCCATCAGCCAAAGCCAACAAAAATTAACACGAGTTTTATTTGTCTCAGGCCTCTCTCTCCTTTTGCTTCAAGAAAATGCTGAGATGCAGTGGAAGACCCTCTCTGCCTCCAACTTCTTCTCTTTCCCTTCCTCCCTCCAAGAGTAACCACAATCCTGGAGATGGTGGGAAGCCTTTCCATTTTTATGACACAAGGACTTTTCAAAGAGCAACACACAGGACTGTTTGCATGTGTGTAAAGTTTACAGAAATGGCACCCAAGTGAACATATCCTTTTTCAATTTTTTCCCACTAAGCTTTGAATATGTGGTCCCTTCTTAGCTTTGGGGTCTCAGATTATGTGAGCTCCACAGAAGAAGCCTTCCCTAGCCTTGACCCTAAAGGAAGTTCTTCCTGGCCTCACCTCAACCTTCATATCCCTGGCCTATCATGGCATTATCTCTGCTACATCATCCTGTAACTTCCCTTAAGAGCCCTAATTGCAGTGAGCATTTTGTTGATATCTACTTGTCAATTTGGTAACTGACTGCCTCCCTGGCTAGACCGTAAACTAATGAGTGCAAAGCACGTGGCTGCCCTGATCACAATGGTGGCCCTGGTTCCTAACATAGGGAGGGCATGGCACATGGTGGAATACTGATTGATTGAATGAAAGAATGATTGGATGAAGAGCCTTTTAAGTAAAAGGCAAGTAAAGGGGAAAAAATTGGCTAAGTGTGATGCTCATACATGTATTCCGATCACTTTGGGAGGCTGAGGCCAGAGAACTGCTTGAGGCCAGGAGTTTGAGACCAGCCTGGGCAACATAGCAAGACCCCGTCTCTACAAAGAATTTTTACAAAAATTAGCCAAGTGTGGCAGTGCACGCCTGTGGTCTCAGATACTCAGGAGGCTGAGGCAGGAGGATTGCTTAAGCCCAAGAGTTTGAGGCTGCAGTAACCCATGATTGTGCCACTGTACACAAGCCTGGGTGACAAAGCAAGATCCTGTTTCTAAAAGAAAAGAAAAGAAAAGGAGAAAGAAAGAAGGAAAGAAGGAAGGAAGGAAACAAGAAAGGAAGGAAGGCAGGAAGGAAGAAAGAAGAAAAAATTATAAAATGTTAAGATTTTAGTAAAAATGAAATGAGTGCTATGCCAGAGCCAGCTTATACTGACTGGGAGCCAACTGTTAAATTTTCAGGAATTTTGCGAACCAGTTGTTAAACACAGTCATTATTGAAAAACTAAATGATATAAACTTACAATTCAATAAATGATATATTTTTAAAAGGCAATAAATACTCAAAACGTAACTACTTCCCAATTATTTTACTACATTTGACTGATGATTTTCTATGCTCTTGAGGGTACTGGCCTCTACTGTAGCTGCAGAGTAGAAATACCATACAATAGTTGCAATTGCATATTTCTTCCCAATTGCACATTCACTGATTTCATGCTAGTAGTTTGAAATCAGCCATGGGGGGAGCATTTACACCATGGAAATTGGCACGTAGCCTCACCGTCACCATCACCATCACCATCACCATCACCATCAGTTGTAAACACCTACCAGCACACCACTATGCATGTTTACATGAGCATAGAAAGTCTAGGAGATACATATCAAAATCTCAACTCTTGTTACTCTAGAGGGGAGGAAAGAGGGAAGCAGGGATGCTTTTGCTTAATTTGTCTATGAGACTACACTGCCTTTGTGTTTTAAAAATCTCAGAAAACTAAAAAGAGAAGACATGCAACTCAGGCTTCCCCTTCCATGGCAGTCTCCCCAAGTGATGCTCCAGTCTGCAGGGCCCTCCCCTGGAGTCTCAGAGAACCCTGGATTTTATCATAACACTACTCCCTCTACATTATCATTTCTGATTGCTCCCCTGTCTCCTGGGGGAAAACAGAAGCATCACTAGTTCCTACAGAGATGTAGTAGGAGCGCATGGAGGGTAG